>NC_135718.1:51404712-51764369 GCF_964656455.1 Halichoerus grypus
AAAGAAGATTTAAAAAAAAAAAAAAAAATAACAAATTTATTGAGATCTAATTCACATACCATACAATGCACACATTTAAAGTGCACAATTAAGTGGTTTTTAGTATATTCACAGAGATATGCAATCATATCACATTCTACTTTTTGGATATTATGAATAATGCTGTAATGAACATTCATGTACGAATTTTTGTGTAGATACAGGCTTCATTTCTCTTGTATATACACCTAGAAGTGAAATTCCTGGGTCATACGGTAACTTTATATTCAGCCTTTTGCGGAACTGCAAACATTCCTACCAGCAGTGCATGAGGGATCCACTTTCTCCATCCTTGCCAGCACTTGTTATTATCTGTCTTTCGTTTATAGCCATCTGTGAGTGTGCAGTTGAATTGCATTCCAGTTTTGATTTGCTTTTCTCTGATAGCTAAAGATGTTAAGCATCTTTAAACAAACACCTCTGTTTTGTATGGGTTTCAGGAAGTGGATTTAAGGACTTGAATTTGTAAGGCTACAGAATTAGTACAAAGGTGATAAAATTACAGTTGTTGCCTTTGACAGCTTAGCTGAGGAAACCCTCACATATACTAAGTAAGCATTTACCACTCTAATTTATATTGTAATAGATCTTACCCTTCCTAAGAAATTGGTAGTTCAATAGAGACAGAACCCCTGTTTTCTTCAGGTTGGTATCTGCCACATTACTTAATAGGATACACAGAGTAGGCAGTCTTAATGAATGTTTAAACTAATGCATTTAATGTCTGATCTCATATTACTTTCACAAATCCCTAAGATAGAATGGACTGGTAGTATTCAATCCCCTTTAGAAAAATAATGATCATAAACAATTATGCTTTCAATTAGTGAGACCATTACAACACTCCAAATTTCCTAATCCCAAGTTTAGTACTCAGTATGCCTTTGATTAGGCAAGAGACTCTTCATGTTCAGATGATCCAAGTTTTAAAGAATGCATATATCTATGATAAAGCAGTGTTGGTTTGTTTGTTTTTTTAAATATTTTATTTATTGATTTGTCAGAGAGAGAGACCACAAGCAGCGGGAGCAGCGGGCAGAGGAGGCAGAAGGAGAAGCAGGCTCCCCGTTGAGCAAGGAGCCCAATGACGGACTCAATCTTAGGACCCTGGGATCATGACCTGAGCCAAAGGTAGACGCTTAGCCAACTGAGCCACTCAGGCGTCCCAATGTCATTTTTTTTTTTAAAGTAGGTTTCACGCCCAGCATAGAACCCAATGTGGGGCTTAAACTCATGACCCTGAGACCAAGAGTCAGATACTTAACTGAATGAGCCACCCAGGCACCCCTAAAGCAATGTATTTATTTTGGTTTATGAACATGAATAAGTACTTCACATGTATTAAACAAAATTAAAAAATACCATCTCATTAAAATATGATGAAACTTAATTTTCTTATTAATTGTGAAATAAGTGATCAATGGAGTCTTTTGTTCCTCACAAGTATAAGAGGCAAAATTGGAGAATATTGGTTTACTTTGATGAACCTATAATGAGGGCTTGAATTTCAGTTCCAAATCTACAACTTATGAGTTGGGTAACCTTGACCAAATTATTTAACTTCTCTGAGCTTTAGTTTCTGCATTTTTCAAGTGGAAAACAGAATTTAACTCAAAGAGCTATTGTGGGGGCTAAATATGTAATGTACTAGCATGCACCAAGCATGTATTGAAAAAAACTATCATTATTCAAGAAAACATTGCATATGTATCCAATGTGGAATCCATTTCCAAATAAAAAATTCTTTAACCTATAACAAGCCAGTAGGATTAATCTAAAATCTTAGCTCGATGGGGAACTAGGTGACAGAGATGGGAAAGAGATGAACCTGTACCATTTGAATTATATATTATTTGCATATATTATATATTCAAGTTAGTCAGCAAAACAAATAACCAAATAGCTTTAATTATTTAATTATTAAAAGAAATAATCATGTTATGAAAAAGCCATTTCTATATTATATGACCTAATAACATGGGTAGCTAATACCAAATGTATATGCTTATAGGAAATTACACATTTCTATATATTGAAATTCAGCCATGTTGGTTTGTAAAGCAAGTATGTGATTATTTCAAATTGGGACTTAATTTAAACATTAAATGAACATAAAATGGTTTAACACCAGAGATTTAATTTTATGTGATGCATTTAGTATGTTTGCTTGATTTACTGTATATTACACATTTTATAAACATGAAAACCATATTTACTGATTTAAATAAACATTTTTAATATAAAGACAAACTTTCTTGTGGAAGCCAAGACAGATTATAATCCATTAATATATCTTTCAACAAAAAGGATGAAATCTTCCACTGGTTAGGCTGATAAACTCTTTCATGTCAAAACTAAGCCTCTTTATCATGATAACCCAGAATAATGGTTGGCTGCTCTAGGCACTTTATCTACTTTACAGATGAAAAATCAGCTCTACTTTCATGGAATTAGATTAATGCCATAACAGGAAATACTTCTGGGGCTGAACTTGCTTCATGCCTTCAAAGCTGCCTGTAAATTTAAAGTACTTCCTGAATTCAAAAGATAAGACAGGAGAAGGAAAAAGAAAAACAGTACAGTGACCCTTTTACTAAAGGAAAATATTGCTTCCTGAAAAAGCTGTTGAAAGCTACTTGCTAAGGGCATTATGCTCTAGAAAGCCTAGGGCAAGTCTGTTTTAGTTGAACATGGGGATTCTGGTTATATATCAGACAGTTGTTATAAATCTGCTCTTTCTATAATCCTTTTTGATAAACTTTCTTCAAGTCATCATGGTGAAAGCTGAAGTAATAACTTTCTCAGCTTATAGTACATAGAAAATTGCTCACTATTTTACATATAACATTTTATAAAGGATTACAGTTTAACACACTTGGAAAAATGCTGACCCCAAGCTCTAGAATTAAATTTTGGTTCAGAACATGTACCAAAGGTAGCAAATCCAGTTAACACTTATTGGCAGTCTACTTAACATTAAAAAAAAAGAGAAGCATTATGTGGAACAAATATAATAAAACAAATGATTACATGATCTAAAACAGAAGGGAGAAAGGAGGATATCGGACCGCAATGAAAACAACAAAGAAAAACAACAGAAATACAAAAACCTATCTGTCTGTCTATCTATCAATCTATCGCTCTGGCTGCTTACAATGTGCTCAGCACTGTGAAGTGTACAAAAAGGCATCAGGGTGCCAGGGTGGTTCAGTCGGTTAAGGGTCTGCCTTTGGTTCAGGTCATGATCCCTGGGTCCCAGTGGGCCTGCTTCTCTCTCTCCCTCTGCCCCTACCCCCAGCTCGTGCTCACTCTCTTTCAAAAAATAAAATTCTTAAAAAAAAAAAAAAAAGAAAAAAGAAAGAAAAGCATCTATAGAAGCATACTGAATGTACATTAAATACTGGGCACTATACTAAGTGCTACAGGTTATGTGATTATTAAGACAGGCAAGGACTTACTTTACACCTTCTCATCTAGCTAGCATTAGAGGAGGAAACAGACAAGGTAATACCAAATGAGATAACTCAATAAAGGCAACTAGCATGGTTATATGATAGGTAGTGAGTGGGTTGAAAGTGAACAATGACAACAGTTCATAGAAAGCAGAATAAGCAGTTTTAGATAGGTGATCAGAAAAAGTCTTGCTGAGAGGATGATACTTGAGTTGAAAGCCGAAGGGTTTCAACAAGTCAGCCCTTAGAACACTTGGGTCATAAGAGTGAAGGACCTGAAAATGAAAAGATCTTGGATGTTTAAGGAAGTGTCAATGAGAGAAGGAATGGAATAAGATGATATGACTTGTGAGAAAATGACATAAGACATTTAGAGTCTTATATATCATTGCACGAAGTATGGACTTTATTCTGTGAGCAACTAGCAGCTATGCAAGGGATTTTAACACCAAAGTATCTTATGCTGATTTGTATTTTTAAAAGATCACCCAATTATTCTGTGGAGAATAGCTTGGAAGAGTTAAAAAGTAAAAGTGAGGAGACCAGTTAATGCAGTCTGCCAGGAGTAAAATAATAATGTGTCATAATAAAATAATAATTACTGATAAAAGAAGAATAAATAAATTCCAGATATACTTTAAAGATTGAGACTTCCTGAAGGAAAAAGGATAATCAAGGATGACTCCTACGGTCTGACCAGACAATCCTGAGCCTTACAGTGGTACCATGCATAGAGATGTATTAGACATAAAGTAGAACCAGGATCAAGAGTAAACATCAAAATAATATACTACTAAACAATGAATGGGTCAACCAAGAAATCAGAGAAGATATAAAAAATTACATGGAAACAAATGAAAACACAACAGTCCAAAATATTTGGGATGCAGCAAAAGTGATTCTAAGAGGTAAGTTTATAGCAATACAAGCCTACCTCAAGAATCAAGAAAAACCTCAAATAAACAACCTAACCTTACACATAAAGGAGCTAAAAAAAGAACAAAAAAACCCAAAACCAGCAAAAGGAAGGAAATAATAAGATTAGAGCAGAAATAAATGATATAGAAACTAAAAAACAATAGAACAGATCAATGAAACCAGGAGCTGGTACTTTGAAAACATCAACAAAATTGATAAACCTGTAGCCAGACTCATTAAAAACAAACAAACAAAAAAGAAGACTCAAATAAAATCACAAATGAAAGAGGAGAAATAAACAACATCAGAGAAATACAAACAATTGTTAAGAAAATATTACGAAAAATTATATGCCAACATACTGGAAAATCTAGAATAAATGGAGAAATTCCCAGAAACATAACTTACCAAAACTGAAGCAGAAAGTAATAAAAAATTTGAACAGACTGATTACCAGCAAAGAAATTGAATCAGTAATCAAAAAACTCCCAACAAACAAAAGTCCAGGACCAGATGGCTTCATGGGTGAATGCTACCAAACACTCAAAGGAGACTTAATATGTATTGATGTCAAACTATTCCTAAAAACAGAAGAGGAAGGAAAACTTCCAAATTCATTGTATGAGGCCAGCATTACCCCGACATCAAAACCAGACAGATTCCATTAAAAAACTGAACTATAAGCCAGTATCTCTGATGAACATAGATGCCAAAGTTCTTAACAAAATACTAAGAAACTAAGTCCATAAGTACATTTAAAAAAAAAATCAGGGGCGCCTGGGTGGCTCAGTCATTATGCGTCTGCCTTCGGCTCAGGTCATGATCCCAGGGTCCTGGGATCGAGCCCCATATCGGGCTCCCTGCTCAGCAGGAAGCCTGCTTCTCCCTCTCCCACTCCCCCTGCTTGTGTTCCTGTTCTCGCTGTGTTTCTCTCTGTCAAATAAATAAATAAAATCTTTAAAAAAAGAAAAAAAAATCATTTGCCATGATCAAGTTGGATTTAGTCCCAGGATGCAAGCACGGTTCAATATTCTCGAATCGATCAGTGTGATACATCACATCAATAAGAGAAAGGATAAAAATCATATGGTCATTTCAATAGATGCAGAAAAAGCATGTGATATATTACATGATAAAAACCCTCAACAAAGTAGGTTTAGAGTAACATACTGTATATGAAAACCCACAGTGAACATCATACTCGACAAAAATTGAGAGCTTTCCCCCTAATGTCAGGAACAAGACAAGGATGTCCACTCTCACTACTTTTATTCAACATAGTACTGAAAAGTCCTAGCCACAGCAATCAGACAACAAAGAAATAAAAGGTATCCAAATTGGTAAGGAAAAAGTAAAACTTTCATTATTTGCAGATGATATGATACCATATATAGAAAACCCAAAAGACTCCACCAAAAAACTACTAGAATAAATGAATTCAGTAAAGTTGCAGGATATAAAATCAATGTACAGAAATCTGTTGCATTACTATACACTAATAATGAAGCACCAGGAGAAATTAAGAGAACAATCCCATTTACAATTACACCAAAAATAATAAAATACCTAGAAATAAAGAAGTGGAAGACGTGTACTCTGAAAACTATAAAACACTGATGAAATAAATTGAAAACGACATAAAGAAATGAAGGACATTCCATGTTCATGGATTGGAAGAACAAATAATGTTAAAATGTCTATACTACCCAAAGCAATCTACAGACTTAATGTAATCCTGATCAAAATACCAACAGTATTTTTCATAGAACTAGAACAAACAATCCTAAAATTTGTATAGAACCACAAAAGACCCCTAACAGCCAAAGCAATCATGAAAAAAGAAAAATAAAACTAAAGGTATCAAATCCCAAACTTCAAGTTATATTACAAAGCTGTATTGATCAAAACAGTACGGTACTGGCACAAAAACAGACACACAGATCAACAGAATAGGATAAAAAAACCAGAAATAAACCTACAATTACATGGTCAATTAATCTTTGACAAAAGAGGCAAGAATATGCAATGGGAAAAAGACAGTCTCTTAAACAAATGGTGTTGGGAAAACTGGACAGCCACATGCAAAAGAGTGAAACTGGACCATTTTTTTATACCATACACAAAAATAAACTAACTCAAAATGGAATAAAGACCTAAACCATAAAATCACACCTGAAACCATAAAAATCTCAGAAGAAAGGACAGGCAGTAATTTCCCTGACACTGGCCATTGCAACATCTTTCTAGATATGTCTCCCGAGGCAAGGGAAATAAAAGGAAAAATAAACAATTGGGACTACATTTCTGCACAGCAAAGGAAACAATCAACAAAATTGAAAGGCAACCTATGGAATGGGAAAAGATATTTGAAAATGATAAATATGGTAAGGGGTTAGTATCCAAAATATATAAAGAACTGAGACAACTCAACACCAAAAAAAAAAAAAAAAAAAAAAAAATCCAATTAAAAATGGACAGAAGACATGCATAGACATTTCTCCAAAGACATCCAGATGGTCAACAGACACATGAAAAGATGCTCAACATCACTCATCATTAAGGAAATGCAAATCAAAACTACAATGAGATACCATCTCACACTTGTCAGAATGGCTAAAATCAAAACCACAAGAAACAACAAGTGTTGATGAGGATGTGGAGAAAAAGGAACTCTGTTGGCACTGTTGGTGGGAATGCAAACTGGTGAGCCACCATGGAAAACTGTATGGAGGTTCCTCAAAAACACTAAGAACAGAATTACCACATGATCCAATAATCGCACTCCTGGGCATTTACCCCCCCTCCAAAAACAAAAACAAAAACAAAAAACAAAAACTCTAATTCAAAGGGATACATGCATCCCTATGTTTACTGTAGCATTGTTTACGATAGCTAAATTATGGAAGAAGTCCAAGTGTCCATCAACAGATGAATGGATAAAGAATGGTACACAATGGAATGTTATTCAGCTATAAAAAAGAATGAAATCTTGCCATTGTAATGACATGAATGGATCTGAAGAGTATAATGCCAAATGAAATACAACAGTCAAAGAAAGAAAAATACTGTATGATTTCACTAACATGTGGAATTTAAGAAACAAACAAATGAACAAAGGAAAAAAGAGAGAGAGGCAAACCAAGAAAAAGACTCTTAACTATAGTGAACAAACCGATGTTTACCAGAGGGAAGGCAGGTGGGGGAATGGGTAAAATAGATGATGGGGATTAAAGAGTAGGCTTATCATGATGAGCACTGAGTAATATATAGAACTGTTGAACCACTATATTGTACTCCTGAAACTAATATAACACTGTATGTGAACTACACTGGAATTAAAAATAATATTTTTTAAAAAGTGTACATTAAGGCTCCTGTTTGCATATAATCAAGTAACCAGTGAGACATTACATTTGGAGATCAGAAAAGAGGTATGCACTAAAACATCTATCTGGAAATCTCACCTTATGAATGGTACTAATAGCCATAAGTAAGGCTCAGATCAAATATGATGATGCATAAATGAAAATTTCTGAATATGTCAAACTTTTCAATTTATTGGTCCAAATTTCTTCCTGAAACTGTTTACTGATTAGACATCATTTTTATTTCTAATATTGCCAATTTGTGCCTTTTCTTTCTTCACTTGATTAATCTTACCAGTACTTTGTCTATTTGACTAATTTTTTTTTATTATTATTAACATATAATGTATTGTTTGTTTCAGGGGTACAGGTCTGTGATTCATCAGTCTTACACAATACACAGCGCTCACCACAACACACACCCTCCCCAATGTCCATCACCCAGACACCCCATCCCTTCCACCCGCCTCCTCTCCAGCAACCCTCAGTTTTTTTCCTGAGATTCAGAGTCTCCCATGGTCTGTCTCCCTCTCTGGTTTTGTCTTGTTCCATTTTTTCCTCTCTTCCCCTATGATCCTCTGCCTTGTTTCTCAAATTCCACATATCAGTGAGATCATATGATAATTGTCTTTCTTTGATTGACTTATTTCGCTTAGCATAATACCTTCTAGTTCCATCCACATTGTTGCAAATGGCAAGATTTCATTTTTTGATGGCTGCATAATATTCCATTGTGTATGTATGTATATATATATATATATATATATATATATATATATGCCACATCTTCTTTATCCATTTATCTGTTGATGGACATCTTGGCTCTTTCCACAGTTTGGCTACTTTGGACATTGCTGCTATAAATATTGGGGTGCATGTGCCCCTTCGAATCACTACATTTGTATCTCTAGGGTAAATACCTAGGTCATAGGGCAGCTCTATTTTTAACTTTTTGAGGAACTTCCATACTGTTTTCCAGAGTGGCTGAACCAGCTTGCATTCCCACCAACAGTGTTAGAGGGTTCCCCTTTCTCTGCATCCTCGCCAACATCTGTTGTTTCCTGATTTGTTAATTTTAGCCATTCTGACTGGTGTGAGGTGGTATCTCATTGTGGTTTTGATTAGTTTTGCCCTAATGCCAAGTGATGTTGAGCATTTTTTCATGTGTCTCTTATCTATTTGTATGTCTTCTTGGGAGAAATGTCTGTTCGTGTCTTCTGCCCATTTCTTGACTAGATTATTTGTTTTTTGGGTGTTGAGTTTGATAAGTTCTTTATAGATTTTAGATACTAGCCCCTTATCTGATAAGACATTTGCAAATATCTTCTCCCATTCTGTGTGTTGCCTTTTAGTTTTGTTGACTGTTTCCTTTGCTGTGCAGAATCTTTTTATCTTGATGAAGTCCCAAGAGTCCATTTTTGCTTTTGTTTCCCTTGCCTTAAAAAAGCTAAGTTTTAGATTTAAGTCTCCCGGTTTCATTTTCTACTTCACTGCTTTCTGTATGCAAAATCATAGAGCAATAATAAGATAATAATAAGAGAAATAATGCCACTCATGAGGGCTCTGCCTTCAAGACCTAATTACTTCTCAAAGACCTTAACTCCAAATACTATAACACTAGGGATTAGACCTCAACAAAAGAATTTTGGAGGGACACAAACAGTTTATAACAGATGGTTTTACTTCCTCCTTTCTCATCTAGACGTCTTTTATTTTTCTTGCTTAATTGCTATGGCTAGAACCTCTAGTACAATGTAGAATAGAAATTTCCTTAGCTCTAGATCCAGAAGATTTTCTCCCATGTCTTTTTCTAAAAGTTTTATAGTTTCCATTTTACATTTAAGTCTGTGATGTATTTTGATTTGATTTTGTATTAAGTGTGAGGTTTACGTCAAGGTTCATTTTTTGCCTATGGATGTCCAATTCCTGAAGCAACATTTTGGAAAAGACATACTTCCTGCATTGAATTGGTTTTCTACCTTTGTCAAAAATCAGCTGATCATATTTGTATGGGTTCTTTAATAATTTCTAATTATTATTTTTTGTTATTTTCTCATTGGCTGTCCTAAAGCTTACAATATACATTTTACCATAATCTATTTCAGATTCTTATAAACTTAATTCTGGTAAGATATAGAAACTTTATTCTTTTTTTTTTATTGTTATGTTAATCCCCATACATTACATCATTAGTTTTAGATATAGTGTTCCATGATTCATTGTTTGTGCATAACACCCAGTGCTCCATGCAGAACGTGCCCTCCTCAATACCCATCACCAGGCTAACCCATCCTCCCACCCCCCTCCCCTCTAGAACCCTCAGTTTGTTTTTCAGAGTCCATCGTCTCTCATGGTTCCTCTCCCCCTCCGATTTCCCCCCCTTCATTCTTCCCCTCCTGCTACATTCTTCTTCTTCTTTTTTTCTTTCTTAACATATATTGCATTATTTGAGAAACTTTATTCTTATATAGCACTATTCCCTCCTCTCTCCTGTGCTATTACTACACATATTAAGTCTATATGTTACAATACACATTGTTTAAGTCTACATGAATTGCTATTACATATTATTTTATATAATTTTATGCCTTTTAGAGAAGAAAGGAGGGAAATTATGTATTTACAGAGTTTGTTACACTGACCTTCTTATTTATCATTCTGGTTCTCTTACTTTCTTCCTGTGGATTTAGGTCACCATCTAATGTCATTTTCTTACTTCAGTATAGCTTTGTTGCCACCCACCTCCTTTGTGCTGTTATTATTATATATATTACATTCTGATATGTTATAGAGATAAGAAGAATACAACTTTATATATAATATATAAAGTTTTATTAACATAAATTTATATATGTTGTTTATATATTTTAATTAAACATAAATTTATATATAAATTGTTTATATATTTTAATTAATATATATTTGTATACACTTGCTTTTTAGTTGAGAAAAATAAATATGCAATAATACAATCTTTCATAATTACTTAATTAACTTTATTGGTACTCTTTGTTTTATTGTGTATAAATGTGAATTATGGCCTGTTGTCACTTTCAGCTTGAAAAATTCTCTAGCATTTCTTGTAAGGCACATCTGCTAGCAACAAATTCTTTAGATTTGCTTATCTAGGTAAGTATTTTGTCTTCATTTTTTAGATCTTTCTGCTGGACAGAAGGTTATTTATTGATAATTTTTTTCTCTCTGCACTTTAAATATGTCATCTCACTGCCTTCTGGTCTTCATTGATTCTGATGAGATGTCAGCTAAAAATCTTATTGGTGTTCCCTTTTACGTGATGACTTTTTTTTCCTTTCTGCTTTCATGATTCCCTCTGTTGTCTTTCAAAAATTTGACTATTATGTGTCTTGCACTTATCCTACTTGGCATTCACTGAGCTTCTGAGATGTGTAGATTAATGTTTTTCAATAAGTTTGGGAAGTCTTCAGCCATTATTTCCTCAAATATTTTTCTGTCCTTATTTCCAGACATCATAGTAGATATAGAACTAGGCATGAAAATATTTCTATCCTCTCACCATGTGATCATCTATCATATCTTTTTCAGCCAATATACAACTGCCAATCTCTTATGTCTTTAAGTGAAACTTCCCTCTCAACAGCGCTCATTAACTTTATGCAGTCTGCTACTATCATCATCTCTCTGATGTAGTCCTTCTCAAGCTCTCTGTGGTAAAGGACAAATGGGTCATTTTAACCCATTCCAACGTGGACCCATATATGTCGCTTCTGTGTATGACTCATGTACAGATTGTACCATAAGAAGCTCATCACAGGTGTTTCCCACCATTGAAGTTGTCCATTCCCTGTTCAATGATGAATCCAGTGATCATGCACCTGGATGTTGGGGGCAATGTCAACTTGCTAAAAAGTTTCTAAATACTTACTCTCAGTTTCTGTATTTAACTCACTGCAGACTGGGATCAAACCTTTCCCAGACCATACTTTGGTCTAGTGATTTTGTTTGTTTTTTTTTTTTAACTGTCACCAGTGGTATAATCAAGGTCTACTACTCAGTTCACTCAGTGATGAACTCTTATCTTTCATAGCCATCCTTCTCTCTATCTCCTCTGTTGGTTTTAATTTTACTTCTTCATTTAGGAAACATCCCTCAAGATATTGCTTTTGGTATTCTTCTTCCTATATTCTTTCTCTTGATAATCTCAATACTCTAGAAGTTTTACCAAATCCATCATTATAGCAGATGCCCAAATCTGTGCCTTTAGCTCTGACTCACCTCCGAAGAGCCAGAGTTACATTTTAGATTACCTATGGGTAATCTGGCATTTCTATTTCAAGATGTCCTAAAACAAACTCATTATATATCTAGACAATCATTGCTTCCTCCGGATTTATTAACAGAGCCATATTCTCTCAACTTATCCAAGACCATAACCTCTAACTTGTTTTAGTCTGCCACACACATTCCTTTCCAAAAGCTCTTGCATGCTCTCTCCTTTCTTACTGGTATTTTAGTTAACATCCTTACCTCTCTTGACTTGACCTAGACTAAAGTAACACTTTTCTAATTAGTGTTCCTCTAAGTAATCTCTCTCAACCCAGGTCAGGTCAATATATCCAGCACAGTTCTGATCTTACTACTTCCCTATCTACTCAAAAACTTTCAAAAATACTTCATTGCTTTAGCACTCAACGATATAGCACTAATTTCAAATTTTGCCACTAACTTATATAAATAAGTTTGACAAGCAACAATTTCCTTAACATACCAAGCAATTGTAGACATCAGTAAATAGTTATTGAATAAATAACTGAAATGATGAAAACATTTAGTTTCAAAATAATTCAGATTAAAAATCACTCTCTATTTATATGATTATATGCTTTTATATTACTATTCTTTTTACCAAAACCATCCATAACCAATGCTATCTTCACATGTCTAATAATATTGCTGCTGGTTTTACTTTTGGATGAACTACATTCTAGCCTCCTGCTGTTACTGAGAAATGCATTAAAGCAGGTCACGTGGTTTTCCTCATGTCAACAAATGATGGCTCAATTAGGCAGATAAGTATCTACAGCCCTCAGCAGAATCTTCTCAGCAGTTTAGAAAAGCACTCTGGTTAGCATTAGAGCTAAGGAAAGGAACACTTGTAATTCTTTAAGCATTCAATTAAATTTTTAAATTCAAGACTGGCTATTGAATGTTTCCAAACACAAACAGTGTGGAAGTAGACTTTCATCATGAATGAGCACTCTAAAATCTGATGTGTATGTAAATTTCTTAATGAAATGAGATTATGACATTTCTGATTCACTGTTTGCAGTATAAACACTTATGGATGATCCATTTTGCTAATTTTCTCATCAACAGAATAATTCTATGTTGGATTGCTAATTAATGGGCAGTGTTTGCTTGCAATGAAGCAAAGGACTTCCAACTAAAATACATGGAACTACTGATGAGTCACCTTGTTGAATAAAGTCTTACAGTTAATGAAAGGAAACCTTAGGAATGCAGAGTACAAATGAAAATCAGGAAGCAGAAAAGGTCCCAGAGTAGTCAAACACCAAAATATTTAGTACTTGACTTATTTACTCTTTTCTTCTTTTTTTTAAAGGTTTGATTGACTGATTGATTTATGGAGAGCATGAGCAGGGGGAGGGATCGAGGGAGAGGGAGAAAGAAACTCAGACTCTGTGATGAGCTCAGAGCCCAACATGGGGCTTGATCTCATGACCCTTGAGATCATGACCTGAGCTGAGCCCTGAGATCATGACCTGAGCTGAAATCAAGAGTTAGATGCTTAACCGACTGAGTCACCCCGGTGCCCCTATTTACTCTGTTCTAAAAACACCTACCTAGTAAGATTTTTCACACCCTAAAAAATTAGAAATAATAAAAAAAAGAAGAACGTTGTTAATGATGATACATACCAGCTCTAGAAGTGGTAAAATTTTTACAAAATATCTAAATGCATTTAAAAGACATAGCAGTTTGGAGCCAACTAAAATAAAATAAGTGTACCGTAGAATAGACCCATATAAAAGCCCAATAAATAACAGATACTGTAAATGATGATCTTTAGATATGAAGAAAAACTGATTATATTCAGGAAAGTGATGAAAGAAGACTATGAATTTGAACCATTTTTATATATAGCTACATCGATATCTGAAAGAAAAGAATGTAGAGAAGGTTCCACTCAATATTTTTTTTTAAGATTTTATTTACTTATTTGTCAGAGAGAGAGAGCACAAGCAGGGAGCGGCAGGCAGAGGGAGAAGCAGGCTTCCCGTTAAGCAAGGAGCCCAATGTGGGACTTGATCCTAGGACCCTTGGATCATGACCTGAACTGAAGGCAGACACTTAACCGACTGAGCCATCCAGGTGTCCCCCACTCAGTATTTTTTTTTTTTAAAGATTTTATTTATTTATTTGACAGAGAGAGAGAGTGTGAGCAAGCACATGCAGGGGGAGTGGGAGAGGAGAAGCAGGCTCCCCGCTGAGCAGGGAGCCCAATGCGGGGCTCGATCCCAGGACACTGGGATCATGACCTGAACCAAAGGCACCCCCACCCCCCACTGAATATTTTAAGACTCACTACTATCCTTGACAATTCTGGATGAATATCACTAAACAAAGTTTTAATAATACTAATCAGAGTGTTAAATTTATCCCAATGAAAATAAATTGTCTAT
This sequence comes from Halichoerus grypus, assembly GCF_964656455.1. Lineage (NCBI taxonomy): Eukaryota > Metazoa > Chordata > Mammalia > Carnivora > Phocidae > Halichoerus > Halichoerus grypus. The sequence goes on from NC_135718.1 coordinate 51,419,170, forward strand.
AGTTTACTTATCACTGTTGCCAGTAAAAGGATGCAATGTGAGACATCCCTCAAAGACGTGGAAATAAAGGGGTGCCTGGCTGGCTCACTTGGAAGAGCAGGTGACTCCTGATCTTGGGGTCATGAGTTCAAGCTCCACACTGGGTGTAGAGATTACTTAAACAAACTTCAAAAAAAAGGTTAAAAAAAAAAAGGAAATAAGGAATATCAATACCATCTTCTAGTCGACCATAAAACAACAAAATAAGATGAGATATGCAATATGGCCCATTTGAATATATTAACAAACCTAGAGAAAAGATTATGCTGAAGTTAGGAATGGGGTTAATGTTGACAGGTTGTGAAAGAGAGACAAAGGCAACAGTTAAATACTACCTATTAAAGAAGAGCTCAGGAAGGCTTGATCTATGGACATTTATCTTTTTTGTTCCTAAGGATGAGATAAATGTAACATACTCAGATGCTATTAAAGTTAATTTATTCAAGTCCTCTTATTCTGACTCCACAGAGAAAATATTTAGCTTCCAACTTAAATTTATCTACAGATAGACAATGTGCAGATTAAGCGGACACAAACATTTGGGTTTGTGTGATAATTATATTTTCTACTATGAATGAATAAGGTGACCTACAGGTTTTCACATATAATTTGAACTTGGTAAACTGAATCATCCTTGCCACACAGGGGACACTCCTTGAACACCTGGCTCTGGTGGCCAGGGAGGCTTGCACTCCTGGGTTCCATGGGACTGTAACAATCAGAGAGACAGTTTTTGGCAGGCTACCACACCCAGGGCACTACACAGGCAACAGACTGAAACACATCCCCAATCTTTTTGTTGAAAAGGCTTATTTACTTGTCCTCGAGTTTCAGCCGGAGAGGCAGGCTTTAGGTTTGCCATACATCTAGATGCTACGGAGGTAGTCGTAGGGAAAAAAGGCTACGGGTCCCCATCTTTGCACTCTCTCTTTTGGGGAGCCAAAGGAGCTTCTACACTCATCTAAAGCCACATTATTTTGCAACTGTCACCCAAGGGACACCTCCAGATAACTTGTTCTGGAGGCCAGCAGGGTTTATGACTGTGGTCCCAAAGGACTGTATATAATTGCATACTTTAAAAGCTGCTGCCTGAGGGTCTAGCTTCCAATCTAGGTACTGACTGAGATCCTCCCTTCTGAACACGTGACGGGTCTTGGCACACTGTAAACAACTGGGACTTATCAAGAATAAGTCAGGTTGCTTACACAATCACAAAGGCTTGAGAGACAACCACAAGCTAGGGCAAGGATCAAAGTTAAGTTTCATCTCTTACAGGAAGTCACTACTTCAAGACCGGGAGAGGCAGCTATTTCAGCTAATACATAAAAACTAACAGAGAGTCAAGCAAATGAGGAAATATAGCACTATGTTCCACACAACAGAACTAAATAAAATCTCAGGGTGAAAAAAAAAACACAACCTTAATGATAGGCAGATAAGTAATTTACCCAATAAAAAGTTCAAAGTAATGGTCATAAAGATGATCACTGAACTTGGGAGAAGCATAAATGAACACAGTGGCAACTTCAACAAAGAGACAGAAAATATAAGAAAGTACCAAACAGAATTCACAGAACTGAGGAATATAATAATTGAGCTGAAGAATAAACTAAAAGAAGCAAAAGAAAAGATCAGTGATCTAGAAGACAGGGCAGTAGCACTCACACAGAATACCAAAAAGAAAAAAGAATTAAAAAAAAGTGAGGATAGCTTAAGGGAAATATTGAGTGGGATATCATTTGCATTTCAGAGTTCCTAAAAGGAGAAGAGAGAAGGCGGGGGGGAAGGGGGGGGGCGGGGCAGAAAACTTATTGAAGAAATAATGGCTGAAAACGGCCCTAACCTGGGGTAGGAAACAGATGTCCAGACCCAGAAGCCCAGAGAGGTGCAAATAAGAATCCAAAGAAATCCACACTGAGACACATTCTAATTACAATGTCAAAAGTTACAGATAAAGAGAGAATCTTAAAAACAACAAGAGAAAAACAACTTGTTATGCACAAAGAAACCCCCATGAGACTATATGCTGATTTTTCAACAGAAATTTTGCAGACCAGAGAGAGTGGCAAGATATATTCAAGTGCTGAAGGGAAAAAAAACTTCCAACCCAGAATACTTTACCCTGCAAGGTTATAATTCAGAATTGAAGGTAAGATAAAGAATTTCCCAAACAACCAAAAGCTAAAGGAGTTCACTACCATTAAACTGATGTTACAAGAAATGCTAAAGGAACTTCTTTAAGCTGAATGGAAAGCATTAATTAGTAATAAGAAAACATATAAAAGTAGAAATCTAACTGGTAAGTGTAAATATACAGTAAGTAGGTGATTAATCATTTATAAAGCTATTATGAAAGTTAAAATACAAAAGTAGTAAAAATAACCGTAATTACAATAATCAGTTCAGGGATACACAAAATAAAGAGATGTAAAATGTGATATTGGAATCATAAAATGTTGGGGGGGGGGAAGGGAAATAAAAATGTACAGCTTTAAAATGCATTCAAATTTAACTTGCTTTCAAATTAAAATAAACTATTATATATATGTGGGCTGTTATATGTGAGCCTCATGGTAAACACAAAGCAAAAACCTGCAGTGGATACATAAAATATAATATAAAGGAACTAAGCATAACACTGAAGAAAGTCATCACCAGAAGGGAAGATAGCAAGAGAAGAAGGAAACACGAAGGAACTACAAAACAGCCAGAAAACAATTAAGGAAATGGCAGTAGGAACATATCTTTAAAAATGTAAGTGGACTAAATTCACCAATCAAAAGACAATGAGCGGTTGGATGGATTTAAAAAAAAAGACCCATCTATATGCTACTTATAAGACACTTACCTAAGATGTAAGAACACACATAAATTGAAAATAAAGGGATGGAAAAAGGTGTTCCACGTTAATGGAAACCAAAAGACAACTAGGGTAGCTATATTTATATCAGACAAAATAGGCTTTAAAACAAAGAATATAATAAAAGACAAAAAGGGTATTACATAATTATAAATGGGTCAATCCAACATAACATTTGTAAATATTTATGCACCCAACATAGGAGCACCTGAATACAAAAATCAAATATTAACAGACCTATAGGGAGAAACTGGCAGCAAAACAATAATGGGGAACTTTAATACCTCACTTAAACCAATGGATAGATCTTTCAGACAGAAAATCATTGAGGAAACATCAGCCTTAAATGACACATTAGACCAGATGGACATAATAGATATACACAGAATATTTCATCCAAAAGCAGCAGAATACACATTCTTCTCAAGTGCACATAGAACATTCTCCAGGAGAGATCACATGTTAGGCCACAATATAAGACTCAATAAGTTTACAAACACTGAAATCATATCACGCATATTTTCTGACAACGGTGTGAGACTAGAAATCAATTACAAGAAGAAAACTAGAAAAATCACAAATATGTGGAGATTAAACAATACACTATTGAATAACCAATGGGTCAACAAACAAATCAAAGGAGAAATCAAAAAATACCTGCAGACAATGAAAATGGAAATACAACTTCCAAAATCTATGGGATAAAAGAAAAGCCATTTTTAGGGGGAAGTTTACAGGCTTACCTCATGAATCAACAAAAATATCAAATAATCTAACTTTACACCTGAAATAATAGAAAAAGACAACAAATGAGCTCGAAGTTCATAGAGGAAGGAAATAACAAAGATCAAAGTGGAAGTAAATGAAACAGATGAGAGGTGCCTGGCTGGATCAGTTGGTGGGGCATGCAACTCTTGATCTTGAGGTTGTAAGCTCAAGCCCAACGTTACACGTAGAGATAACTTAAAAAAAATGAAACAGATGAAAAAGATAATAGAAAATATCAATGAAACTGAGAGCTAGTTCTTTGAAAAGATAAACAAGATTGACTACCTTTAACTAGAGAATTCAAATAAATAAAAGCAGAAACTAAACATGAGATTACAACTGAAACCACAGAAATCGAAAGGATGAGAAACTACTGTGAACAATTATAAGCTAACAAATTCGACCTAGAAAAAAATGGATAAATTCTTAGGAACATTCAATTTTCCAAGACTGAATCATGAAGAAATGGGACATCTGAACAGACCATTACTAGAAAGGAGACTGAATCAGTAGTCAAAAACCTGCCATCAAAGAAAAGTCTAAAGCCAGATGGCTTCACTGGTGACTTTTACCAAAGATTTAAAGAAGATTTAATACTTATCCTTCTCAAACTTAAAAAAAAAAAAGGGTGTGGGGGCAGGGGGAGGAAATACTTCAAAATTCATTTTATGAGGCCAGCATTACCCTGACACCAAAACCAGACAAGAACACACAAGAAAAGAATTACAGGCCAATATTCTTGATGAACATAGATGCAAATATCCTCAATGAAATATTATCATACATCATGATTAAGTGGTTTTTATTCTGGGGATGCAAATACAGTTCAACATCTACAAATCATTAAACATGACATACATTAACAAAATGAAGGATAAAAATCACACGATCATCTCAATAGATGAAGGAAAAGCATGTGACATTATTCAACACCATTTATGATAAAAACTCTTAAAACAGTGGGTATAGACAGAATGTACATCTACATAATAAAGGCTGTGTATGACAAGTCCACAGCTAACATCATACTCAATGATGAAATGCTGAAAGCTTTTCCTCTAAGATCAGAAACAAGACAAAGACATCCACTCTTACCACTTTTATTCAATAGTGTTGAAAATCCTTGCCAGAGATATTAGGCAAGAAAAAGAAATAAAAGGCATCCAAATCCAGAAGGAAGAGGTAAAATTGCTACTATGTACAAGTAACATGATATTTTATATAGAAACCCTAAAGATTCCACCAAAAACTCTTTAAAATAAAAAAATTCAGTAAAGATGGAGGATACAATATCAATATACAACAATCTGATTCATTTCTCTACAATAACTATCCTAAAATTAATTATATATTTACACAGATATCTCTAATATAATCCATCCGCCACAGTGTTCTTTCCTGTGTTCTCACACTTCACATTGCATTTCCTTTTTTCCACAGTGAAAACACAGGTCCCTAATGGTATCAACTCATTTACTCACATGCTCAAAAAAGTTCCAGAAATAGTTTGCCCACACCACCAAAATAAACAAATGTACTAAAAAGAATTCAGGATTTGTTTTTGTAATAATTTCCTCTTCTGCTACCCTGGCCCAAACTGAAGATCTATATAGTCCAATATTGTGCTCATAAATTACTTGGATTGGTCCTCCCTTCTTCCTTCCCTTCTTTTTTATCTTCACTGTGATTATAATATTCATTTCACTTTTGCCAATTAAGTTCATTTGTTTCAGTTTGCTTACAGTTTTAGGTCCCATATCCTACTGATAACATTTTTACTTAAACTTTTGAATAGGTAGGATATTAATATGCTATCATAATTACCAAAAAATATACCCCCAAGAAGTGTCATGCCCTCCCATATCTTTTCCACTGTACTTTCTTTTCTACCACATGAAGTTACTGATTTTACTGTCTTCTGCTTTATCCTCCCTGCATATATGCATGTTTTATTTTTCCTTTTTTTTTTTACATAAAAAGTATTACTATATATGCTCTTTGTGCTTTCCTTTTGTGATTTCCTAACATTTCCTGGAAATCACTCCATAGTGATCTCTTGTATGTAGTACCGTAGAGTTTATTCAACCAATCTCCTATGATTGGTCATTTATATAGTTTCTAGTATTTAGCAATTATTAATATGCTGCAATGAATAACCTTAGGAAAATTATTTTTATATGCTGAAAAGATTGGATTCCTGGATTAAATTAATTCTCATGTGTGCAGACTTTTATTTTTACTCTCATGTGTAATTACTGTGGGGGATATTGTGGAGGAATATTTAATGACATGAGCAAACATTCATTAAATATTAAGAAATAATCATATTATGAAATAGTAGATACAGTACAATGCAAATTGTATAAAAACTCAAAAAGACACAAGTATTCACAAAATATAAACATGTATGATGGGACTGTGGGGGACTTTAACATTCTTTTTTTTTTGTATTTCTCAAGTTTAATGTAATCATCATGTATTATGTTTACAATTAAAAAACAATAAATTATACTTGCAAACAAGAAGGAGGAATTCCATTTCTGACAGTAAAGCTGACTTAAGTACCATAACACAGCCCTTTTGCTAAAAACAACAAATGATAAGTTAAAAATAGAAAACAAAGAATCTTTTTTGTTTTAAATATATTGCTTGGTTGACACAGAATACTCAGAAAGCTAAAACAAAGTAAAATGGAAATCCGGAGAGGTAAGCAAGCACTCAGATGTCTTTCATTCAGGGGATATGGCAAACCCATGAACTGAGCTTCAGTTTTCGCAGCCATGTACAGAGAGCTGGCAGTGGTATGCTGGAGCCAGCTTGTGAAAGCTAACTATACATATCTTTACCCAAATTCATGTTCAGCGACTTCACATTGGTAGCTTGAAATCAGCCATAATATAAAATTCAAAAATATCACAAATAAGGACTTTTCCGCCCCCTCTGGAGAACCAGTTTTAAAATATTTACCAGCATACTACTGAGCCCAAGATTGAGGAGAGAAATCCTAGGTATATCAAACATAGGGAGTCTAATTGGAGATCTCCATATAAAGCCGCATGCCTAGTAGAAAGTAGAACACCTATCCCACAGAAAGAATCAGCAAGGAAATTTGCCTGTTTCAAACTTGGGTGGAGGTAAAAATATCTTCCCTGAAAAAAAATTTTTTTTTTTTTTAAAGATTTTATTTATTTATTTGAGACAGAGAGAATGAGAGAGAGAGAGAGAGAGCACATGAGAGGGGGGAGGGTCAGAGGGAGAAGCAGGCTCCCCGCCGAGCAGGGAGCCCGATGCAGGACTCGATCCAGGGACTCCAGGATCATGACCTGAGCCGAAGGCAGTCGCCTAACCAACTGAGCCACCCAGGCGCCCCTTCTTCCCTGAAAATTTAACCAGAAGCCCACCCTCATGAAAGTTTATGGATCTGGAACTCGTGCTACCTATGCAGCCCGCAGAACTTTAAGCCTAAAATTTATTTCAGTGTGTTTTCAGGTTGACAGTATCCCCAGGCTCTTGGCAGATTCAAATGCAAATCCTCTCTTTGGAAACATAGCTTCATGTCAGCCTCAGAAATTACCACAAATAATGAACATGAGCTCACACACAAAAAGTGAGGCAGCCTGAAATACGAGCTAGCAGAAACAACAGACAACAAAATCAGAACTGCAAAAGTTTTAAATATCAGACTAGGTACAAAATAGAAAATAATAAGTTTAATATATTTTAAAAAATAAAATTATTATAATCGGAGAAAGCAGTGAAAAGTTTATCAAAATGATGAAAGAAGCAGATTTGAGAGAAAGAAATGAAAATCTTAAAGAAATGTATATTAAAATTCAATAGACAGATAAAACAGAATATTAGATACCACTACAGACAGACAGATGATAAAGTAGATCTGGAGGAAGTGTCAAGAATGTCGCAAAGAAAACAAACATATGGTAACTATGTTAAGAGGTGAAGAGTTGAAGAGCTACAATAGAGGGTGCCTGGGTGGCTCAGTCAACTGAGTGACTGCCTTTGGCTCAGGTCATGATCCTGGAGTCCCAGGATTGAGTCCTGCATCAGCCTCCCTGCTCGGTGGGGAATCTGCTTCTCCCTCTGACCCTCTCCCCTCTCGTGCTCTCTCTCTCACTCTCTCTTTCAAATAAATAAATAAGATGTTGAAAAATAAAATAAAATAAAATAAAATTTGAAGAGCTACAAAAAATGATCAGGGATACATATGTGGTTAAGCTATAAAGTATGGTAACAAAAATCATAAAATTCAAGATCATGGTTACCTTTGGGGTGGAGAGCAACATGGGATCGTGAGGAGCACACAGAGATTCAAAGATACTAATAATGTTCTGTTTCTTAAGATATATGGTAGGTACACATATTTTTTTATTTTAAAATAATGTTTTATTTGGAAGTAATTGTGGATTTACAGAAAAACTCCAAACATAATAGAGTTCCCATATACCAGTTTGCCCTATGTTAAAATATTACCATGGTCCATTTGTCTAAACTGAGAAAACAACTTTGTTACATTACTATTAACTAAAGTCCAGACTTAATTTAGATTTCTCCAGTTTTTACACTAATATCCCTTTTTTTTTTTGTTCTGGATCCAATCCAAGAAACCACTTTGTATTTAGCTGTCATGTCTCCTTAGCCTCCTCTTGTCAGTGACAAGTTTTCAGTCTCTCCTTGTTTTTTTATGACCTTGGCAGTTTTGAGGAATATTCTTTAGGTATTCTGTAGAATGTCCATGTGTTTGGAGATTGTCTGATGTTTTTCTCATGATCAGATTAGGGCTATGGGTTTGGGAAAAGAATATAAGAGACTCCATGTTCATGTTGCATTTTCCCTGCCCTAGCCCTAGAATCAGCCATTTCTCCAAAGAACTCTAGATTCTTTTATTGGAGAATGGTATTTACAAACCCAGGTCAGGCTGTGAGGTATGTTTGTCACTATTGGGATATCACTGCTTCTAAGCCTTCTCAGTAGACAGAACTAGGAAATATATGTCTGTATCTATCCATGTATAAACATGTATCTGTAATTATTTCTGCATTTATCCATTTATATATATTAAGCTAAACCTAAATTCATAAGATTTTCTCCAACTCTGATCCAGTACCACAGAGTTTTACTCTAGCTCTTCCCCTTGCTTCTCTTGTTTTAATTTCCCTCTCTGATGGTGAGAAGCCTGAATCACAACATTCATCATTTATTTAGGTATTTGTTCAACCCCACTATATATGCAAAAGCAGGTTCAGAATTATTAACCCATACCCTTACAAGAAACAAATTTACCAACTAAAATACAGTGCTTCTGTAATGTTCTTTTGCCTTCAGTTTCACATTTTTCAGTCTAGACACCATTTTCCAAAGTTACTTAGGTCAGCTCCTTTTTTTCTCCCACCCCTTCAGTGAGGTAATGTCATATATTTGTAATAGAGGTAGAGTTATTTGTCACAGACTGCACGACATCCTAGGATTCACAACATTTAAAAAAATTTTGCATATATTAAAGTTAACTCCTTGTGATGTACAGTTCTATGGGCTTAATAAATGCACAGAATCAAGTATCTATCCTATAGTACTATGCAGAACAGTTCTATAACCCTAAAAATGAACATGTGTGTCCTCTTTGTAGTCAACCATTTTCTTTACGTGTCTTCTGTAATTTTAATATCTGCAATGATTAAATATCAGAGTGTAAAAGTTAAAATATCATGATTCTTCACAGAATAAAGCCTAACATTGTAAGGAGAGTCATTGCTTAAAAGTTACTAGCATTGAGAGCGTATAATCTTTCACTTTAAAGTTCTAGACTGGAGAAAAGTCACCTAAGTTCTTTAACTGGCTTTTCCATGGCATTACTGTAAAACATGTGAGACTATGAGCTCAATTTTGACATTGTTCATGGTTGAGAGTTGGGTTCTAGTCCCAAGCACCCATTTTCTACATTTATAAAATTTCTCCAAGGGAAGAATCCACAATCTTTGCTCACACATATGTTTAGGATTGAATTGTTAATGGCTTATTACAGAGCTATGAAAACACGAAACTATACTGGAATGACAATAAACTAGAAAACTATCTTACAGGCTATTCAATGTTGCTATATCAATCACGCGATTATTTCATCTTAGTAGATATGCTCTGATAGCTGCCCAGTATCACAGATCTAAAGCATTCAATTTCAGGAGGGTAGTTCCTAATACAGATAATATAAGAACAATTAAAATCTTCAGGCTGCTTATTTGTACTCTCTCCATTAAAAACAAAACAAAACATGAGGTAGGAAAGTTTCCATTTTACTTACACTTAAATAGTGTTGGTAAGTCTGTACAGATTTCACGTACAATTTTAGAATCATGTCCCCAAAGGCAGTGTCATCTGGTAAGGTGGTTAACTGTATCGGTCTAAGCAGTACAATCTACTTGCTGGCAGTAACATCAGTTAAAGACTTTAAGTTTAGCTTTCTCCCCCTGGTGGTAGTGTCTGTGTTGATAACATTTAAAAAATATTTGTATAGTATCTTAATGTTTATGGCTGCTACAGTCAATCATAGGTAGGCAATTTGGGGATAGAAGTAGATTTAAATGAAATCGAAGCAGATATCAAAACACTTCTGAAGGAAGCACTTGTCTCCTATAGTTCCTCTTTTTTTCCAAATTGCAATTACAACCATTACATCATTGTAAATTACATGCTGGGGTTATCTCAGTAGGTAACTGCCAAATGTAAAACTTACAGAAGGTCTTCAATGTAATAATGATGTTTTATCATTTTAATTACAAACTCTTTAAAAAACTCCCTAAAGTGTACCAATTGGGGTGGTCTAAATTAACACTATCTTAGTCGCCCAAGGGTAGTAAAAATAGATTGAACTACCAAATTTCATCATACTTATAGCAGCTGTCTTCCTGCCTCTAGGAAGCTAAGTATTTAACAAAGCAGACAGCTTGGCATTGGCATCTGATTAGCAGTGTGTGTATTGTCAGATAGAATGTGCTTGGCTCTTTTGTTCCAGGGTTTGATTAGAAATCTGGAGAACAGTGGCATCATGTAACTTTATTCTTAAGGCTTCCGAAAGGTAAATAAACTGTGATGCTTCCTCTGGTATTGTACAAGAAAACTAATCAATGCTTTTCTGGTAATATGCTTTATCAAATCCCAGAAAATTTACATAAAAGAATTACTTTTTTAAACACATCACAGACTGAAATAGGCAGATCTTAATATCATTTAAAATATTTTATATAAAAAATATTTTTATAATTGAGGGCTTTGAGTCGCATTGAGTCCCGTAATTAAAATACTGTTGGTGGGGAGGAAATGATCATTTTAGAGCACACAAATAGAAGATTCTATTCCTAAAATTATCATCTAAATGGAGACTCAGAAAAAATTTTTAAAACGCCTATGAACATCTTATTGGAAAAATAACAACCTTGTAAGAATAGTATTGTTCTGATGCAGGTGCCCAAACATTAAACTATGAAACGGTGACTCTCATTACCTTCTCCCCACAAATTTCTTTGAAAATTTATTACAAATGATTGTGCTTATTGGCAAAGTTCAAAATCAGTAGAGCCCATGCAAACAATCTACTTCAATGAGAAGTACATTCTTTTACTCTATCAAATCCATCGGAGGTAATCAGACTGGATGTTTTATTCAACAGGGCTGAAGAAAATTGTTCTACAATAGGTTAATTCAAAATGGCAGCATAGAAAATGCATCTGTCAGTGGGGATCAAATTACAGGGCAAGCTCCTCTCAATGCTTAGAAAAACAAGTCTGCAGTTCTACAGATTATGTGCCTGTGTGTGTTTAAAGGGGTGGGAAAGGAGCTAAATATCTGAGCTAACCTCCAATTAAAGTCAATCATAAAAACAGCCAATTTAATGAGTGCGGATTTCTTTGGGTAATTATAACACCAACCACTTTTTTCTCTTTTAAATCTGTAATTCTGCCTTCTTGTTATTGCTTGCTTTGTCATTAATCGCCTCAGGACCTTGATTTCCTAGCAACAGACTGCCACCAAACATTTGGCTCCTGTTCAACATTTTCTTTGTGAAAAATGGCACTGCTGTTGCCGCCTGGGCTGCTGCAGCTAGACTGGCTGTGTAAGTGCTCTAATAATGTATTCCACTGGAAAAAAAAAAAAATCACATGATATGGGGTGCAATGACTGAGCTCAGTTAATTACTGAGCTGGGAAGTTTATCTACAATCTAAAAGCTGTGTTGTGGGGAAGGGGGATAGAAGGATTAAAAAGGTGCTCCTTCCATTATCAATAATTTACAGGTGAGAATTTATAAAGAAATATTTTATTCTTGAGTTGACAGGCTTCTGTTTAAGTTTATTTAGAAAAGGGTACAAAAGGCCAGTGTCTCTTAAATGTTGCTTGATAAATTCTTACTCTATAAAATAGCCCCAAACACACAAAAGAATCACAGAACAACTTGCTGCAATTTTAAAAAGCAAATTAACCTATGTATCTGTCAGCTGTTTCTTTTCTACTTAAGGCAAAAATCATGTGTATATGTAAATATGCTATGCAATGGCAGAATGAGGTTTGCATTCACAATATGAACACTAGACACAATGAAAATAGAATAATTCAAAATATTGTTTTTATATACTGTATACTTAAATAACTATTTTATAATCCATGATAGCAGAAAAAAGATGTTTATCATTATTTTTGAAATGAGTCAACTGAGCTTGAAGGAAGTCATAATTGGAAACCTAATGATAAGGTAGATATTTTACCATTTTTTACTTGGTAGGTTTATTAAGATTTTTTATGCCTTAGAAATACTACCAACCCCAGTAATAATAGTTATGGAAATTAACATGGCATTGTCAGATATGGTTCGCTGATACCTTGCTTTAGTTTTCAGAAATATGGCTATATAAGAATGGCATGTTTCAGGATTGCTGTCAGGATATGATAATTTAATATACCCAAGAGTACACTAAGTATTATGGAAGCATCTGTGAAACTAATAAGTCAGTGGACATTCCGATTCTTAGCAATGTCTACATCCTTTATAAAAAACTTCCCACAAAGTACAGTCCCAATTCAGCTCATTTGAGGAAGAGAAAAATGCTACAGGTCTACCTGAAAATATCACAACAAACACCATGACAGACTGAAATAAAAATGACATTCGGGAATATTTATAAAAGAGCAACAGCACTAAAAGGCCGTTGGTTAATTAAGGTAGTTAAAATAAACATATATTTTTAGGAGAGAGCAAATGAAGATATTTGAATGATGTTAGAGAATTCTGTATATCACTGGCCTGAAACCACATCATCTCACCACTGAGTCTGACTCCCCACTTTAATATATTTTTACAAAAATCAATTCTTAATTGATATAGGAAAGAAAATACATATTCACAATCAGAAAAGTTTTAGAAATTCAGAATGGACATTTTAAAATATGGAACTGTAATGGAATATGTATCACTTTAATTCACTATTTCGTACGACAGAGGTTCTTGACCTGGGCTCCAAGAATTAGCAAAAAGTCTTTTGAAATCTATAAACTTCCAAAAATTAAATGAAAAATTTCTGAGTAAATAAATTTTTCTGAGAGGGTTCAAAACTAAGAAAAGATTAAAAACCACTACTCTAAAACTATCAATCTACCTGAGAAATGCTAGCTATATTCCCAAGTAAAATAATATTTTAAAGATTCAATTTAGTTTATTATAGCTGTCAAATTAAATAAATGTTAACCTTACAAGAAGCTATGTAAGTGTAAAAATATTTTTGAGGAATGAATAATGAAATACATGGCGCTCTTTTACTTTATTACATGTGTATCTTTTTGGAAAAGTTGAACTAAGAAGGTTTTGGTGGGTTATTGTACATTTTATATTTTATTTGATTGTGACTGTTTCTGTCATATCCCCTAAATTTAACAATACTATAATAATATGATATGGTCTTAAGTTCTTTATAGAATGAAGAAAGAAATATTTTGAAAAAGGAATATACAAAATGACTAAAAAAATTGATGCCAGAAATCTGTAATAGAGGACAAGAGGAACGTAATTTGGAAAAGCAGCAATCTTTCATTACATCTTCCAACTATGTAGGATTTGCTAACATCACGACAATGTCAGAATAAAAGATAGTAGGAATATGTCCTAGAGGTCTAGACGGTTCCCTCTAGCTTCCAGAAGCTATTTCTAAGGGGGTAGAGAGAAAACACATGATGGACACAAGAGGTTAGAGTCAAATGAGCTATACTAAACAGCTTAGAAACCTGTGTTGGTCTGAAATCGGGTAACAGCAAATATGAATTTATATATGAACTTGCCTTCCTGAGTTAAGTATTAGAAGGAAGAAAATGTTTTTTTATTTTTTCATTCCACTTTACCAAATATAATTTTTTAAAAAAAACTTCATCTACTGTATGTCATCCATCCAAATAAAAAATTCATTGACATTTTAAAGAACTGACCCCCAAACATTGTTATATTATATATCTAGAACAAATAAAAGAACAAAAGCTTGAAAGACTCTTTTAAAGTGCCTGCAAGAGAGAAACAGGTAGCAGTAAGAAATCAAAATAGACATATTCCAATTTCTATTACATATGTCAAAGAACAAAGATATAAATTCATTATTTATCTAATTAGGAACAATTATATCATTTGTAGCCATAACACCTGAATATCACTGAAATTATTATGAGAGATGTAGATATAAGACTGAATCCAGGGGCCACTGGGAATAACTGCTAATGGGTACAAAGTTTCTTTCCATAGTGATGTGAATGTTCTAAAATTAGATTATGGTGATGGTTACAGAACCTTGTACATATTCTAACAATCACCCAATTGTACACTTTAAACAGGTGAACTTTATGGTATATAAATATCTCAGTAAAGCTATTATAAAAAGATTAAAGCCAATTTTATTTATCTAGGATAGACAACAGAACACATGGGTTACGTTATTTAAGATATAAAGCCTCTGTAATGTGTACAGAAAAATATGTTGAAAAACAGACTTAGGGGCGCCTGGGTGGCTCAGTCGTTAAGCGTCTGCCTTCGGCTCAGGTCATGATCCCAGGGTCCTGGGATCGAGCCCCGCATCGGGCTCCCTGCTCGGCGGGAAGCCTGCTTCTCCCTCTCCCACTCCCCCTGCTTGTGTTCCCTCTCTCGCTGTGTCTCTCTCTGTCAAATAAATAAATAAAATCTTAAAAAAAAAAAAAAAAAGAAAAGAAAAACAGACTTATACATACAGATACTAGACTATTTATGTCCAGCTTACATACAATTTCAAAGATAGGACAACATATAAAAATGTACACTGCCATCGTAATGTTTATAAATTTTCCCTCTCTTAATCATGTTTATTAAAGAGATTTAGTAAACATTTCATCTTCTTAGTCAATTGCTGACTGGTCTGAAATACATAAATAAAGTACATGGATGTGGAAACATTTCAGTAGATGGTTTGTTAATTCATTTGGGGCTCTGTATAAGGGTCTACTGTCTTAACAACTAAGTGCTATACACATGTTTATTTTCTTACCATTCTAAGGCAATTAGCACATAGTGTGGTTTCTAACCTCATATAAAATTCCAGGGCTTCATTATAATGCCACAAGTCCAAAACACAAGTATTTCCAATCTTTATCTTTAGAGCTCAAAACTTCTTTGACCAATACTATCTTAATTCTACAAAGTGAAAAGATTATTATATTTAACTAAAAATAATCTTACTTTGATATTCCCTCCCCTTGTTAGAGTTTTACATTTGATAACTTGACTAAATAAGACTTAACGAAAATTATAGGAATATAGGAGTAAATTGCACGACTTGGAGGAAATACTTATCCACAAAAATCACAAAGTATTAGCCTTAAAAAGTGATAATGTTATTAGCATTTAATGTGCCCCCCCCAAAAAATCTAGAGAAATTGGAAATGAATACAAATAGGATTTCTATAATCGTACTATCATTTGAAAAATTTTCTAGCAAGAATCAAAGACTGTTGCTATCAAGGAAGAAGTAAAAACGTTAATCATTTGTGCAGCTCCCTGAACATCAATACACATATGGAAAATTCTTTAAAGTTAAAAATTGAACTCAAACGTTAATGCTTAAGAAGCAATATAATTAATAGTCTTTTTCTTGTATCTCTCTATATTATATCTGAGCTAAAGAAAAATGTCTTTACCACATAGTTTTGGACTTTACTTGAAAGTATACCAAATTGGCACATAAAGTTTTAAACCACTGTATGACAAAGATTTGGGTATACTAAGTGTCAGGAATTATACACAAACACGAAATGCTCAACAGAGGGAAAAAAAACCCTCCACATATTTCTTCTCTCTCTCTTTTTTTGAGCTTATAATATTTAAGGTCACCTGCAAGGGTATTTTCAAATAAAGACTTAGCAATTCATAGTTACCCCTAATGAAGTTAATGAAGCATTGCAGAATAGGATAGTCAAAAACTTGAGCAAAACATACAGGAACAAATCCAAATGATGATCACTGATTTGACCAATATAATGAGAGTTCTAATACATAAGAGTTGAAAACTGCATTTAGAACACAGATAAAATGAAAAGTCAGTGGTAGTTCAACCATCCTAACTCCTTAAGCAATAATCTCAGAAGAATACTATAAAGATTAATAAATTCCAAGTGTTTTGAATTCTATCTAAATGTTTCATAAAGAATTGTGACACCATTAAATCAGATGTCATTTACAAAAAAGCTTAAATTTTTAAAAAATTCCATTAGTTACTCTGCCAAAGTATATTCATTTTAAAAGTACACCTTTCAAAAGATAATATTACAAAGCCTTTTTCCATGGTCTACTATCATTTAATACAATGAGTTTAAGTAACGTCCACAAGTCAGTAAAACTTTCTTATCTTCAAACTGTCCAGATTTTGAGCAGGAGTTATAAATCTCAAACATACATATTAAAGTAATAGTTATGTTTCATTTTTTTTACATTACTCCAGTTTCTATTAGGTTACCATTATAAGACAAATTCACTCACTTTCACTAGAACCTTTTTCAAATCTGTTCACAACAGAGCTAAGAATATCAGATGATACATACTGAATTTTGAGCATAATCAAAACAAACTTTAAAATTCCTAGCCAAGTTTTACTTGCAAGCATATCTTCTGGTAAATATTATCAAAAGATAACCAAATCCTAAAAAAATAGTAATTACATATTTTATTATACATTCATTCTAATTAGTCAACCAATATTCATAGAAAACATTGCTAAAAGAAAATTTTCAAATATATGATCTCTTAGACTATATTCCTTACAACTTATCACAACACCTCATTTTAAGGATGTTAGTTATTGCTTTCAAGCAAATGGCAAAGGTATTTAAGTGTAACTAAGTCTAAATAACAGTTTTACTAAGATAAATTATTACTCAAGGCATCATTAAAAATTTTAGTAGAAAACCCAACCAGGCCAAACAAAATGAGAGATGTAAAACCCAAACAGTGATTATTACTTGTCCTTTATATACAAATACTCCTATTTCTTTCAAAATATGAACTCTATTCTATTCTTCCAAGGTTGTACACTTCTCCAAACCATGTGTCTTCTACTCATCTCTAATCATACATTCTTTTATTCCAGAAGCAAACTTTAGTAACACTTTCTTGCACACCCTATCTCACAAAAGCCATATTCCTCAAAATGGTAGGATTCTAGGCTGAAAAGAGGTAAGTGTTAAGACAGAGTTATAAAATAAATATACAGAGGGGAAAAAGAGATCTGTAATCAGCCATGGGAACTGGAAAGAAGAAAATAAACATAGTTGCCAAAAGAAAATTCCAATTCCAAGTACCATATTCGCAGACAATGACTGACAAACTATGATTCTCTATTCTTTCATTTAAAGGGCTTAATTTTCAATCAGTAAAGAAGGGCACACATCTAGTTAAGTTTATGAAGAATAAGTCACAAGGTACTGAAAGCTTTTCATAAACCTATTTCTTAAATATCTGTTAAACTCTCCCCATGATAAGTCTAAACTTGCAAGCTGATTAGTATTTGAAACTTGGAACCTTTCCTCAAAAAAATGTTATTAGAAATAATGCATAGATTTCTATGCAAAATCTCACTGTATTTACAATGTAGTCTAAAACACTATAAAGGGGTGATTAAAAATATTAGAAAAAATTACTATAACATTAGTAATTATACACAGATGAATAGCTATATATTTATTAAGCTGAGAATTTTAAAAATTATTTTTAATTGATAAAATGGTAACTAAAGAATTTTTACAGAATCTAGAATAATAGTTTGGGGAACTCATGAGGCTGAATCAACCTCAAAACCAATTTAAAACACATTTCTTGGGGCGCCTGGGTGGCTCAGTTGTTAAGCGTCTGCCTTCGGCTCAGGTCATGATCCCAAGGTCCTGGGATCGAGCCCCGCGTCGGGCTCCCTGCTCAGCGGGAAGCCTGCTTCTCCTTCTCCCACTCCCCCTGCTTGTGTTCCCTCTCTCGCTGTGTCTCTGTCAAATAAATAAAATCTTTTTAAAAAATAAATAAATAAAAACTCATTTCTCAGGGCGCCTGGGTGGCAACTAACTCTTGATTTTGGCTCAGGTCATGATCTCAGGGTCGTGAGATCGAGCCCCATGCAGAGTTCTCTCTCTCTCTCTCTCTCTCTCCCTTTGCTCCCACTCCCCCAAAATGATAAAACTCATCTCATCAAAACTTGAAATTTTTGCTGTTACTTGATTATTCCCTCTAACACATTTATGAGTGATGGTTTTTGTCATTCTAGCTTTCAAATAGTTCAAGGAAGGAAAAATAAAATTTGGGGACAGGAAAAGAAAAAAAATAATGAGGTTAACTGAGAACTAAACCTGCATTTTGAAATAAATACCATGTTCCATGAAAGTCAGTATAGAACAACAGACACAGAGATAAATCATGGCTAAGTCATTAACAAGGTCAAATTCAAATTCAAAAACAAAATCAGTTAGGCGATCTTGCAGAAAAAGAGAATCATCTAAGGTAAAAGGAAAATCAAACTGGGGATTTCAGCTTCCAACCAAGATGGAGTAATGGGGAATGGATTTACGCTTAAACAATTTAAACTTAAACAATTATAAAAATGGAAAAAAAAAAACCATATGAAACAATCTTCAGACACTGAATAATAATCCAACAAGGAACAGTATCAGGTGAATCCTACAATTGCTCAAACTTACTCCCTGAGTAAGTAAGCTGCATTTCAGACAGCAAGAGTCTTAAGTAGAGTCATTTGTCTCCACTTGGGGAGGCTACAGTGGCCAGCACATGCAAGGGCAGATACTGGACAAGACAGAAGTGACAGAAGGAAGAGATTTGAAATGAAAACTTGAAATCTGTAGGGGTTTCCCACTGAGTCTTCAGCACATGTGCATAAGTAAACAACCCAATGCCAAGAACCAGAAAAAAAAAACAAAAAACAAAACACGTGGAATAAAATTTGTAGACAAGGATATTAAAACAGCTGTTACAACTACACTACCTAAGTTAAAAACGAGAGATGGCAACGTGAGTATGTAAAGTAGTCATGGCAAGAGTGAAGAAGGCCCAAATCAAATTACCAGGGATGAAAACTATCATGTCTGAGATAAAATATACACTCTGGTTGGGATTCATGGCAGATTAGACATTGTAACAGAAATTATTAAGTCTAAGCCACAGCAACAGTAATTGTGCAAAAATGAAGAAAAGAGAGAGAAAAAAATGAAAAAGGCATACTAAGGTAAGGGACAATCCAAGTGGCTTAATAATAACTGGACTTTCCAAGAGGGGGTGGGGGTGGGGAGAGAAAATGTTTACAGAAAAATTTCCAAACTGAACAAACCATATTCACAAGAAATACAAAGAAAACGATACCAAGGCATATCATAATAAAAATGCTTAAAACCAGTGATAGAAAATCTTAAAAGAGAAAAAGAGATAGATATGGAGAAACAATAAGGATGACTTCCTTTCTAAAAACAATGCAAGGCAGAAGACAGTGGAGAAACAGGGACTGTATATATCCTTCAACATGAAACAAAAACAGAAACAAACATTATGCATACAGCAATGGTTTCTAAAAGTATGGACATCAAGGATGAAAAATAGTGATCTTTGAGAGATGGGAAACCATCTAGGTGAGCCCTAACACTGAATCAGCATACTGCCTTGTGAGAGGTCCCAGGCTACAGCACCAGACGCTGAAATGGGAAGGACAGAGCCCAGGGAGTCAGGGAGACAGAGCTGAGGGTGGGAAGAAGCAGTTAGAGTGCAGAGGCTAGAACAGCAGAGAAGAGAAAATGTTAAAGAAGAACACTGGAAATCTGCAGATTCCTCTTGAACATTCATCAGATCGGAACCTAGGAACAAGCCATCCAAAAGAATGAGAGGGAAAAGGATTAGAGGAAACAGTACCCGGGGCACACATAATTCTGGGAATAGTGTCTGTTGCCACCATCTAGAGCAGAAGAACTCATTATTAATGGGGCATTGAACAGAGCACAGGGAAGTCTTGCTTCAGTAGCAGGGAACATGTAGCTTTAGACCAGGGTTTCTTAACCTTGGCTCTACTGATATTTAGAACTGGATAATCCTTTATTGTGCAGTGCTGTCTCATGCACTATAGGATGCTTAGCAACATTCCTGTCCTATATTTACTAGTATCAACACTCACTCATCTCACCACTATAATAAATATCTCCAGATTTTGCCAAATGTCCCTAAAGGAGAAAATTGTCCCTGGTTAAGAAACCACTGCCATTAAATGAATACCACTCTGGACTCACCTAACAAGGCATAAAAGCAAGATCAAAATACATCAGACTTGCCCCAAGTAACATAACTGCATCCCAGAATAAACCTCCAGAAGATTTATCAATGATAGCTAATGATTACTATACCTACAAAGAGAAAGGAAAACACAATCCTTAATAATAAGGAGGATAACTAATCCTTAAAACTACCTGAGAATCGACACAGGTGTAAAGACTAACAGAGAAAGACATCAAAATAGCTCTTTTAACTGTATCTTATGTGTCTAAAGTTAAGTAGAGACAAATCAATCTTATGCATATGAAAAAACAAATGAAATGAAGAATACTCTGAATGGGATTAATGACAGTTCAGATATTACAGGAGAAAATATTAGTGAACTAGAAGGCATAGCAAAAGAAACTATCCAAAGTGAAACATAGAGCAAAAAAAAAAAGAGTCCATAAAAAGGAAAAGGGTGGTATTACTGAGCCAGGAGACAACTTCATGGGTAATTTGAGACCCAAAGGTGGGGGGCATCTGGGCAGAAGATATATTTAAAATAATGGCTGAAAACATTCCAAACATAATAAAAATTATAAATCCACAGCTGTAAGAAGTTAAACCCCACGTATAAGAAAGATGAAAAAGAATACACTGAGGTACAATATAATCAGACTGATCAAAACCAGTGATAAATAAAAAATCTTAACAGCAGCCAGGGTTGGGGGTATGTGAAATGTTACATTCAAAGGAACAAAGGTATGGATGTCAGATTTCTCATCGAAACCAATTCAAATGAGAAGACAGTAAAGCAACATTTTTCAAGTACTGAAAGAACAAAAAAAAACTGTCAACCTAGAACTGGCAAAAATCTCTTTTAAAAATAAAGGTGAAATAAAGAAGTTTTCAAACATACAAAAGCTGAAAACATTCATCACCAACAGACCCAAATATATGAAATGCTAAAAATGTTCTTCAGGCAGAAGGAAAATGATACCAGATGGAAATCTAATTCTAAGCAAAGGAATGCAGAGAACTGGAAGTGGTAATTAAATGGGTAAATATGTTTTTTAATTGTTGAAATCTCTTTAAAAGATATTTGACAATTTAAACAAAAATAATGCATTATAGTGTTTATAACATGAGTAAAAGTAAAATTTGTTGTATGGTATGTCAATTATATATTCATAAACCTGTTTAAAAAACAATTAAAAATTTTAGAAGGAAAATGTGACAATGATAGCATAAAGGCTTGGAGAGGTGAAACTGAAGTGTGCTATTGTAAGATTATTATACTATATGTGGCAGTTTATATTATTATGTAAAGCCAGACATGGCTCAATTGGTAGAGCATGCATTTCTTCATCTCAGGGTTGTGAGTTCAAGACCGACACTGGGCAGAAAGCTTAGTTAATTTAAAAAAAAAATGAAGGCAGACAGTGATGAGTTAAAGATGTATATTATCAACCCTAAAGCCGTCACTAAAATAAAAAGAGTAAGAGATATTAAGGCAATGATGGAAATAAAAATACTGGATTAACCTAAAAGAAGGCAGGAGAGCATAAAAACAGAATGAAGGACAAACAGAAAACAAATACCAAGATGATGAAGTAAAATCTAACCATATCAATAATCACATTAAATGGGAATGGTATAAACAGCCCACTTAAAAGGTAGACATTGTTAGGCTGCACAAAAATTAAGATCCAATGATAAGTTGTTTACAAGAGATGCACTTTAAAAATAAAGACAGGGCGCCTGGGTGGTTCAGTCAGTTAAGTGTCTGCCTTCAGCTCAGGTCATGATCCCAGGGTCCTGGGATCGAGCCCCACGTCGGGCTCCCTGCTCGGCGGGGAGTCTGCTTCTCCCTCTCCCTCTGCTGCTCCCCCTGCTTCTGCCCTCTCTAGCTCCCTATCAGACAAAATAGTTGTGGGAAGAAAGTATAATACCACACATAAATATTTCAAAATGACAAGTGGGTCAAATAATCAATTCTACACTTTTAAACACACTGTTTAAACACACTGAAGAAAAATCTGATAGAATTGCAAAGAAGAATATACAAATCCATAATAGCAGTAAAAAAAAAAATCTCTGAGAAATCTCCATATTTAGAAAATAAACAACATGCTTCTAAATAACTCATGAGTCAAAGAAGAAAGTAAAAGAGAAAGTAGAAAATTTTATAAGCTGAATGAAAATGAAAACATAACATATCAAAATTTGTGGGAGGTAGCCAAATCAATGCTTACAGTGAAATTTATAGCACTAAATGTCTATAGTAGAAAACTCTCAAATCAATGAATTATTTTTCCACCTTAAGAAACAAAGCACAGGTGGAGCAGGAACGGGGGGGTGAGGATGAAGGATGAGGAGTAGAAGAGGAGCAAATTAAATCTAAAGTAAGCAGAAATAAGTAAATAATAAAGAACAGAAATAAAAATCAACCTGGGCTCAGGTTTCCCATAAAAAGTTGCTAGAAAATGAAGCAATATTTACAAAGTAGTACTTTGTTTCACAAAATATTAACACCAAACAAGTTGTCATTTTTGTATAAAGCAACAAGAAGTAAATAAAATCTCAAGAAGAGAAAAGCTCTGAGTCCTTCCTTGGGGGGAAAATGATGACAAAATGCAGCCAAATGAGGGATATTCAAAATAAACAATAAAGGAATGGGAAGACAGGGTAAGATAATTGGTGGTGGTTAAGCATTTAACTCATTTAAATGTAGAAACAAGACTGTAAGTATTATGGTTATAGAATAGAATGCAAATATTTAAATCCTAATGCGAAAATGAAGAGCACCTGAAATTTATTTTTTCAGCAATGGAATTAGCTATCACCATAACCAGTAATCCTTAATTATATACTAACAAGGAGTTTGGGAATTTGGTTTAAACTTCATAGGAGATGAAGGTAAAGGAAGATGTAAACACTTATTTAAACCAAAAGAAAATGCTGGTATATGCATATTCCATTTCAGCTTTTTATCAGCACAGTTTTTGATATGAACTCTGCGTTGTAGATTTACTGAATTATGTGACAGAGAAAATGATCAAGGTTTTGGATTTTCTCAATGCTCATGACCATTATTAATTTATGGAATAGTGGAAAGAAGAGCTGAGTATGTAGATCTGGTTTACATAATGCAGACAGATGTCTTAATTATGGAAATTTGTTGAATAGATATACTGAGCTGCTTCCTCAGACCAAGAAATTTTGAAATTAAAGAGCTCCCAGAATTTCAACTTGTTAAACCTCAGTAGTTTATAATGATAATGTAAGAAGATTGCTGACTCTATAGAATCAATATGGAGGAACCCAGCTAATTTGTTGAAGTAAGTACTGATATATATACTCAATCTAAACTTGTGGTTTGAGCATATGCTAAGAAAAGACTACACTGGATGTTTTGACCTTAAAGGAAATTAAAGGTTTAAAAGAATGTAGAGGTAGTAGATGTAAGTGATGAATCACTAAATTCTACTCCTGAAACTAATATTACACTATATGTTAACTAACTAGAAATTAAATAAAAACTTGAAACATTAAAAAAATTAAATTAAAAAATAATAGAAGAATGGCAGAATCTCTTTGTACAAATATCATTACATTTCAGAAGACATTTCACAGACTTTAATTTTTTTATTTTTTGACAGAGAGAGAGACAGTGAGAGAGGGAACATAAGCCGGGGGAGTGGGAGAGGGAGAAGCAGGCTTCCAGCTGAGCAGCGAGCCCGACGCAGGGCTCGATCCCAGGACCCTGGGATCATGACCTGAGCCGAAGGCAGACGCTTAACGACTGAGCCACCCAGGCGCCCCAACAGATTTTAATTAGTAAGAATTATGCTCTTAGTTAATAGCAAAATAGTTATAGAATATACAACATCCAAGGTACCCCATAAGACTAATATTTTCAGAACTATTTTAAAATAGCCAAAGTCTCCACAAACTATTGATTTACCTGGCAACGTAAAAGACCATTCTTTTTACGAAACTGCTGAAACAGAAACTAAAAGCTAACAACTCAGAGATATCAGCTGGAATCCATTCTGGTATTTGTTTTGGCTGTTTTTTGACAAGTTTCAAAAATAATTCAGTTTTCCTTATTAATCTGACCCAAAATGATCACTCTACATTTTATATAAAACTGGACTTGTATAAATAGTTAATACTATTATAAAAATTCCATTTACCCAAAGTTGGCTAGATGCATTATAGTATATAATTGTTAAAACTGTAAGTTGTTTGCAAGTTGGGTCTATACTCCTATAAAAATTCCATTCATCCAGGGTTGGCCAATGTTAGATATACATAACTGTTTAAAGTGAGTGTTTCCACTCATAATTTGGAGTCCAATTGCCATATATCTAAATAAAAATATAATTGCCTGGTAAATATAGTTTTCCACCATAATATATTGTCATACTTCACAGCCAATATAAATAATATAACATAAATAATGTCAAATTTTTAAACCATGTGTTCTAAGAAAATCAGACTTTCAAATGTACAATGGTTTGGAATAGCACATAAATCCCCCCTAAAGAATCACACTACAAAAACATGCTCCCAAGATACTAACAAAAAAATTAGACCATTTGGAGAAATAGAATAGAAGATAATCAAGAGGGAATATTTTTTTATTTTTTGAAATGTTTTCTCACATACTGTCTAAAGAGCTAACATGACTTCCCTCTATAAAATCCTTTCAATGTAAGCATTTACTTGACATTATAAAGGGGGAGGATTTGCCATACAGAAGAATCAATGATAACCTTGTAAAGCCTAAAGCAGTGAACATAAACATGCTGTAGGAGACATTAACACTAGACTGAAAGAAATAATTATACTTTCAATAAACATGCTCCTACTGGATAATCAATTTTTTACACATCTTTGCAGCTGTTTCACAGCTCAGGTAGTGAATGGCAGCAGCTGTTATATCAAAACCATATATTATATGCATATGAGGTACTTTTAATTTTTCATAGGTATCTACTTATTTGTGATCAGCCACATTTAACTCATATTAAATAAAAACAAGGTATTCATGGGGTGATTAATTCAGGAGGATTTTTAGTACCATCTTATTTTAGAAGTGAATTCTTAAACCAATTATTTTTATGTCAGAATATTTAATAATTCAAATTACATGCTGCTCTTATTCCTAGATTTAAGAGATTTGTCACGATCAATGTTTCTGAAATATTAAATTAAAATGTGTCATGGTAATTACTATGGAATAAACAGCAATTAAGATTTTTTAGGCAAATAAGCTCAAACTGTTTGCAGTGCATATTTATACCACTAATATTTTCCCACACAATGCATGCATCATTCACAACAAGCAGCCTAAAAACACAAAATGTAAATTTGTAGAATTATTTCAACAGATCTTAAGATCTTTTGATTTAATATGGAATTTGATACTTAGTTAAGAAATATCTATGTATAATGTATCCAAAAAAGAGGTAGATTTGAATGTTAAGTAATACAAATAATGTTACCATAGAATGATAATGTTTTTGTTCTGTATTTTAATAGGGAACCTAACATATGCTGTAAATAATTTGCAGGATAAGTAAAAGACAATTATTTAAAAATGTATATGCACTAACAAACTATAATTAATAGTGTAAATATGTACCAGAAATTTGAATTAGGTAAATACTTACTGCTATATAATAAACTCTAGCTTTTTCTACCAATGTCCAGTTTTTCTCCATATCAAGATGTTTTTCCTTTTTATAACAATTGGCAGCAGCAAGATTAGCCACAAGGGACCTAAACCAACAACAAAAATCAAGTAGGCTTTAATTCTATAGCTAAAGTTGTCGTTAATACAATTAATTAGCAATACTATTTTCAAATTTTGTTTTATATTTTAATTCTTAATTTTTCAAAATTTCTATACATTGATATTAATAAATGTAAATAAAATTAAATTTGTTTTGAGCACTTTTTGAGACTTCTGTGTTGTCTTTGAGATAGAGATATTAATCCTTGCTCTAAATACCACCTGGTATTTTGAGAAACTGGAATTTATGTTTCCTTTGGTACTAAAATGATAAGATTATCTATATTCTACATTTTAATAGTTCAAAATACAGTTAGGAAATTAAACTACTATGTTGTTATGCAAAAAAAATTATGCAAAAAAGATATATACACATACATACATATATACAACTAAACACTTCAGTTTTTAAGTATCAACATACTATATACATTGATTATTTAATCTAATGCCTTGAAAGTCAACTATGGGATTAATTTCACAAAACACACCTATAAATGTAGGCCCTATTTACTATGAGGTATTAATTTGCAAACCAGTACATTTTAAAGACTGGAGTAAAATTAGTTTCTATAGTTGAAAACTCCCTATACAGGTCCAGTTTTGCAGCTGAAAAATCTAAGCAGGATACTGCATTTAAAATCTTGCTACACATGGCAGATAGGAATTTTTGTTACTGCCCAACAATTAAAGTTAATAAAATAATTATTTATGTTAAATACAAATTAATAAAAATATTTTTTCTCATTCTGACCCAGAAATTAGAAAATAACTTGCCATTTTTCACTCTTTCTAATCAAAAGGGAACAGTTATGGTTAAAAAATGCATACATCATTTCATCACTTGAGATTTTTATAATATGGCTGGTTCCTCTGTTAAGGAAAAAATTGATTCTCTTCCAAAACATATTCCTACTCATCTATATGCCAATTGACTACTGAAGGATATCAATTCAATTTATGCTCAATTAAATTATTAAAAATAAGAACAATGTGAATCAGTATATTTATATGCAAGTAATACTATATTACCGAGTTAGGAATTAGTCCTAATTTATAAAAAGTCAGTAATCATGACTTTAGCAAAATTCTGACTGAAATGGTTATATAAAAATAAAAAAACAAACACTTCTGCTACCAGTTACTAAATTCTATTTTGATAATAAAACTACTCTTTGATAGGAAACTACATTGTTTCTCCAAAAGGTAAGTATTCTCACTATCCAAATGAATGTGGTTCAGAGTTTGGAGAGTGAGAACCTGAATTAAGAAGAATACTGCATTATCCCAATTCTTTTATTCCTGGGTTTTAGATAGTGGTAGTAAGAGTTACCAGCCCTATCTAAAACAAATTATCCAAATCTATTAGGTCCTATAATTTAATTGATAATGAATTTGATAGTGGGAGTTTCCCCCCAGTTTCTGACTTCCAGTATTACCTGAACATCAATGATTACCATATCCATAATATTAGTATATTAATTAAGCTTCTGATACCTGGGAGACCTAATATTATCATAACTGCTCTTTAAAATAGCAATTTAGCACAAAAAAACAATTTAGCAATTTCACACTAGCCTGAGAGGTAGCAGATGCAAAACTTGACCTATTCTTCGCTAATGAGAAAAGCACACCTGCATATTAAAGTTGGTTTTAGGAAAACTGAAAAGGCAAAAGGTCTAAATAAGTATATTTCAATGTTTGAACAATAAATGGTTTTATTTATTAAGACCTTAATGATAAAGTTCTCTTATACACAAAAAATAAAATTACAGGAAAGGTTTAAAAATGGCTTCAGCACTCTCTAGAGCTTGTTTAATCTTCATGACCCTAAGAGGGAGGAATTCTCCCCTTTTTGCAAAGAGGAAACGGAAGATTTATTTGCTTTGCATCCTTGGCCCCAGCAGGATCCCTGCCGCAGGTGGTGGGGCAGGAAAGCCCAGCCTCACCTCCGCTCCTGTCTCCCAGGGGCCTCGTGGGCTCGTGCGCCTCTCAGGGCCCACTGCCACATGACACGATATGACCTATACTGCCTTGGTGGGGTGTTACCAGGTTCCAAAGGAATATGCTTTGCCTATGTTGTTCTTATTAGAGATCCCAAAGGGGAGCTTGTTTTTGGTGATTTTTTACAATTCCAGAGTGGACACTGCCTGAGGGCCAGGACGCTGCCCGCCTTGTTCACATCTATATTCTCAGGAACTAGAATAGTACTTGTCACCCGTGAGGAGCACATTTTTTAATGAATGCATGAGGAATGAATTGAGCAATACCATGATATGATAACTTGATCTTTAGTTATTTAATGACTACTGGCCAGAAGAGTGTCAGGTCCTTAACATACATCTGCTAAAGGTCAAGGAGTGAGCCAAGTAAGAAAGAGGAAGGGAGCAAGGGAAGAGAGAGAAGGGCGGAAATAAAGGAAGACAAGAGGCAAATAAGAAAGGAGAGGAAGAAGGGCAAGGACGGAGACAGGGAATGGAGGAGGATACACTAAATATTTCTAGGTATAAGGAAAGTAAAATTTCTAGTGAATTGGTATTTAGAAAGAGATACCATTGCTGATTTTAATAATATAATAGCTAGGGGGCACCTGGGTGGCTCAGTCGTTAAATGTCTGCCTTCAGCTCAGGTCCTGATCTCAGGGTCCTGAGATCGAGCCCCGCATTGCATCGGGCTCCCTGCTCAGCGGGAAGCCTGCTTCTCCCTCTCCCACTCCCCCTGCTTATGTTCCCATTCTCTCTCTGTTAAATAAATAAATAAAATCTTTAAAAAAATAATAACATAATAGCTAGAAAAGTTATTTTGTTTTTCCCTTGCAAAGGAGAAAAAAGGATGTGCTGATGAGCAACATACTATGTCCTGAAGAAAAACCTCCATGTGGCTGCAAAAGGCACGAATACAACCAATGTATGGAAAGTCTTGAGTCATAGATTTCAAGTTCATAGAAAGAAGAATTTTCTAAAAAGTAAAACTATAGAAATGTAATGAATTGTTTTTTGAGTGGTGCATTACCCATGACTGAAGCTGTTTGATATGGATAGATGACTGTTTGCCAGAAATGCTTTACATGACCTAATTCATATGACACTGGATATAACGTAGTATTTTATATATGTTACAAAATACATGAGTTTATCTGTCTATGTATCTGAATATTCCAATCTCAGGATATGGTAAAAAGAGCATTCTTTTCATTCCAGTTTCAGCAAGAAACTATAAGACCCTGAATAAAATGTTTTCCTTATTTTCCTTTACTGATCCTAATTACAAAAATTAGAGAGTGGGATAGATAATCTCAAAACTTTCATTCCACATGCCTCATGAATACAAAAGCAGGTACAACAAGGGTATTTTTTTTTAAAGAAAAATTATATAAGAAGAGTTATTGAAACATTGAAAGCAATTAAAAACATGAGATCTAAATTCCAAATTCAGATTGGAATTCAGATTTTATGACTGTTTAAATGTCAGTTAGTACAAACCTTCCTTGGAATTACACTGACCTGTTGCTACCAGTGATGCACACAGCACAAGTTCCTGTTGTTTGCTCATTTTGCTCATAGTAATGAGCATCCACATGGGCTTCAGCAGCTTTTTTCTTTAAGATCTCTCCAAATGTATCTGTCCCAATGCATCCAAAAAATGTTGCTGCTTTGTATGGCTGCTGAATCATCCACTGAAAAACAGGAACATAAATAATTTTAATGGCTTAGAAATATGGTACACATAGAATGGTGGCATAAAAGGGATACTCTGTTAGATGCTGTGGCTGTTATGAATGGAATTCCAATCCTAACGCTTATGGTAACAAATCTGATATAACCACCACATAAAATCTTATTATACTACTTTCAGAGAGAGAAATAGAGCATAGTGGGGTTAAGAACTCAGAATCTACTCACCTAGACTCTAGGTCAATGCTAGCTTGATATAGAAAAATAATAGTGAGTCCCAACAGAAGTAGAGTAGCATTGTCATTAAAATCCCAGAATCTATACTGAAGACTGACTGGGTTCAAATCTTGCCTCTGCTCATTATTACCTGGTATGAGTAAGAGCATGTCACTTAATATTTCTATACCTCATTTTCCTCACCTATAAGTGGAAAAATATATAAGTACACCTCATGAGGTTGTTGAGAATTAAACTAAATAAATTAATGTATATGCACTGTTGAACATAGTATCCAGCACATAGTAAATGATATATACTAGCTGTGGTGGTCACTATTATTTTCATACTTGTAATTCATATGTAAATTAAGCTAAAATATGATTAAGTCTAATAAATTGTTCTAAAAATTCAAAAATAGTGTTAAAAATTATAATTCTAATACCTCAGTATTTCAGTAGTCACAAACTTTAATTTCCTTGCTATAAATTGACAGGCGATTGCTTTTAAAATGTGCACTTTATAAGTCAATCAGAGAAAGACATGTATCATATGACCTCACCAATATGAGGAATTCTTAATCTCAGGAAACAAACTGAGGGTTGCTGGAGTGGGGCGGGGGTGGGAGGGATGGGGTGGGTGGGTGATAGACATTGGGGAGGGTATGTGCTATGGTGAGCGCTGTGAATTGTGCAAGATTGTTGAATCACAGATCTGTACCTCTGAAACAAATAATGTAATATATGTTAAGAAAAAAAAAGAAGAAGAAGATAGGAGGGGAAGAATGAAGGGGGGTAAATCAAAGGGGGAGATGAACCATGAGAGATGATGGACTCTGAAAAACAAACTGAGGGTTCTAGAGGGGAGGGGGGTGGGAGGATGGGTTAGCCTGGTGATGGGTATTAAAGAGGGCACGTTCTGCATGGAGCACTGCGTGTTATGCACAAACAATGAATCATGGAATACTACATCAAAAACTAATGATGTAATGTATGGTGATTAACATAACAATAAAA
Organism: Halichoerus grypus; assembly: GCF_964656455.1. NCBI lineage: Eukaryota > Metazoa > Chordata > Mammalia > Carnivora > Phocidae > Halichoerus > Halichoerus grypus. The sequence continues at coordinate 51,450,340 of NC_135718.1, forward strand.
ATTAAAATAAATAAATAAAACGTGCATTTTAAAATATACCATGAACTATTATCTTTCATAATTATCTCAAATTCCTGAGATTTCTAATACTTACATTAGCTATTCTTTTTTTAAAAATGTTTTATTTTTTTAATTTAATTTAATTTTATTATGTTATGTTAGTCACCATACAATACATCATTAGTTTTTGATGTAGTGCTATTCTAAAACTGTCTTCTATTTTGTTTGTTTCTAAAACCAGCAAAATACCCCATATACTAAGTCAAAAGACATTAAAATCTTACCACATTCTCAAATATTTGAAGTATAAAAGAAATGCATATATATTTGAGAGTTAAAGGGATGAAGAGACAAAAAGTAACAAAGAAAACTAAGATAAATATACAATAACTGTCTAGAGATTTGTTCTGAAGATACATGTCCACAAATACGAAACAACATATACATAAGTACTTGTTAAGACATCATATGTAATGCCAAAATGTCAGAAACAACCTAAATGCCCATCTATAGAAGACTGGTTGAATAAACTGATAAATCCCCTCAATGGAACATCACAGCAACTTAAAAAAAACAATCAAACAAGGATAAGCTATGCAGAGTAATCCATTTATATAGAGTAATTGCCAGGATCTTTTCTGAAGATTTAAAAAAAAGACCAGAGTTCAAAAGAGTGTCTGTATGTGTGCATGTATACTTTAAGAGACAGTGAGAATTAAAATCATATATATCCTTTTAGTACATACACATACTCTTTTAGAATTTATATATAATTTTAAGTTTCCTTATTTTGTAAAAAGAAACACAGAAAGAATAAACCATGAACTAAAGAAAAATGGTTTTCTATCAGGGTGGGTGGGAAAGGAATAAAGACACTGAAACAGAAGAAAGATTCCTCTGAACGTGCCACTACACATAAAGTAGCCTTTTGAAATGCTAAAATTGTACATTTTTGAAAGTGCAATTCAATTTGAATTTTAAATTCATTTGGAAAAAAGGTGATAAAGTTGAATACATAGAAACAAAGAAATCAAAGAAAATATAAAATTGTAACATAACCCTATAGAAAAAAATGCAAATAACTTTCAGTATACTATTACTTTTCAATATACTAATATAAGGAACAAAAACCAAAAAATATTGGAGGATAGAACATTTGAAATTATTGGCTCAGAAGAGCAAAAAGAAAGAAAGAATGAAAAAGAGTAAAAAAAAAAACTTACAGAACTGGGCGCCTGAGTGGGGCTGTTGGTTAAGTGTCCGACTCTTGATTTCAGCTCAGATCGTGACCTCAGGGTTGTGAGATCAAGCCCCATGTCAGCTTAAGATTCTTTTTCTCTCCCTCTCTCCCTTCCCCACAACCTCCCTCTCTAAAAAAAAAAAAAAAAAAAAAAAAGAAAAGAAAAGAAAGAAAGAAAGAAAAAAAAAAGAAAAGAAAGAAATAATATTTGCATTATGAGAATTCCAGAAGAAGAAAAAAAGGACAGAAAGTATATTTAAGCAATAAGGGCTGAAAACTTCCTGAACATAGAAATAGAAAGGGATATCCAGATCCGTGAGGCCAAATAGGTTGAATATGAATAGGGCTACACTGAGACATATTATAATTAAACTGTCAAAAGTTAAAGACAAAGAAAGAATTTTAAAAGCAGCAAAAGAAAATAGAGAAGTTATATACAAGAAAACCCCCATATAATTATGGGTAGATTTCTCAACAGAAACTTTACAGGCCAGGAGAAAATGAGATGAAACATTCAAAGTATTAAAAGAAAAAAATGTTAATCAAGAATTCTATATCCAGCAAAGCTGTCCTTCAGAAATGAAGGAGGGATAAAGACTTTCCCAAACAAACAAAAGCTGAGGGAGTTCATTACCACTAAACCCTGCTTATAAGAAATGCCAAATGGAGTTCTTTGAGTGGAAAGGATGCTAATTAACATCATCATAATAATATAAGAAGGTAACATAAAACTAACTGGTAATGGTAAATATGCCATCAAAGTTAGATTCTGTAATACGGTAATTGTGGTATGTAATTCACTTAGAACTTCAGTTTTAAGTTCAAAAACATGAATGTAGTAAAAATAACCATAAACACAATAATCTGTAATTAGTTATACAATATAAAAACATGCAAATTGTAAGAGCAATAACCTAAAGTGAGAGGGGGAAGAGAAGTAAAAGTGTAAAATTTAGGAATTCTAATGAAGTTAAGTTGTTATCAGCTTAAAATAGAGTGTTATAATTTTAACATATTTTATGTAAGCTTCATGGTAACCACAGGGGAAAACTTGTAGCAATTACACAAAATAACATGATAAAAAAGTCAAAGCATATTGTTACTGAAAGAGATCAAAACATGAAAAATGACCGCAGGGTAAGAAATAAGGAACAAAATATCTACAACACAATTAAGAAACAATTAATAAAATGGCAACAGTAAGTCCTTATCTATTGAGAATTACAGTAGTCTCCCCTATCTGCAGAAGATATGTTCCCAGATCCCTAGTAGATGCCTGAAACTGCTGACAGTACTGATCCCTGTATATATTATGATTTTTTCCTATACACACATATCCGTTATAAAGTTTAATTTATAAATTATGCACAGTAAGAGATTAACAATAACCAATAATAAAATAGAAAAATATTAACAATATACTGTAACAATAATTATGTGAATATGCTTTCTCTCAAAGTATCTTATTGCACTTTACTCGTCCTTTTTGGGATGATGAGTGATGATAAAATGCCTAGATGATGAGATTAAGGCGAATAACATAGGCACTGTGACACAGAGCATTATGCTACTACTGATGTTCTGATGATAGGACAGGAAAAGGATCATCTGCATCCAGACTATGGTTGACTGCAGGTAACTGAAACTATAGACTGGGGGGAAGGGATGGTGGGGTAATACAGTATTTTAAACATAAACAGATTAAATTCTCCAATCCAAAGACACAGAATGTCTGAATTTAAAAACCAAGATCCAATAAGATGTTGCCTACAAGAGACTCACTTTCAGCCTTAAAGACACATATAGACTGAGAGTGAAGGGATGGAAAAAGGTATTTCAAGGAAATGGTAACCAAAACAAAGCAGGGGCAGCCATGCTAATATCAGACAAAGTAGACTTTAAACTAAAAGTGGTACAAAGACAAAGAAAGTCATTATATAATGATAAAGGGGCCAATCCATCCATAAGGTTTAACAATTGTAATTATTTAGGCACCCAACACTGGAGCACCTAAATATATAAGAAAAAAACACAGCTAAAAGGAGTAATGAAAAGCAATACAATAATAGTTAGGGACTTTAATACCCCACTCTTTTTTTTTTTTTTTAAAGATTTTATTTATTTATTTGACAGAGAGAGAGACACAGTGAGAGAGGGAACACAAGCAGGGGGAGTGGGAGAGGGCGAAGCAGGCTTCCAACCAAGCAGGGAGCCCGATGTGGGGCTCGATCCCAGGACCCTGAGATCATGACCTGAGCCGAAGGCAGACACTTAACGACTGAGCCACCCAGGTGCCCCTTTAATACCCCACTCTTAACAATGAATCATCCAGATTATCCAGATAGAGAATCAGAGAATGGGAGAATGAGAATAAGGTAACAGCATATTTCAACAAAACTAGAAACCAAATGGACCTAACAGACATATAGAGAACATTCTATCCAACAGCAGCAGAATACACATTCTTCTCAAGTGCGTACAGAGTATTTTCTAGGCTAGTTATATGTTAGACCACAAAACAAATCTTAGCAAATTCAGCAAGTATCTTCTTTGACTACAGTGGCATGAAACCAGAAATCAGTAACAAGAGGAAATCTGGAAAATGCACAAACACACGAAAATTAAACAACACTCTCCTGAAATATCCAATGGATCAAAGAAGAAATTAAAGGGAACAAAAAAAATTTCTTGAGACAAATGAAAATGAAAAACAACATACCAGAATTTGGGGGATGCAGCAAAAGCAATTCTAACAGGGAAGTTTATACTAATAACTGCTTACATTAACAAGCATGAAAGATCCTAAATTAACAATCAAACATTATGCCTTATGAAACTAGAAAAAGAAGAACAAACAGCCCAAAGGTAGATGAAGGAAGAAAATAATACAGATTAAAGCAGACATAAATGAAATAGAGAACAGAAAACAATAGAAAAAGATTAGAAAAGAATAGAAAACAATAGAAAAGATTAACCAAACTAAAGGCTGAAAAAATAAGCAAAATTCACAGTGCTTAGCAGACTAACCAAAGGGGGAGAAAAAAAAAGAGAGAATACAAATCATCAAAATTATAAACAAAAAAAGGAAGTATTACAACTGATACCACAGAAATAGAAAGGTTCATAAGAGGCTACTACGAACAATTATATGCCAACAAACTGGACAACCTATAGGAATCAAAAAATTCTTAGAAACAGAATTTACGAAGACTGAATAAGGATGAAATACAAAATCTGAATAAACCAATTACTATTAAGGAGATTGAATCAGTAACAAAAACTCTCTAATTGAAGAAAAGCGCAGGGCTAGATGACTTCAATGGTGAATTTTACCAAATATTTAAATAGAAATTAACATCAATGCCTCTCAAACTCTTCCAAAAAACTGAAGAGGAGGGAACACTTTAAAATTTGTTTTATAAGTCAGCATTATCCTGATACAAAAGCCAAATAAGGACACTAGTGGCGGGGGGGGAATAATGGCAGGCCAATATCCTGATGAATACAGATGCAAAAATTCTCAACCAAATACTAACAAACCGAATTCAGCACCACATTAAAAGGATCATTCACCATGATCAAACCGGATTTATCCCAAGGATGCAATGATGGTCCAATATACACAAATGATGGAATGAAAGGAAAAAATCATATGATCATCTTAATAGACACAGAAAAAGCATTTGACAAAATTCAGTATCTGTTCGTGATAAAAACACTTAACTAAGAATAAAAAACATATCTCAACAATATAAAGGCCATATATAATAAACCCAAAGCTAATAACATACTCAACACTGAAAGATTAAAAGCTTCCTCTCTATGATCGGGAACAAGACAAGAATGCCCACTCTCACCACTCCTACTTAACACAGTACTGAAAATCCTAGCTAGAGCAATCAGGCAAGAAAAAGAAAAGGCATCACTATTGGAAAGGAAGAAGTAAAATCATCTCTATTTGCAGATGATGTGATTTTATATATAGGAAATCAACCCAAAAAAAGCTAGAACTAATCAATCAATTCAGTAAAGTTGTAAGATACAAAATAAACATACAAAAATCAGTGGCATTTCTATACATTGACAACAAATTCTCTGAAAAAGAATTTTAAAAATTAGTTCCATTTACAATAGTAGCAAATAAACAATAAAATACTTAGGAATAAAGTGAATAAAGGAGGTTAAAGATCTCTATTCTTAAAACTACAAGATATTGATGAAAGAAATCAACAAGACACAAGTAAACAGAAAGGCATCCCATGCTCATGGACTGGGAAAATTAATATTGTTAAAATGTCAATACGACCAAAAGCCATCTATGGATTCAATGCAATCCCTATCAAGATTCCAATGGCCTTTTTTATAGAAATAAACAATCCTAAAATTTAGATGGAAGAAGAAAAGACCCCAAATATCCAAAAATAAAGTGAGAAAGAAGGTCAAAGCAGGAGATGTCACATTTTCTGATTTTGGGCTACACTATAAAGTTATAGTAATTAAAACAGCATGGTACTGGCATAAAAACAGAAAAACAAACCAATGGAACAGAATCAAGAGCCCAGGAATAAACCCAAACATATACGCCAACTAATATTTGACAAGGAAGCCAAAAATACCCAAGGGAGAAAATAGAGTCTCTCCAATAAATGTGCTGAGAAAATTTGGTATTCACATGTAAAAGAGTGAAACTTGACCCCCTAACTTACATCACTCAAAAAATTAACGTGAACTGGATTAAAGACTTAAATGTATGACCTGCAGTCATGAAACTCTGAGGAAAACATAGGGAAAAAAACGCCTTGACATGGGTCTTAGAAATGATTTTTTGGAAATCCCAACTAAAGCACAAATAACAATATAAAAAAAAAAGTGGGACTACATCAAACTAAAAATCTTCTGCATTGCAAAAGAAACCACCATCAACGAAGTGAAAAGACAACCTATGGAATGGGAAAAAATATTTGTAAACCATATATCTGATAAGGGTTTAATATCCAAAATATATAAAGAACCCATAAAACTCAACAGCAGAAAAACAAATAATCAAATTTAAAATGGGTAAAGGACCTGAATAGACATTTTTCCAAAGAAAATATATGATTGGGCAACAGGCACATGAAATGATGCTGAACACTGCTAATCATTACAGAAATGCAAATTAAAACCACAGTGAGATTATCACCTCATGCCTGTTAGAATGGCTATTATTGGGGCACCTGAGTGGCTCAGTCATTAAGCACCCGACTCTTGATTTTGGCTCAGGTCATGATCTCAGGGTCGTGAGACGGAGCCCCACACTGGGGCTGAGGATTCCCTCTCTTCCTCTGCCCCTCCACCCTCCCCTGCTCTAAAAAAAGAAAGAAAAAAAGAAAGAAAGAAAGGAAGGAAGGAAGGAAGGAAGGAAGGAAGGAAGGAAGGAAGGAAGAAAAAGGGCCATTATCAAAAAGACAAGAGAAAACAATAATGGTGTGGATGTAGAGAACCATTATGAACTAATGGTGGAATGTAAATTGGTACAGCTACTATGAAGAACAGTTTGGAGTTCCTCAAAAAATTAAAAATAGAGGGTGCCTGGCTGGCTCAGTTTGTAGAGCATGCAAATCTTGATCTCCTGGAGTCATGAGTTTGAGCCCCATGTTGGGTGTACAGATTATTAAAAAAAAAAAAATTAAAAAATAGAACTACCATATGATCCAGCAATTCTATTCTGGGAATATATCCAAAAGAATGAAAACAATAATTCAAAAAGATATTTGTAGGGGCGCCTGGGTGGCTCAGTCAGTTAAGCATCTGCCTTGGGCTCAGATTATGATCCCAGAGTCCTGGGATCAAATCCCACATCGGGCTCCCTGCTCAGTGAGGAACCTGCTTCTCTCTCTCCCTCTGCCTCTCCCCCTTGTGCTCTCTCTTTCAAAAAAATAAAATAAAATCTAAAAAAAAGAAGGTATTTGTAGCCTCATGTTCACAGCAGCATTATTTATAGTAGCTAAGATATGGAAGCAACCTAAGTGTCCATCAACGGATGGATGGATATATATTTTTTTATTCACGTAGGAAGCATGGTTAAATGATCAACCATGTCTGTTTTAGTGGTAAAATACAAAAACAAAATCAGTAACAAATTTTCGTATGATTATTTAAATAACTTAATATGCCATTAAATAATAGGAAACTTCATTCAGTGAAAGTGAAGCCATTATGATGTAATTAAGCCTAATTAAATCAAAGTTTACATGTTCAAACTAGTGTAAAAAAGGGGTGACACCCAGCCTTAAATCTGACTTGTAACTTTTCCATTACCAATCAATATTACTTAAACCTGCAAGACAAAAAAAAGAAAAATAACAGAAATATTCAGCAGGTTTTGTTGGAATTCCATCATGGAATATTTCATCACAGGAAACTGGCTAACATCCTATTTTTGATATTAGTATATCGGGACACTGACAAAAATACGAGAACTTTACTCTTGACCAGTGATTTTGATTTAGGTTTGTCAATCCATTGTGAGAGCTTACTAGGCCAAAGTAAACACACAGAACTAAGAGAAGCCAGGTTCACTGCTTCAAAGCAGTTAATAACCTGGCTGAGTCATTAAAGATGTTATAATCAGAAAGCTGAAATAAATTAAAAGTAATTTTTTAAAAGTTTATAATTAATTTGATAAGAGTTTTATTAAAATTTTAGTAATTCTCTAATTTTATCTCAAACACAATGTGTTACCAATACTTCACCAATCGGTTTCCTACCATTCTGACATCCAGTCAATAAACATTTAATGCATGTCTAGTAGAGGATAAGATGAAAGTGACGGTGTCCCTAATATAGTCACACCACCACATTTTCAGATTTTCCAGAAAAGAGATTCAACCCTTTTCATAACCTCTTATGATGCTGCTCCTTTTAGCTAAAACAAATTGCTCAGCTTGTCTTTGTTTATGTATGTATAGTACATCCTTAAACACCTATCTTTAACTCTCCTAAAATAGTCCAAAATTACATGTATGTTGTAAATAACTAGAAAACAAAACCAGAAGGAAACAAGCACAGAATTTTCAGACACTGGACAAAGACAGAGCAGGACTGTGATCTCTGACAGAAAAGAAACAAGGTAGGCCCTTACATCATGTAGGCTCTCTGCCAGTAGGCAATTTCCAGACTGTGGTGTGGGGGGAAAGAAGCCAAACAGAGCCAGGCATTCTAGTGAAAAGAGGTAAGTGTTCAAGGAGAGTCAAGAGACTAAAAATTGTAAAAAAAAAAAAAAAAAGTTTCAGAGAGTCGTGTGCTAAAATCATAACTCTTGAGGCTCTGGCTGAACTCCAACCAATCTGTGCATATTTAAGGAATATATGAGATCACAAGGAATCTACATAAATGCTTCAGGATTAAAAATTCAGTTTATCAAGGTCTCAGGATTCAGTAAGCAATATACAAAAATCTAATGTAATTCTACATACTATCAAGGAACAGTTGAAAATTAAAGTTAAGAAAATATTGTCATTTATAATCACATTAAAAACGAAACATACTGGGATAAAATTTGAGAAAATGAGTGCAAGACCTATACATAAAACACCATAAAGTTTGCTGAGGGGAAAAAAAAACTATACAAATGGAGAGCTATACTAAATGCATGGATTAGACCTCAATACTCTTAAGACAGCAATTATCCCCAAACTCATTCACAGATTTGTTGCAACCCCAGTCGGTACCTCAATAGGATTTCTGAAGATACCAAAAAGCTGATTCTATAAATCAACAGTAAAGGAAAGGGAACTAGAAGAGTCAAAGGTTGGGAGGTATGTCAGTGTGAAGTAAGCCAACATTGCTAAACCCCAATTTCTTCAAATATAAAATGCAGGTAATATAATCTATGATCTTATAAGGATGTTTCAAGAATTAGAAACAGACTAACAAGCCATGCAATTTAGTTCAGTAAATGATACTTATTATAGTTGAATCTCTTTTATACAGAATGAAAGGGCTCACACTGTGCTATAAGTACACTTAAATGGAGATCAAGAAAGCCACAGCCATAATTCGTAACTTTAAATAAATATGTGAATTAGTTGATTTCAATTTTAAAAGCAACAGTAAAGGCAGAATGCCAACAGAAAAGACCCAGGAGGGAGATTAATTGCAGCAGAGGGGTTCAGAAAAGGTTTCCAGAGACAGGTGACATGATCAATTCGTCTATGAACAATGGGCATAATATTCAAAAATGGCTATAAGCTGCCTCCTTTCCTATCTTAGGAATTTTATCACGGTGTCCCTAAGGCAAAAGAAATTCTATGTATTAAGTAGTTAGTTCCAAACAACTTAATAAGTTATTTATTTCCTAACAATTTAGCATGTCATGCACCGTAAAATTCTCAAACCTTGGAATCAGATTGCCACCAATCCCATTTCCTGTTTCACACTGATTCTTGTGCAATACTTAATTTTTTTTTCTTTTTTACCACCCAAAATCCAGCTTTTTAGAGTATCTGATACTACCAAAGGAATGTAGCAATCTAACATTAAAATAGAAATATCTGGAGCTAGTGGTTCATGCTCTTTCTGATAGGTATCACTGTTTTGTTAGAAAAATTTAAAATATCTTGTGGACCCAATGTGGGTTTGTGATAGAATCCAAGGGGCCTTAGCACACAGACCGGAAAATAAAAGAGTATACTGTTAACAAAAACAATGAAAAAGAGAAATGAAGAACTATTAGGAATATAATGACAGAGCACTACATGGGAAGGAAGACTGAGAAAAGATGATCCAGGCCAGATCATTAAATGCCACGTTAAGAAGCTGAGGCAGCAGGGGCACCTGGTTGGCTCAGTTAGAACATGTGACTCTTGATCTAGCCGTTGTGAATTCGAGTCCCATGCTGGGTGTAGAGATTATTTAAAAAATAAATTTAAAAAACCTTAAAAGAAAGAAGTTGAGGCAGCATTTTGTAGGTAGATGGGTGCACCTGAGGGTTTTTGAACAAAGGAATGAGATAAGAGATGATACCTCATTAAGGTAAGGAAGCAGAAAATTTACAACTGAATTTAAATAGGTGCTGAATAAATGACACATTAAGTTTCATGTTAAGAGTCTTTAACAACATATAGAAAGACTCCTAGGGGCACCTGGGTGGCTCAGTTAGGCGTCCAACTCTTCGTTTTGGCTCAGGTCATGATCTCAGGGTCCTGGATTGAGCCCTGTGTCGGGCTCCACACTCAGCAAGGAGTCTGCTTGAGGATTTCTCTCCCTCTCCCTCGGCCCTTTCCCCCACTTGCACGTGCTCTCTCTCTCTCTAAAATAAATAAATCTTTTTAATAAAAAGGAAAAAAAGAGAGAGATTTCTAGTAATATTAACTTTACCTTCCAGATGAATTTCCTCCTTGCTACCTAATGTAGTATTTAGGACAATATAACTGAAAATGATGCTCAAGAGCCAGTCACTTCTAAGATAATGCTACATACTTTAATTCAATTTGTAATAGAATAATGAAGAATGACACTAAAATAATGATACTAAAATAGTTGCAGGATAAGCCAAAGACAAGCATTTTATATCAGAAAACCCAATGAGGAATTTCAGGAAAACTAAACCACAATGAAAAGAAATTATATGTCAACTGGGAAGTAACAGCAAAAACAGATTGCAAAGGTTTATCAGGAAATCAAAACTGAAGTAGTTGGTTAGGAAACCAGCGTATATCACATGACTTAAAGGGCTGATTGTCTCAGATGATTGGTATGCTACCAAGTGACACAGTGAAACACAAAATTTTCACAAATATTATTAAAGAATCTATTCTCCCTCAATAACTAGTATGTTATACTCCTTTCCTGACAAAACTGCTGTTTCCCTTGTTGGCAGGTGTCCTATTAATAAAAATTGATTTGTGATAGTCCTACTATTATCCCCAACAATCTTTAGTTATTTTTCTTGTTAAATACCTGTTAACATCTATTTCTCAGAAGAAATTTTAGGAAACTTTGGCCCAGTAAGAAAAAAGCATAAATGTTAGACTCAGATTTATATAAATTCATCCAGTTGTGTGACAGTAAATTATATACTCTATCAGAGCTTTTACTTCTTACGGAATTACTGTGAGAATTAAATAAGATAAGCGAAGTGCCTATAGCAGTGCCTGTTAAATAGTATTGATGATGATGAAAATAATAACAGGGCACTGAGATATGATTAAAAACTTTTACTCTGATTTCATTCAACTCATTCCATAAATATTTGTGATCATTTACCAGTTGTTGGGCATTATTATAGTAAATAATGGATAAAGCAGCATTTCTCTCTCTTTTGTAGGCTTCCTTTCTTTTCCCTATCCCTTGGTGTTCTGCAGGCCTGGATCCAAGAATTATCTGCCCTTTTCACCCTATACACTTTTTCTGGATATGATCTAATCTAGCCCCACAGTTTAAATTCCCATCTATACACTGAGACTCCTCACCTCTGTTTTTTTGTTTAGACCTGTCTTCAGATTATTGATCTGAATATCCAAATGCCTCTGACCCTATTTTGCCACTAAATCTAGACGTTTCTACTTCTCTCTATCTCCATTATTACCACTTAAGTGCAAGCCACCATCTTCTCTCAATTAGACTACTCTCAAAACTTCTTTAAAAATTTTTGTGGAAATATATTCACATACCATAAAAGTTATCACTTTAAAGAATATAATTCAGTTGTTTCCTATATATTCATAAGGTTGTGCAACCATCACCACTATCTAATTCCAGCACATTTCATCTCTCCAAAAAGAAGCCTGTGTCCAGGGGTCCCTGGGTGGCTCAGTCAGTTAAATGTCTGCCTTTGGTTCAGGTGATGATCCTGGAGTCCCAGAATTGAGCCCCATGTCCCACTCTCCGCTCAGTGGGGCATCTGCTTCTTCCTCTGCCCCTCCCCCCACTCGTGTGTGCATGCACACATTCTCTCTCTCAAATAAATAAATAAAATCTTAAAAAAAAAAGAAACCTGTGTCTGTTAGCAATCATGCCCTATTCTTCTCCCCACTCTAACCTCCACGACCATTTGCAAAAGGTCCCTCTGCCTTCAGTTCTTTTGTGTGTGTTTATATTTATTTTATTATTTTTTAAATTTTTTATTGTAATTCCAGTTAGCAAACAGTGTTGTATTAGTTTCAGGTGTACAATACAGTGATTCAACTCCCTGCCTTCAGCTCTGCTTCCTTCCAATTCACTATACTTTGAGTTATCTTTCAAAAACGTCTTTCAAGCAGAGTTCCAACAAACAATTTTATGATCGAACCACCAACTGCTTCTCCAAGTTCATCTAAAAGTACTCACTCTCTGGAATGCAATGTTCTAGTATCATTCCATTCATATTTTATCTCTTGTTCTTTCTAGCTTAGATTATAGACCTCACTTTCTTGGGTAAGCTATTCTTGAACACTAGACTAAATGCCCATGTTTTATTTTGTCCCACCTCACACCAGTCAGAATGGCTAGTATTAAAAAGACAAGGAATAAGAGTTGGCAAGGATGCGGAGAAAAGGGAACCCTTATGCACAGATGATGGGAATGTAAATTGGTGCAACCACTGTGGAAAACAGTTTGACAGTTCCTCAAAATACTAAAAATAGAGGGGCACCTGGGGGGCACAGTTGATTGGGCATCCAACTCTTGGTTTTGGCTCAGGTAGTGATCTCAGGGTGCTGGGATCCAGCCCTGCATGGGACTTGGCAGGGAGTTTGCTTGAAGATTCTCTCTCTCCCTCTCCCCCTGCTCTTTCTCTCTCAAATAAATAAATGAACCTTTTTAAAAAAATATTTGAGCCAAAGGCAGACGCTTAACTGACTAAGCCACCCAGGTGCCCAAAAAAATCTGATCTTAAAAAAAAAAAAGTCTGAAAAAAAAAAAAAAGTCTGGAAAATGTCTTCAGAAACAGAATTGAATACAGCACTTCCACAACATTAAGTGAAATTACTAAATTCCCTTATATAATGAAATGATGTTGTTGATGATGTTGTAAATATGTGGCAATATCCTGAATGGGGTTCAGGACACACTACTCCAAATTATGGCACACTGGTTGAAGGAATTTGAGAAAACAGCAGAAGCAAGACAGTCACTCTCACCTTCCTCCCCTTCTTCCCCAAAACAGGTCATAAAACCTTCATGTGAGAGGTGTTTTCCCTATATTTGGAGGAAAAGAGCTCCCTCATCTCCAAAGACAAAGGGACTAAAAGAATCTTAAAAAAAGGCCTTGCTAAATTTCCCTCAGTTTTACTACAGTTGCCTCATACTCTCTGACCTATCATGTTTCTACAAAATTTCCCACTATTCATCAGACCTAGCATAAAAATACTCAGGTCAAACTGTTTCTTTGGGTCTTAATTTTCTAATGAAGACTCTGTGTCACCACAAACTTATATTAAATAAGTCTGTATGCTTTGTCAGTTTAATTTTCAGACGTAGCCAGAGACCCTAAGAGGGTTTAGGAATACTTTTTCCTCCCCTAACCCCCAAGCAACTTCAAATTAAAGGAGATTGTAGGAAGAGCTGCTGTGGAGTTTAAATGACATTTTTATTCACCCATATATTTATTATAATTTAAAATTAATTTCTAAAATCATATTATGATTTTTTGCATATATTCCAAACACTTTCCCCAAGCAACTTAGGAAAAACTGCACTAAAACCAAATTAAACCAAAGGTTAGCTAAAAAACACTAAAATTAGCCAAAGGTGAATTAGAAAAAACAATACACTTAAGAGCTAAATTAGTGAGTACTTACCATATGTCTGCCATTATGCTAGTTCTTTACTTACTAAGTTATCTCTCAGTTAATCCTAACCACCATGCACAAGGTAAATACTATTCTAATTCACAGGTGAGTAAGCAGAGACCGTAGGTCAGTGGAAGAACTCAACTCTGTATCAGAAGGTATACTCTCAATCATTACTCCAGATATGAGGAAAGAGAGGGAAGTGAAGAAAATCATGGAATGAATGTCATCAGACCTCAGTCACAGAACTAACTGGCTTGAAAAAGAGTAGCTGTGTAACCTTGTAGAAGTATTTAATTTCTCTGGTTATCATTGTCCTTCATTGTAAAAGTCAAAAATTATGGTGATTTTCTAAAAGATCTATCATGTCAAGCTATGAAAAGAACTGAAGAATATACGGTATATATATCAAGGAAAAAATCCAAATAGAACTTTATCATGGCCAATTAAAACTAGTACAGAAAGGTGAGGAGGGTAAGAAACCTTTAGAGAGAAAGCACAGTGGTCTTTAGGGGTAAGAATGTCACTCAGATGCATTTGCCCAGAAATTCTACAAAATCCACAGAGAAGCATGCCAACTAACAACCAAAGAACAAGAAAAGAATTGAGAAAAACCCTTCCCCTTTACTATTTCTAACATACATGTTGTAAAAAGCAAAATCCCTTAAGGCAGTAAACATCTGCCCATCAACACCTATCAGCAGCAACATCAAAAACATAAGGCAAAGGTCAAGTCAAAGTTTATTGACAATGATGAACTATGACAGTCTCTATTAAATTACCCCTTCCTTCAAGGTGTATGTGATCAAAGCAGCAAAGATATTTTCACTCAGTCACATAACAAGCTATTTGTTGAGATTGAAACATCTGGTCAATATCTCCTAACACTGCAATTTCATGCACAGTTAGCATTAGGGCACATTTCTTCTCCTCTTCTTACAGGGTCCATAAGGGTGGCACATATGGCTGATCATTTCATTCAAAAAGGATTCAATTCAAGGCATTACACACAATCGTCTGTGCTTTATGGTGTTTTAAGTCTACCTGCCATCGTTTTCCATCATCATTGCTCACTGCTGTTCTCTTCTACTATAAAAGCCTGCAAATATGACAGAGCACTTAAAGCTTAACAGCTTTCCTCCACTGGAGTTAGAAAGCATTTAAGGCAAAGGAATCTATAAAGTGGCAAGTCGTTTTCCATTGTCAAAAACTCCCAATACATAAAACTGTTTACCACTTTATTTACCGTTTAAGCAAAGATCTAATACAGACTGAAAAAATAATTTTTAATGTCAAATCAAATGCTTGATTTTCTGCATGACAGAATTATGAAAGTACATTCTTTTGGTATAATTTTAAGTTACAATAAATGACTTGAAAACAATATCATAGAAACATTTAAAAATTAATTTTAATATGGGTTTTCAGAATATATTTTTTAACTTCACAAAAAGCAATTCTATACTAAGAGAATAGGAATGCTACAATTTTATCAGTACCATATGCTGAAAATTTTCCTCTTGAAATGCATGCATTTGTTGCCATGGTAACAGGGCCCTTTCTTAAACACTTACGGTAGTAAACCTGAACTCACACCATAGATTTCTTTTTCCCTTTCTTCCTTTAGGAAAGGAAAAAACTGGGTGGGGGTAGGAGACATCTTTGAAGCTACTGTTTCAGATTTCCTTTGACCCATCTCCCTGACAAGTAGCGAAACTGTATGAGCAGAGTTGTCTTCTGAGATGTAAGAATTTGCATAGACAATAACCAAATGAATTTCAATAAGGAAATATTCTTCTAATGATAAAGAACCACTTATGACCACCTTACAATAAGCAATATGCAATGGCTGATTAAAGGAGAATATCAAAATAACAAGACTGAACTAAAATCTAAGTTAGGTGTAATGTCCAGGACTGCTATCCTAGCATATAATGTAAATATAATGTTTATTCAGTTGTTCATTAATTGCATCAGTCAAGCTATTTATTGAATGGGTCTATAGGCCAGGCACCATCCCAGCACTGGAACACAAAATTAAACAAGTCGGACATGTTGCTGTCTCACGGAGATTCCACACGGAGCAAAACAAAACGCAAAACAAACAAAAACACTAAACAGAAAAATAACTGTAAGAAATGCTATGAAGGAAAAAACAAATGGCTGAGAAGGACGATGGGTGAGAGAGAGGGGCAAGGAAAAGTATCTACTTTAAATAGACCTAAGGACATTTAAATTGAGACATAAAATATGCAAATGAGCTAATCAGGTACAGAGTGAGCTTAGGGGTTGGGGAATTTTCCAAACAGAAATACCAAGGGCAAAATCTTCTGAGGCAAGAAAGAGGTTGGTATATTCAAAAAATTGACAAGCAGTGTGGCTAAAGCTCAGTGAAGGAGATGGAGAGTAGCTAAGACAAATTTGGAAAAATATGCAGGTTTCAGAACATGCACACCTTGCTGGCGATGGGAAGGAGAATAAATTTTATTTAGCATGCAATAGGATGTCACTGAAGGGTCCTAAACAAAAAAGCGAAATTATCTAATTTAAATAAGGATTGCTTTTGCTACTGTATATAAAAGGATTTTATACTGTATATAAAAGTAGAGGAAGTAAGATCAGTTAGGTGTTATTCACATCCCTAACCAGTCCTTTGGAAAAGCTTATTGGTTCTATCCTTAAATTATTTCCAGATTTTAACCACTTTTTTTCAACCACTTTCATTAATTCCACTGCTCTCAACCATCTAAATTACCATAACCTCTTGCTTGGATTGTTGCAATAGTTTCCTTAATCTCCTTGCTTCCATCCTTGACATTTTACTTTT
Organism: Halichoerus grypus; assembly: GCF_964656455.1. Taxonomy (NCBI): domain Eukaryota; kingdom Metazoa; phylum Chordata; class Mammalia; order Carnivora; family Phocidae; genus Halichoerus; species Halichoerus grypus. Next base: position 51,467,159 of record NC_135718.1, read on the forward strand.
AAAATGTTAAGTAAGTGAATGCCATTCCTTTGCTCAAATCCTGCAATGCTCTTCATATCACTCATTAAGAAGCAAAAATCCTTACATTAGTCTATGAGGCCCTACAGGATCAAGTCACTCTCCTTTACCTCCTGCTGTCTCTTTAACCTCATCTCTTGCACTTGTCATATTCTGCTCCAACCAAACTCAGCTCCTTGCAGGATTTTGAAACATGCCAAGCATGCTCTCCCTTAGCAACTGCTGACATCTCTACCAGACTGGATTTCCCTAGCTAGCCAGATGGCTCTTCCTTCATCTTGAAAGTCTATACTCAAATCTCCTCTTCCCAAGGAAACTGTTCCCACACATCCCATTTAATATTGTAAAATGCCTCTTTTGTTCCAACATTCCAAATACCATATTCTTCTACTTTTTATCCCTATTCTAATTTCCTCATATATCACATTCATTACATTTCTCCCTTCCACTAAAATATGAGCTCCATGAAGGCAGGAAATTTTTATGTTTTGCTCACCAATGCATCCCCAGCACTTGACACATAAGTAGATACTCCATAGGTATTTGATGAATTGTATCTTAATAACAAATCAAGAGATAGCAAATGAGAGATCAATAGATATCAAACATTTATTTATATGCTATCCATCACATATTCCTAAAACAGCATATTTATTTTAAAACAAGAATGAGAATAAAATAATGCTTCCAAAAATATTACCTATTAATATTACTGAAGGATGCATGTTATCACAGTCATTATTTAATAGTGTTATGGCCAGTATAATTATATCCTAAAATTAAATTAAGCACTAAAAACACTGAAAAGGTAAAAACATGTCACAATCTGCAAAAGTAAAGGAAAATATACATTCTTAAGATCTGCAATATTACTGAAAACAATTCACTCTTCATTATAAACCATGAAGTAGGTACACTTCTAATTTCCCTTTTACAGATGAATAAACTGAGGCACAGAAAGTGTAAATAACCCAGGATTTGAATCTAGACATTTTACAAACAAAGCCCAAGTTTAAGACACTATTATATAATGATCCCTGAAGAGTATCCACTAAAAAAATATTAGAAATAATAAAGAGAGTTTGGTAAGATGTTCAGTTACTAAAACATGTATTTAAAAACTTTTGCATATACTATTAATAACCTATTGGAAAAACAACAAGGAAAAATTTCTACATAGACTAGTACCAAGAAGAAACCACACTGAACCCACTGATCAATATTAGCATCACTAAAAGTGGAACAAAAAGGTATGATGCATTACAAATGAGATACAATAAAAATAACAGAGTACCAGTTTTAAGATTCTTGTCTAAGGAAACTAAAGCTGCATCTAAACAAACCTCTAGCTCTATAAGCAAAGACTAAATATGAAGCAACTAATGAAATACAGAGAGTAAGATATTTTACAAATAACCCCGTTTCTGTTAAAAAAAAAAAAAAACTTTAAAAAGGGGAAGCAGCGGGACACCTGGGTGGCTCAGTCGGTTAAGCGTCTGTCTTGGGCTCAGGTCATGATCCCAGGGTCCTGGGATCGAGCCCCGCGTCGGGCTCCCTGCTCAGTGGGGAGCCTGCTTCTCCCTCTGCTTGCTGCTTCCCCTGCTTGTGCTCTTTCTCTGACAAATGAATAAATAAAATCTTTAAAAAAAAAAAAGCGGGGGGGGGGGAGCAGGATTACTAACTAAATGATACAAAGTATAAATGGAATGTTTGATTCTTATTTAGATCCTGACTCAAATAAACCTATCACAAACATGTATTTTTGAAGCAATTATGAAAATAGGAATTGGAACTGGATATTAAATAGCATTAAGAAATTAATTTAAGGTAATAGTATTTTTTTTTTTTTTTTTTTGTAAGTGTCATTCTTGGAAAGGCAATCTGCAGATTTAAAGATGAAATGACCAGAGAACTGGGACTTACCTCATATGAGAAAAAGAAAAAAGTTGGGCCAAATGCTGATACTTACTGAAGCTAGATAATGGGTACATGGGGTTCATTATACTATTCTATTTTTTTTAAGATTTACTTATTTATTTGAGGGGGCAGAGGAAGAGAGAGAGAATCTGAAGCAGACTCCCTGCTGAGCACGGAGCCCCACGTGGGGCTCAATCTCAGGACCCTGAGATCATGACTTGAGCTGAAATCAAGTCGGACACTTAACCGACTGAGCCACCCAGGCACCCCTATACTATTCTACTTCTGTGGAGGTTTGAAATTTTCTATAATAAAAAGTAATATACACACATACAAAGTGGGAAATTAAAATGAAAATCTTGATGTAGAAAAAAAAGACAAACATTTACTCTAAAAAGTTTATTATAAAAATATTATTTTCGGGGTGCCTGGGTGGCTCAGCTGTTAAGCATCTGCCTTCAGCTCAGGTCATGATCCCAGGGTTCTGGGATCCATCCCTGCATTGGGCTCCCTGCTCCGCGGGGAAGCCTGCTTCTCCCTCTCCTACTCCCCCTGCTTGTGTTCCCTCTCTCGCTGTGTCTCTCTCTGTCAAATAAATAAAATAAAATCTTAAAAAAATAAAAAATAAATAAATAAAAATATTATTTTCTCTCCAGTGAACCTATAAATTCCAATGTGATATTTTGAAAACATCAATATGATCCTTAAATTAATCTGAGGGGATAATAGGAGTACATTCTGAAAAGAATGAGTAATAATGATAGTGGAGGGGCACCTGGCTGGCTCAGTCAGTAAAACATGTGACTCTTGTTCTTGGGGTTCTGAGTTCAAGCTCCACACTGGGTGTAGAGTTTACTCAAAAAAAAAAAAAAAAAATCATGTGAAGAGGGCTGGGAGGGAAGGATTTACTACCAGGTATTAAAATGTATTATTTGGCAACTGCAATTAAAACAATTTAGTACTGATACAGAAAGAAATCAATGAGAAAAGCAGAATTAAAACACAGACCCAATGGCAATTACCTATGGCAATACAGTACAGGATACAGATGACATTTCACAGAAATGGGAAAAGAGCAAATTAGCTCAATACATTGAGCTAAGATAAATACATAGTCATTGGGGGGGGGATCTCCCCTCACCCATTAACCAAAAATATAAAAAAACAGAAATATAGACAATTCAGCAACTTATTTTAAAACCTTAAAACTCAGACAAATTTCCTAAATGAATGCCAACTAGTATAAAGGAAAATACTGATAGGTGTGACCAGATATGAACCTAAGATCACTACCCAGGAAAAAGTGTGTGTATGTGGCAGGGACTAGAGGGTGCACAGGAAGAGGTCAGTATCCTTAATATATAAAGCACTCTCAAAAATCAGTAAGAAAAAGATCCGAAAGATTGTCACAAGGATGGCAGTGCTTGAGAGAGTAATGACCACAGATGCAGGCAATAATACACATACTCCTTTAATTTAGGTAAAAAATATAAGCATTTAAAATACCGAGAAAGCTATACATAGAAAAACTGCAGCACTTTGCAAATACAAGAGCAATCTTCATTGGCTTTCAAATCTGTATTAAGGATGCGTTGATGCTATTTCCTGTTCAGAGGATGCCATATGTCTTTCAAAAAGCTCCCTTTGCCATTCTCATCATACTGCTGAGGTGCTTAAGCTATTCTTGCCTCTCCTGATTGAATCTAAGAGACATTAGCTTTGAGCCTGCCTATCCAGCAAATGTAAATAAGTGGTAATACCTATATCATAGTACCAAGTGCTAATTTGTGAGGCCAGGTAAATCACAGGACAATTTCCCAGGCATATTTGTATCTCTGGTGGGCCCACACTTTACCCTGTCTGTATCTATTCTTACAATAAAATAAACAGCAATGAACAATAATCATGTATATTTTTTGCAAAGTAGTATCAAATTACACAGTAACATCAGACAATTAAAATGTATAGAGTTCTTTTAGGAAAAAGATTTACATGCAAATAATTCAAGGAGAATCTTATCAGTAGCTCAATTATAACATCATCAGAATAAAAATGTTACTGGGCACACACCATGGAATTATATACTTGTTAATCCAATAAACTTGTATTAAGCTCTTATTATATCTAAAGTACTCTATGAGGGAATACAAGCTCAAATAAGACCTTAAGGAGTTCACAGTCTACTGAAGAGGCAGCATGGAAACAATTAAAATACAATGAACATTACAAGAGAGACATGCACAAAATATTCTGAGAGCACCAAGAAGTTTGAGAGTAATGAAAACGTCAAAGAGAAAATGACAAGCTGGTTGTTGAAGGTTGAAGATTTGACCAGGCTGAGAACAAGTAAAAGAAAAGTAAATTACACACAGAGAAAAATATGTGTAAAAACACAGAGGGATACTATGTTCAAAGCTTACTCAGGGAATTAGTAAAGCACAGGGTCCATAATAGCATATTTTATGATAGACTAGTCATCCATAATACTGAAAAGCAGGCTGGAATCCGAGTTACATGATAAAAATGTATTTTAGGTAGACAATTTTGGCAACAACGTTCAGAAAACTAACCAAAAAATGTTGGGAGACAATCCTCCATGGGTCTATCATGTCTCTATAGGTCTTTATCCAATTTTGTTCTTTTTTTTTTTTTTTTTAAAGCAAACAGCCTTAAAAGATAAAGATAGTGACTTTATCTCAGGGTAAAGGTTGGGCAGGTTTCCAGGAAGCACCTTTAAAGATTGGGGTTTCTTAAGTTCAAGATTACTCAATTGTGATATAAACTGCGAACACAACTTCCACCTGGGTCAATCTCCACATTGCCCCTGAGTGACTGGGGAGACAAGCAGAACCAATGGGAATATGAAACTCGCGCTTCCTGCTGTGCCTTGAGAAAAATTCATTTGTCTCTGACACAGTAGGCTCTTGTCTCTGTCAACATCTATGAAACTGTGGAAGACTAATTTGTGAGCTTGCAAGTGGGGTAAAATCCAAGACATTTCACTGTTTTTGACAAAACAAGAGGAGACCAGAGCAGGTCACAGGAAGACCAATTACCAAGCTATGCGGTATTAAGAAAAGAAAGAGAGATCTCAACATTAAGAATTATAAGGAAAGGAGGAAACAGATGTAAGAAACATTTTTTTTTTTACAGGGAAAAAGGACAAGATTTGGGACTGATTAAATGTGGGAGGTGTGGAAGAGTGTAGGTTGAGTAGGACTATAATGTCTCTCATTGGATGACTGATGGATGGTTATGTCATTAACAGGAAAAGATAATATAAGAACACAGGAGCAAGTGCAATGTAAAAAGCCATAGAGTTTGAATATACAGAATTAAAAAGATATTAATGTAGAGATACCTACTGGACTATTGCAAATTAGGTTTGTAGTTCCAGAAAGAGGTCAGGAATAGAGATAAATCACTGAGAATCAGCTACTGAAAAAGATTCAGAAGACCCCTGAAAGACCCTGAGAACTTGTCAGGGTATCCACAAAGTCAACTTTTTTAATTTTCAATTTTCACACTATTGAGATGTTATTTGCATTTTTACTATGTTGACATTTGCTTTCATACTGCAAATTCAATATGAAACTGCTGGTCCCTAAGAACAAAAAAGGGCAGTGGAACCAAGTTGCAGTAGTAGCCACCAAATTTAACACAACCTTGTGCTCATAAGATACCAACTAAATTTAAGAATATTTTGGAGAAGCAGCAAAAATCATTTATTTTTATTAAACAATGACCTTTAAATACACATTTTTAAAAAAAATTCTCTTTGTATGAATGAAGTACAATGGTTTCCTGAGGAAAAGCACTTATGCAGTTAGTTGAGTTTCTACATGAGCTGCTCTTTTTATTAAAAAAAAAAAAACAAAAACTTTTTATTTGAAAAAAATGATTGACAAACAAATGATAGTTATTCAGATTTGGGTATTTGGCAGACATTTTCTTGAAAATGAAAAAAAAGGAAGACTGTCACTTAAAAAAAATAACTGTCAGGAATATTGCTAATAATAAAATTTGAGCTTTCAACTGAAAATTGTAATTGTGTAAAACTCATATACACCACCTTGAGATTCCCAATACATAAAAGGCCATTTTCTTGAGATGGGTAGTGATATTGACAAATGAGACATTTTACATTTGTAAGATCTGCATAATAAACAAAAACTTTGCAAAGGACCAATGCACCTCAGTAAAAGTCACGTATGGACAGAAGAGTTAAATAGACCAAAGGACTTTTTTTTTAACATACAGCTTTGTTGAGATACAGTCCACATACAATTCATATTTAAAGTGTACAATTTAATGGCATCTAGTATATTCAGAGTTGTTCAAACATCACTACATTAATTTTAGAATATTTTCAACACCTCCAAAGAACCCCTTAACACTTAGTTGCCACACCCAAACCCTTGTACCCAGAAGCCCTGGGCAACCACTAATGTATTTTCTGTCGGCATAAATATGCATATTCAGGACATTTCACAGAGACGGAATCATAAAATATATGGGCTTTTGTAAATGGCTTCTTTCATCTAACATAACGTTTTCAGGGTTCTTCCATATTGTGGCATGAATCAGTGCTTCATTTCTTTTTATAGCCAATATTTTATCAGATGGATACTCCACATGCTACTTATCCATTCATCAGTTGACGGGCACTGGTTGTTTTCACTTTTCTGCTATTATGACGAATACTGCTATGAACATTCATGTACAAGATTTTATGCACAGACCTGTTCTCATTTCTCTTGGGTATATTCCAGAATTGCTGGGTCATACAGTAACTGTATCTTTAGCCTTTTGAAGAAATGCCAGACTATATCCCAAAGCAGCTGCACTATTTTTTTGTTGGTTTTTAAAGATTTATTTTTTTATTTACTTTAGAGAAAGAGAGTGCATGTGTGAGTGGGGGAAGGGGCAAAGAGAGAGCAGACTCCCCATCCCACGACCCATGAGATCATGACCCAAGGCAAAACCAAGAGTGGGACGCTTAACGACTGAGCCACCCAGGTGACCCACAGCTGCACTATTTTAAAACCCCACCAGCACAGTTTTCAACATCCTACCCAAAATTTTGGTATATGGTGTGAGGTAGGGATACAACTCAATTTTTTTGTATGTAAATACCTCATTTTCTCAGCATCATTTGTTGAAAAGGCTATTTTTTTCTTTATTGGACTATCTTGATATCCTTGTCAAAAATTAACTGACCAAGAATGGATGAATTGTTGGACTCTTAAATCTATGACAACTAAATTTGACAAAGGCACAAAAGTAATTCACTGGGGAAAGAACAGCTTTTTCAACAAATGATGCTAGAATTACTGGATAGTCATATACAAGAAAAAAAAATCTTCAACCCATTCTTTATAATATAAACAAAAATACTTCAAAATGGATCAAAACCTAAATGTAAAATCTGAAACTATAAAAATTCCAGAAAATGGGAGAAAATCTCCGTGATCCTGAATTGACTTGGATCAATACATTTTTAAATATAGATTTAAAATATATCACTGACATTAACTAAATGCTAGTGGTATAACTTTTTATCTTGGTCACTTAGTATTTCATACATAGATACATCCTAATGACTGTAATTTCTCCCCTGTTGTTGAACATTTACATTATATTCAATTTTCTAAATTACAAATACTGTAAATACCGGCTTCATATATTCAATATTACTTATGCACATGACTTAACTATTTTTATCAGATAGATACCTAAACTAGGAATTACTGGGTCAAAGATTATGTGCATGTTAAATTTGTAAAGCTACTGCCAAATTGCTCTACCATAAGGTGTATCTTACAGAAGAGTACAAAAGGGTATGAAAGAGTTCTTTGCTTTATATCTCTCCTAACACTGAATTCTAATCAGTTTATTTTTAACAATGTGACAACAAATATGGTAATTTTTAACTTGTATTTTTTATTGTTAATTAAGGTGAGGAGCTTTTCATTTACTTATAAATAATTCATATTTCTTATATAAATTGAATTACTCATCATATCTTTTGTTTACTTTTCAGTTGGGTTTTTTTTTTTCTTCTTCTTAATGATGCCAAGAATCCAAGAATCTGTTTTCATATTAGGGACATACTACCCCTTTGATGCATTTTGCAAATATTTTCCTTGTTTCTTTTCGTCTTTATTTTCTTTCACCTAAAATCTTTTTGGCCTTTTAATGTATTTTGTATCTTTATAATTTATGAGATTAGAAACAATAAAAATTGACAGAGAAGGGTAAGCCAGTAAAGAGTACAGAGAAAGGACATCAAAGAGTTAATAAGCAAAGAACGAAGAGTGTCATTTTTTCCTGAAAGATAATGAAAGAAAGTTCAGTTTCAAAATTGAGGGAATAATCAACAAATTAAACAACCTCAAGAGCGTCAATTAGGATCCAGATTTTTAAACAGTCATTGGATTTGACAATTATATTATTAGTGACCTTTGTAAAAAAACATGTTTCCAAAGAGAGATAAGACTGGGTGTTATATTCAACTAATGAATCGCTGAACACCACATCAAAAACTAATGATGTGCTATATGCTGGCTAATTGAACATAATAATTAAAAAAAAATTGAGATCCCAGATTGCAGTTATTGAATAAACAATGAGTTGGGAAGTGGAGTAGTGGTGATAATAAATGTATAGTACTGGGGTGCCTGGGTGGCTCAGTCGATTAGGGGTCAGACTCTTGATTTCCACTCAGGTCATGATCTCAGGGTTCTGAGATAGAGCCCGACGTTGGGCTCTGCACTCAGCAGAGAGTCTGCTTAGGATTCTCTTTCTCTCTCCTTTTGCCCCACATATCTCTAAAATAAATAAATAAATCTTAAAAAAAATTTTTTTATACTATGCTGTCTATACATCTAGTAGTGAAGGGAAAGGGGGATAACAGTTTGAGGTTCTAGAGAATGAGAAAGACAACGGAATAGAGTTAAAAAGACACAATTATACAAACAAGTTTGAAGACAACAGGGAGAGAAGGCGAAGAAGTTGAAACCTCATGATTTCTATTATATTTACAGAGTTGGATATGAAGTTGCTTGATATGATATACAGCATGTAGACATGATAGAGAGGGTAGGGTAAGAGGATACAGGAAATAAAGATTTGAACAAATACATACAAAAATGACAATTGGAGAAGAAACGGAAAGTACTATAGATGCAGACATGTGTCACTCCCTTATAATGCCTAGAACAATGTGTTGTACATAGATGGACTCATTGAATGGGTTTAAAATTTAATTTTAGATAATTAAAAAATATACATGCTTTAGGAAATTTAGTTTTTATATATAAATTTTATGTAACCAGTATGCTAATATGATAAGTACACTGTGATGTGATTTCTCAAGAATAAAAAATTATTCTATTTATTTAATTTCTATAGAAGTACATAAAAAATTCAGATTAAGGGGTTGGCAATTTGATGAAGTGAAAGCAACTGAATTTTATATTTAAAACACAGCATGAAAGATTTGCAAATGTCACTACAAGTGGAATGTTTAAAATTTCTCTAGGCACTTAATAAATAATAATATTTTAAATATAGGGCGCCTGGGTGGCTCGGTTGGTTAAGCGACTGCCTTCGGCTCGGGTCATGATCCTGGAGTCCCTGGATCGAGTCCCGCATCGGGCTCCCTGCTCGGCAGGGAGTCTGCTTCTCCCTCTGACCCTCCCCCCTCTCATGTGCTCTCTCTCATTCTCTCTCAAATAAATAAATAAAATCTTTAAAATAAATAAGTAAATAAATAAATAAACAACCCAAGAAATAAGAAAAATGTTAAATATTATAAAATGTAAGAATAATAATGAATTAGTCAAGTTTCTAACTAAACTATATTACCAGGAGTACCTGTCAAATCATTTCTAAAATAAAAGGAAAAGTAAAAAGTACTAAAATTATTAATCAATGGTAAAGCTTGTATCTAAACAGAGTTAGAATGAATACATAACTAAATGTATTCAGCTACTAAATGTATTCAGCTACTAACGGTACTCTGAAAATGATTTTTTAATTAATAAACTAACAACAAGGGGGAAATTAGGTAAGGATTACATGGGAACTCTCTGTACTACCTTTGAAACTTTTCTGTAAACCTAAAATTATTCCAAATAGTGAGTTTATTTTTTAAAACTAAAAATTAATTTTTTTAAATTTTTTACTTTAAAATAATTTTATACCTAAAGAAAAGTTGCAGAAATAATACAGCGAATTCCCATACACCTTTTACAAAGCTTACCCTAATATTAGCATGTTATATAATGAATATTATCAAAATCTTGGAATTGCTTTCACATTTTGAAGTGCTTATCCTGCATATCATAAAAAAATCTCTGTGTCATAAAGCAGTATTTTTACTGCAAAATTTCTTTGACATGGTTTGTTCTACTCATCTCAGGTGATTAAAAGAACACATTTCTATTTGCAAGCAGAGTAAAACAAAGTAGCGTTTTCACCTATCAATTATATTCCTCAACTTTCTAGAATGTATTCCTATTTTGGAAATGAGTATCCTTCAAGTGGATGAATAATAAAGTATTTATTGAAAATTATATAAGACATATTAATTTTCAAAAGAATTTCTAGAAAGCAATCTACAATTTTCAAAAATGTTACAGGATGAGCTAAGTGAGGGTTTGAAGACCAAGAATCTGTATAAGGACCCGCCTGTATAATATTATTATGATTTTCACCTAGTAGTCTCAATATCCAAGGTATGAAAGAGTGGTGGATGGTAAGTTAGACTGATCTAGAATTGGTGGATAGGCATTGTGAAATAAAAGGACATAAAAATTGAGAGAAAAACTTAAGTGAGGTCAGATGAATGACAGATTTGAAGGCAGTGAAACTTAGAGGTACAAGGGGTAGGAGAATTCTATGCAAAGAACTGAAATTATATAAGAAAAGTCAGGAAAAGATTACAAAGGATGAGAAGCTTTAGTCAGACAATAGAATATTAGAACGTTAGATTTCATAAATAGAACTGTAAGGGATGATGATATACAGCATGTAGACATGATAGAGTAGGGCTGAAAAAGAACGAAGTTCAACAAACCCTGAAATTAGGATGATTATTGGGTTACAACAATGAAGTCAGGCCACCATCAGTTAGATTATTCCATACCTTTCCAGCTTGGGAATCCTTGATAGATACCTATACAAGTCACAATTAAATTCACTTAAACATCTTTACACTATAAAGATATAAAAATTATTAAAATGTTCATTTTATCTGGCTTCTGTTGGACCCAAATAAATAACACAATTAAAAAAAAAAAAAAAAGACTGCCAAAGAAGAAATGTTAAATTATCTTCAGAAGGGAGTATTAGAGCAGGATTGTCATTTCACAACAGTTTTTTCCTAGTTTTTTTCTTTTTTTTTTTAAAGATTTTATTTATTTGACAGAGAGAGACACACAGCAAGAGAGGGAACACAAGCAGGGAGAGTGGGAGAGGGCGAGGGAGAAGCAAACTTCCCACGGAGCAGGGAGCCCGATGCGGGTCTCAATCCCAGGACCCCGGGATCATGACCTGAGCCGAAGGCAGACACTCAATGACTGAGCCACCCAGGCGCCCCTTTCCTAGTTTTTCAAATAATGCCTACTATTATTAACTTGAACTGGAAGTAATATAGAGTTATTCATAAAAGTTTTATTTCTTCAAAAAGTAAAATCAGTGATTTGAAATATTTTAAAATTCAAGAAATGTATTCCAAACCAATGCTATAAAGAAATATTAAGCATTCAATAAATGCCTACTAACTCAGCATGGAAGGATCTGAAGTACATGTAAAAATCATGCTGAGATTTAATATAAAGTCATTGTTCTGAGGAGACCAAGAAAAAACAATGACTGAGACTATAACTGATATGAAAATATGAGTGGAATTTTTATTAAAATAAAAAGTACTGATTATCATAAATGTCCCATTTATTAGAGAGTTAGGATTTAAATAACAGTAACAAGTGATCATATAGGCACTAAGTAACAAAAAATATAGTAAAAAATACAGACAACTACTACTTCCAAAATTTTAAGTCTTCATTTAGTTCAGTTTTAACAGCTGTAAACACTATATGGACCCCTGGGAGTCAACTAGTATCAAAAATTACAAGTTATTAATAGACATACAAAAAAATTTATTATTCAGAGAAACTACTACTTTGTAAGGTCCATAAAAAAAAATATTTCAATTCCAGGATAATTCATTACTCATTTCTAAGAAATAATTGGTACACAATGGAGATTTCTTGATAGCCAAGACATGTACATAAATAAAGCATGTAATTAAATGAATGTATAAATTCTCTCTTGCAAAAAAAAATCTCTTTCATACACTGATTATCAATGGATATGTCAGCATTATGGCTAAACCTCCCAGTTTTTCCTGAATATAAGTAAACAATAAATATACATCTTTTCAAAATGCATATGTTAGAAATCTAAACCATTTCAGAAAGTTGAGGGGAATTGACTATCTTTTGGTGTGAGTGGGGCAGCAAACTTTAGATTATGATTTTTCTAATATATAAACATGACTGATTTTACATTTTTTCCAAACCCCAAATTTGTAACTGCTAATACACACATTTCATTGTGAATTTTTCATTATAATAACCATGAAAGACTACGGACTCTGAGAAACAAACTGAGGGTTCTAGACGGGAGAGGGGTGGGGAGATGGGTTAGCCTGGTGATGGGTATTAAAGAGCACATGTATTGAATGGAGCACTGGGTGTTATACGCAAACAATGAATCATGGAACACTACATCAAAAACTAATGATGTAATGTATGGTGGTTAACATAACATAATAAAAAAAATAATGTATTGTTTGAAAAGGAAACATTATGATTAAAAATGTACTAGATGATCAGTAAAGCTACCCTGAAACTAACAGTTTACCACACGTCCACAATAGAAATTGCAAGAATATTCTGAAATACCTCAACATTACTCTATATGATCTTTGAAACTATTAATCAAAGATTCTTAATAATAAATAATTCTTAAACATTTTCTATCCTAAACATGCATATCCCAAACTCATTTCTAACTATAATCTATTGAACCAATTGTTTATCAGAAGAAATTGAAGGGGGCGCCTGGGTGGCTCAGTCGTTAAGTGTCTGCCTTCGGCTCAGGTCATGATTCCAGGGTGCTGGGATCAAGCCCCGCATCGCATTGGGCTCCCTGCTCCGCGGGAAGCCTGCTTCTCCCTCTCCCACTCCCCCTGCTGTGTTCCCTCTCTCGCTCTCTCTGTCAAATAAATAAATAAAATCTTAAAAAAAAAAAAAAAAGAAATTGAAGAAAAAAGTTCAAAGATGTTGCTCAGATTCTGGAGTGCTAGTACAAGCACTGTGGTAGGCAAATGTATTTTAACAAGTAAACAAGTTGGTCAAGCCTATGAATACTTAAGCTAGATCTGGTTTTCAAAGAAATAATGCTAACTGATATCAAATAATTTTACTACACTCACTAACTTTTGTTTAATGATGTTCAGTCATTTTTACAGATTATCTTCTGATTAAAAATTCAGTTGACTTCAGACAACCCATTTAGTGTAACATGGTCACAAATTCCCTTAATTTTTCTGTCTGTTGATTTAATAGCTTTACAGAGGCCTAAATGATGGAAAACTATTTGTAAAAATTTAAGATAAAAAATTATGTAAGTTTTGACCTAGGTATATATCCAATGTACAATTAATCAATTTTTTCTTTTTTGGATCATACTACTGGTTATGTATCTTAGAAATCTGTCCGCTTAATTTCATTCGGTAATGTTTTATAGTTTTAAGTATACAAGTCTCATATATTTTTTTGTCAGATTTGTCCCTGTATTATTGATGTTATGGTAAACACAGCTTTTTGTTAAATTTCAAATTTTTTATTGCTAGAGAAAAATACACTCAATTGAAAATACTGATCTTGAATCCTGTAAACGTGCTAAAGTCAATTATTAGCTCTAGGACCTTTTTGTAGATTCTACAGGATAATGTACATAGATGATCATATCACTGGTGAATAATGACAGATTTACTTCTGCTTTTCTAATCTATATGCTTTTCTTTTTATTGCCTAACAACTCTGTCTAGAACCTCCACGACAATGTTAAATAGAAGTGGTGAAAGCATTCAGCCTTTCAACAACAAATACAATGTTACCATTGGTTCTTCATAGATGCTTTCTGTCAGGCTGGGAGTTCCCCAATATTCCCAGTCTGCAGAGTGATTCTATGAGGAATCAATGTTAGATTTTGTCAAATGTTTTTTCTGCATCTAAGACGTCACCATATAGCTTTTCTTTCATTATTTCAGGTGGGAGGATAAATCCAGTATCTGTTACTCTGTCAGAAAGAGGAGCCTCAAATTCCTTTAGTTTTGGATAATGAAAAATACGCTTTGATTCACTGAATGTAGTCAAGTATGCAAATATATAGCTCATAATTATTAAAGATCTGTTTCTAACTCATCTATTAATAAATTAGCAATCCCTCAGATAAAATGACTAAACTCAGTTTAACTATTGTTACCAATATCCTATAGCAAAATATAGTATTATATTCCAATATATGGTATAATGAGCAGTAATAACATTTCAGGCAGAAATCTGAAGCAGACCAATGAATTCTGGCAGAGTTACAAAGTATAAATATGAAGTCCACTTAAATCAACAGCAGTTATCATGGTTATATTAGAAGCATGTGATGTGAGATATTAAGAGATGAATGATGCATAGCCTGATCTAATGTCAGTAAATGTTCACAAAAAAGTAAATCAAGAAATATTAAGTTTAAAAAGAAAGACTTCAGTGAAATGATGGCAATCATCTTTCAGGACTGACCTGAAATGAAGAGAATACTCATTGCTGAGCACTTGATTATTTGGACATAATTAATGTTCCAAACGGAATACATGGTGTGAACAAGAAGTTGTGGTTTGATGTGAGGTCGGTTAAATTAAACAAAAAAGAGAGAGAGAGAGACACTTCAAAAGGTCAATGAGATTAGCTTCCTTGGCTCTAATTTGTGAATACAGAACCATTGCTCCTAGGGGAAATAAAGGGTTAGGTTCCTGCAATGCCTTGGTTACATTCTTTGTCAACAAGTTAATATCACTACATAACTTTGTTTTTTGTGTCTTTTTGTTTAGAGAGACATTATTTTATTTATATTTATATACACACATATAAAAAAGCTGAGCCACCCAGGCACCCCTATCAGTGGTTTTAAATCAGTGGTTCTTAACCATTTTTGAAGTCTTGGATTTTTTTTGAGAATATGATAAAAGTTCAGTATCCTCTAGAAAAATCACACATTAAAAAATTATGATTTTAATGGATTTATGGACCTCCAATAGGTCCATAAACAGACCTCCATTCTAAATGATAACCCCTGAATCATGGTTTAAAAATGCCAGCTTTAAAGGTTATAGGCAGGGGCGCCTGGATGGCTCAGTCATTAAGCGTCTGCCTTCGGCTCACGTCATGATCCCAGGGTCCTGGGATCGAGCCCCGCATCAGGATCCCTGCTCAGCAGGAAGCCTGCTTCTCCCTCTCCCACTCCCCGTGCTTGTGTTCCCTCTCTCGCTGTCTCTCTCTGTCAAATAAATAAATAAAATCTTTAAAAAAAAAAAAGGTTATAGGAAAAATTTTAAAGCATTCATTGATAACTACTTCAGATTTCAACTAATGCTTAAATCTTCGTATTTACAAAATAGCCATCATTATACCTATCAGCTTACATTTTCTGAATGCATATTACAATAATGATTATAGTTTATCAGCTAGATATAATATACAGTGTCATAGAACATAAAATGCATTTGCAGTTTTCACTCTTTCCAAAACAAGTTTTCCTTGCCTTTCTTGCAGAATTACTATTTTTAAAAAATCTACAGAATATAACCAGAGAAGCAATACATAAACTAATTTGGAGAGCTCTTCATGCTTCTTAAAACACTCCAATTTGGGGACATGAACATATAAAGTGTGAAGTTTCATAGCACATCGATATTTATATCAACTTTATAATTTTATTTGGTTCTCTACATATGAAATATCTAAAAATATTGATTGTAATCCAGTATCCCTTCACTCTCAAAGAAAAAGTTTGACTGCCAAAAACACTTTCATTTAAAAATTTTATTTTTCAAAAACAATTTTATATCTGTTTTACAACTGACACATTAACTTGGTAAATGTTTGTAAAGTACTAACAAGAAAGCAAGTGGTATTTTTTAAAAAAGAGAACAACAGAGAAAACAAATATCAGCAATTACTTCAGCATTAACCAATAACAGTTAATCAACAAAGGAAATTATACCTTTTCCATAATTATATATTAAGGTATGAAGAACTGCTAAGTGGAAATGTTCTATATTAAAAATTTCAAATGGTACCGGATATTTAGTACGAAGACTAAAAAATAACTTACTGCATTTTAAGTACAGAGGGTTCAGACATTGAGAACACTTCTTAATGGCTAAAATGATTGCTTAGTAGGAGAAGTTGAGAAGTTGTCTCCCGATAAAGGGATAGGAGACCGGGCAGGGGTCTGAAGATAGGAATTATTCACGTAAATTCTGAAGAAAATAAGAAAGGTGACTAAAAGCAAACAAAAGAATTGAAAAAAGGATGGCGGCCCAACTTCGTCTGAAAACTTGGGTTATTCTGCCTCTGTATGAGCAGAACGATTTTATGCAAGTTTCTATCCATCATTTATTCTGTTATCATCTTGACTTCTTCTGGCATGATATGCAATTTGGAGTAACTGTGATTCAGAATATCCTAAGTAACCAGTCAATATTTACAAATTATGTATGTTGCTATTTTTTTCATAATTATCCATGTCAGACAGTTCTAGCTATACTTCAGGAAATGTGGCTATATTTATGAATGAATATGTAGAGATGTAGTATCGTAATAAGTGTTTGTTGATGATAGCTTACGTAAAACAAGAACACTGTCATCTTTCTCACATAGCCAAACACAGGATAAAGAATTCCTACCTCTGGGAATGAAAGGTTTAGTCTATTTCTTATCTCCTACTATGAAATATATATAATGCAAATTATATATACATTTAAGTGGGTATGAAGGGGTTTTTAATATAAAATTATATTAGTAAAGGACTAATCCATATGTTTTTGCATAAACTATTTTATATTCTCTCTACATATAAAAATTTGAAATAAATGGACAATAGGTTTGTATTAGACACAGATGTTAATGTTAAATCAACTGTTCTATACATCACACAGAAACCTATGTTAATGCTAAATGAAGAAATTTCCCTTAAATGTTCCACAAGGTCAAGTTACATTATGAGTTACTCCTTAAAACACAGGATTAATAAATAATACCCAAAGTATTTCATAAACCCTGTCATTTGAAATCAATATTTATGGATATGAGGCAATTCCATAACAAGTAATATAGAGACACTCTAATTTTGCCTCTGTCACAATTATGAGATAGATTTAGTTTTTAAACTTTTATTATAAATAAATGATAAATTAAGTCTAGTTTTTTAGTTTGCATTATAAATCTAACTACTGAGAAATATGTTAACTTCAAAAATTCTAGTATTATTTTTATTCTCTGGGCATGAAGTAGATTCTTTTAATGAATTATTATTAAAGATGATTATACTTATTTGTAAGTGTATTATGAAATATATGTATATATTTATACAAAATTTTACCCATATAAATAGAATTTCACCTCTAGATATCCCAATCTCAGCCTACCACCTTTTTTTAGTTTAACATATAGGGGTGGAGAGAAAAATATTCAGAGTCAGAGATCATAAACGTGCAAATGTGATAGAATATTTATGTTATCTGCTTATGCCAAATTCTAGTCATTAGCACTATATTTCCTAGGTATGTTATCCACCTATGTAAGGCTTTAGGGCCAAACTGCAGTTCTGCTACTTACTAACTGCACAGCCCTGCACTTCTTATAAACAAGTATTAATTCAGACACCATCAAGGGTCTAACAAATTAGCCAGTGTCTGCCTGTTTCTTTCTCTTTTTTTCTCTACACACACACACACACACACACACACACACACACAGTGACATAAGGACATGAGACCTCTGGATCAGAGACAAAGACAATTTATTGCTCATGGCAAAGACAGCAGCCAGAGCAATAACTTAGTGCTATTTCCCTGAGTTCCAATCCTCATGGGGCAATGCAATGAAGGCTGGATATTACTGGCACATGCAGCAGAGAACAGCACAGGAGAGTAATCCTAAAACTAAGAAACTCTCATCTTCTAAAGGTTTCTACTCTGTTGCAGAAAGAAAGATTACCCATTACTCTAGTATATAAGCAAATCTACAGGAAGGGAAAGGTGAGGTCTTTTATTTTTAATTTTGGGATGTCTCCCAGGAGGGACATGTTACTAGTTTGACTATCCAGAAATTTTTCCTTATACAAAACACTGGCAATGTAAATGCCTTTGCTTAGAGACTGTGCAGGCACATGAAAAATCTATCAGCTATCTCCCAACACTCAGTTTTCCATCTCTAAATGGGGATAATAACAGATGCAATGAAATTATATTGAAGTATTATAAGAATGGAGTAACTATCTGAGACACACAGACCTGAAACAAGGGACGACTGGGTGGCTCAGTCGGTTAAGTGTCTGCCTTCAGCTCAGTTCATGATTGAGTCCCACATCGGGGTCCTTGCGGGAAGTCTGCTTCTACCTCTGCCTGCCGCTCCCCCCACTGCTTGTGCTCTCTCTCTCTCTCTAATAAATAATAAAAATTTTTTTTTTTTAAGAAAGACTTGAAATAGGCCTGCTAAAGGTGTACTGAATAGTAGGGTTCTTGATTCACTTGATACATAATTTTAAAAATAGAAAAACTCTAATATTTATAACAAGATACAAACCATCCTATGAAATGAATATTTTATAAAATAACCCAGTAATATCTATTATGTGAACAAGATGGAGAATATTCTTCCATTTATACTAATCAACATCTTTCAATGCTTTTCAAGCAGTAGTATGTGAGGCATTAATGGAGGATGATAACTGTAATGGGTCACAACCATCATTTTTATAACTAATAGAACAGAATAAAAAACCAAAGTGCCTTGCAAGGTACTAAGGGTAGAAATCATTTAATGAAAAATTTCAGTTAGATATATACACAAAGGCATCCTTAGAAGTGATGTAAACTGTATTTCTTAGTGTGGATTGACAGACATATATATTTAGTTATATGATAAGATAAATAAGTAGTTCTATAACCAAGAATTGGGAATTTATAAATAGTACCTAATATTTACCAACAAATAACTGCTTAAGAAAATAAAATTGGGGCGCCTGGGTGGCTCAGTTGGTTAAGCGACTGCCTTCGGCTCGGGTCATGATCCTGGAGTCCCGGGATCGAGTCCCGCATCGGGCTCCCTGCTCAGCAGGGAGTCTGCTTCTCCCTCTCCCGCTCCCCCCTCTTGTGCTCTCTCTCTCTCTCACTCTCTCTCTCAAATAAATAAATAAAAATAAAATCTTTAAAAAAAAAAAAAAAGAAAAGAAAATTGAGGAAACCTCAGTTTTAAACATAATGAAAATTAAAAAGAATATGGACCAACTGTCCAATTTGAACTGAAGTCAAGATAGAAGGAACTGACTCAATTGTAATAGAAAGAAAAAATTAGATGGTCCTGAGTGAGAAGAGGTAAATATCTTAATGAAAAATCTGAATAATATTAAAAAAATCTTCTAAGGACAATACGCTGTTCTGTTCAGCTCCTGAAAATTCTACCTGTAAATCTTTCCCAACTCATCTGGCCCCACCCCCTACATTTCTAGCAATATACTAAGCATTAAAGAAGATAAAAGCCATATTAAATAACTACTACCCCAAAGGGGCTTATAATAAAACAAAATTAAGTCTAGTCTACAAACATTGTATCAGTAACTCTTGATTGCATAGGACTAAGTATATACTTTATATATTATCTAAGATGTTTTTCTTCCTTTTTTGGGTCATTTTATTATTCCTCCAAGTGACAGAGAAGTTTTTAAAAAGCTGACATATACATACTTTGTTAATAATTCTAAAAAGTGAAATGATGAAAAAGCAACTAGGTGGTTTAACTTGTAGGAATAAATTTAGTCAGGAAAGCTGGGCTTGAACACTTAGCCTTACTTATCACAGTATCTAGCCACGTGAGCTTGGCCAAGTAACAAATTCTCAAGATATGCATATAAAATTAGAAAAAATTTGACCACAGTACAACCAAATCCACAGAGTGAATAAATACTTATAATGAAGTTTTGGTGATTTACCACAGTCCTCTGCTTGGACTTCATGCATTAAGTGCATATGGCTTAAATAATCCTAAGCACACACAGTGGAAGCAGTGAGTGAAAAGTGAGAAGCAATAAGATATCTAGCAACTCAAATTTAATTTAAGTGCTAATAGAACTTTCCCTTTGAATCTGATATGGTTTTTTAAAAAAACCAATATAATTAAAAATGGACAGATGCCATGAAATTTTGGAACCATAATAAGCCTTAGTAATCAAGACTAAAATAATCAGTGAATAGATTAAAAAGCTGAAGCACTTCCCCAAGATCACTTACCTACCTGACGGCAGAGCATGGAGAACACCTTCTATCTTGTGAGCTCCCACCATACCTGTCACTTGTTATGACTGTTTCTATCATCCAAGAGGTTTACAAAGTTTTTCTTAAGACTATACAAAAAGATGTCTTTCTCTAAAGAGCCACAGAAGAGTTGAAATAAACTTCATGTTTTTACATTACCAGTATTCAGAGGTAATATTCATTCAAAACCACAAACGCTTTAATAATAATAATATTCAAGGACTTCATTGATAATTATCAAAAAATGTTAAGGTTGAAGGATCTGTGTCATGGGGAAATTTTTATTATTTATAAAGGAACTGTGTAGGAGTCAAAGACATGCAATTTTTCCACAAAAGAAATCACACAAACACTGGAATCTTTCTGGGAGAGTCAATGAGTCTGTGCATGTGATTCACTTCAGGGCAGCATAAGGTTTGCTACACTGATAAAAAGATAAAAATTACTATCTTGCCTCTGGCAGGAACTTATTCCAGATGCTCAGGGGAATGATGAGTTCACTTTTTCCTATTCCCATATGAAACTTCTTACTCAACAGTAGTAATCAGTAGAGAGAATAAGTAAAGCCAGAGATTTAGTTGCTTGTATTATAATCCATACACCAATTTGTTGAATACATATTGTAAGCACTGTTTAAAAGTGACGATTGTTTTTTAAAAAATGAAAACCTTTTTAATGCAAAAGGATTTAGAGCATTTTTAAAGCTTTATTTCTATTCCATGCCTTTTTTTTTAATTCAGAAAAGCATTTTTTAAGTCCCTGAGGAACTTTTATACACAAAATCAAATAAACTGAACATTTCAAAAACAAGATTGCTTTTTTTTACATTATGGAATACTTTTAACTTTGCATTTGAATAATTTTAGTGTTTTCTTTCCACATTTAAGAGATTTTTAAGGCAGAAAAACAAAATATAAACAATATTGCTTCAAGTCAGATTGATTAGAAACTGAAAATCAATAAAAATTTAGACTAGTTTGCATTAATTATAAGCTAATTAATCAATTATAGTAGATGAGGCCCACCCATATTATAATTACATTTTATTGTAACTGTAAATCACTTATCAATATCATTAATGGCATACAGGCATACAATTCTAAATGGCAATAAACTTTCAATACAAATATTTAATCTATCAGAGAAAAATGTAATGGCACATAAATTTAACTGAAGTGTTATATTTAATACTTGTATCTCTATGACAGAAGATAACCTTATAAAATATATAACCACTACTTAATAAGATTAAAATCTAGTATTCATGAAACACCAAATAACTATTTTTATTTGTTTTTGGGATCTGCACCATGGCATGAAAATAAGGGGAATAAACATGAACTTTTGACATATTAGATAATAGGAATTTTTAAATGTAATGAAACTTAAGCTTATTCAAATGTTTTTCTCAAAGGCCTTAGTAAAAAACAAGCTGTGCTTTATATACAGAGTAGAAGATGTTTTATGGAAGAGCAAACTGACTCCATGCAAATAATATAAAGGGACAAATTTCATACTGTCAGAACAATAATTATGATAACTATATCTAAAAGACATGTATGGGGTGCCTGGGTGGCTCAGTCGATTGAGCATCCAACTCTTGGTTTCTGCTTGGGTGGTGGGCCGAGCTTCGTGGGATTGGGCCCTGGGTCAGGCTCTGTGTTCAGTGGGGAGTCAGCTTGAGATTCTCTCTCTCCCTCTCTCTCTGCCCTCCCCCTGCTTGCACCCACACTCTCTCCCTCTCTCTCAAATAAATAAATAAATCTTAAAAATAAAGACATATATGTATGTCTACAGAAGACATACTTTAGATTAAAAGTTACAAATAGATTAAAAGCAAAAGGACAGAAAAAGATATACAAGTTTCTCTGAAAGTGGTATTCCTATGAAACCTTTCAAAAGCCAAAATGGCAAGAAGCAAAGAGTATTCCCTTTGTGTTTTTCGAAAGTTTGTGTTACACCACTTCACTTTTATGAAAGACCTACATTAGAAACTGTTTTTGCTGATTGAAACAGCAGTTTAATTTAGGGGAAGGGAGTTTATAGAAGCTACCAAGGAATGGTGACATTTGTGCTAAGTATATGCTTTACATTTTTAAAATCTTTAAACATTTGAAAATACACATACAGTTAACAATTACCCACAACAGCACAAGCCTGAGCATGCTGCTCTTGCAATGCATATTTCTGCACTAAGGAAGTTCATAAATGAACTGTCAAAACAATTTTCAATACAATGTCAGCCAAATAAATATACAAAACTCCAAGAATAGTTATTTGTATTATGTAAGCAACTACATGAGAGCCAACACATGGTGGATTTTGGATTGAGGACATCCAAATATAAAAAACTCTGAAGAAGCCATAAGTAGAAAGCAAAAGAAAACAAACGAACAAAAACAGAGAGAGCAAGAAACATGGGTTAGCCTGGTGATGGGTATTAAAGAGGGCACGTTCTGCATGGAGCACTGGGTGTTATACACAAACAATGAATCATGGAACACTACATCAAAAACTAATGATGTAATGTATGGTGATTAACATAATAATAAAAAAAGAAAAAAAAGGGTAATGATTATAAAACTCCGTTGAATGTAGACTTGCCATAGCAAGTATAAGAAATTTTGTTGATATTACAGTAAAAATGAATTTAAATGTGAAAGAAACAAATCCAGGACATCACTGAATATACCTTGGTAGTACACTATCAAGGAGAAGAAACATAACTATAAATAGTAAACTAACTTTTGATGTCACAAGGTTATATATAGCACAAGAAAATGAGGACCAAGTGCTCATGAATAAGGGCAGGCATAAAATTTATCTCACTTTAAATTCCTGACATAAAGGATAAAGGTATATATCTGAACTTGTTTAGATATAAGATGCAAAGGATGTGATAAATAGTAAATAGGACTTACTGAATGACCAAGAGTTAATCTTAACAATCACTAAGAAATATCTGTTTGGGGAAGAAGTTTGTGGTGTTTTCTTTACAAGTATTTGAAAGGCACTGCCCAATGCTCTACATATTGTACTATTACCAATACAATTATATTCTGCAAATTGACAATAATTAAATACTGATTAAACAAATTGCTACTGTATAAACATGTCAGCCATTTTAACTTTTCAAAATTATGTACTTATTTAAATTGATAATACAAGCACATTATAAAAATGATTAAAACAGTAAGAAAGCACATTGAGTGGAAAATAATTCTCCCCAAATACCAATTCCTCAGTTTTCCTATGCTGGTTGCCAGTTTTTATATACTCTTACTGAATTTCCATTGCTATTCATGTTTATTTCATCACTCTGTTCTGATCCCTTAATCTGTCAATCTACATACCCCTGATGTATATATATATACATTAAAACTACGTATCTTAAATTTTCCATAAGAGTCCAAACTTCTATTCACTTTATCAAAGCAAATAGTACTACCCCTCATTTTCACAAAACATCAATTGCTTACTGTTTTGAATAGTAACATTAAGAGTTCCCAAACCAGAAAACAGAGTATATGATCTGAAATCTGGTTTAGAAAATATTTTAAGAATGAAAAGTCACTAGGTGCAGAAATGAAAACTGTCACACTACTCAAACTGTCAAATAGTAGTATATGGGGATATAGGGAAACAAGTGAGTTCTTCTCATATAATAATATAAACAATGCAAAATGTACATACATGGTGAAACATTGAAAACATTTCCTTAGATTTTTAACCAGTATTCTACAACTTTTCCTCCCCCCCCAAACTCCCCCCAAAAACACTATTTTTCTGGTCAATAGAGTTGAATTCTAAAATATGCTAAATGAATATAAATCAGTAGGTATTTTTAAAATCAAACGAAAGAATTTATAGTAATAGAATACATTAATATCAGCTCAAAAATTTAAAATTCTCTCATATGTAGGAGAAAAATGGCCCTTCAAAATGGAAAGGAATTTCATCAACGGGATTTAAAATAACAATGAAATAAAGAGCAGAACAGACAAGACTACTATTGGCCTCTGGCTTCCTTCAATATAGAAGTATTATAAAGGGAAGAGTAAGCCAGCATTGATATAATAGAGAAACCTCCACTTTAATAAATCATTTTTTCAGGAAAAGGAGAAGTCTGCAAAATCTGTGAAAGTGATTTATCTTCAGGTGAATAAAATGAACAGCAATTGATCTTGTACCTAGGGAGTGATTCTTCTTCCACCAGTTACAAATATATCTCTGTTAAATATCACTAGAATGGGTTGGGTGGTCTCATGTTTTGAATAATTTATTTGTACATTTAAGATTTAGGATGTATTCTGAAGTTTTACACAGAATGCCACTGTTTCAGTTGGGTGATTAGCTTGCCTATTATTTGGTCATTTTGTACATCTGTAAAATGAATGCAGCCTGGTATAAGAGGATATGAATGGCACTAAACACAAATTTGAAGAGGAGTATCAAAGGTAAGAACTCCATGAGAAAATGATGTTTAAGCTTGAGACACATTAAATGGGTACAAATTGGTCAAATGAAGGAAAATAATTTTATAGGCAGAGGAGATTTTATGTTTATGCCAATGAGGTAGGTGACCACCAAAAGTTTCAATTTATAGCATAGAATTCTGAAGAAATCATGAGGGCCCCCTACTTTTGTCTATAAAGTAGATCATTTTGAGAATAAAACTATTTTATTTATACTTGCAATCCTGGAATTTTGTGAAGAAGGTAAAAAATAGACAAAGGAAAAATAGTTTACAAAATTTATTTTCATCAATTAGTTCTGTAGTCTTTTAAGCCCCTGCTTTGTAATAAAAAAAAATATATACACATCATGGGATTATTCTGCCATGGATAGAGAATTAGCTTAGATATAAGATGCAAATTATGTGAATAAATGGGGCTTACTCAATGACTACATACTAATTTTAGATTCACAACAAACTGTAAAAATAGTACAGAGGGCTCCCATGTCACCTTCTCCCAGCTTGCTCTAATGATAACATATTACATGACCATGGTCCATTTTCAAATTCAGGAACCTGACATTGGTACAGTAGTAAATTACTAAATCCATTCAGTTTCACTAGATTTTATATGCACTCTTGCTTGTGTGAGTGTTTTTACAGTCTATGAAATCTTATCACCTGTATAGATTTGTGAAACCACCACCACCACAATCAATATATAGAACTGTTCCATCACCACCAAGAAGACCCCTCGTGCAACAACTTTATGTTCACACTATCCTCCTTTCCCCTTCATTCCTACCCTCTGGCAACCACTGTTCTATTTTTCAAAACATATATATATATATGTTTTAAATTTCAAGAACATTGTATCTTTGAAATCATACAGGATGCAACCTTTCAGATAGTTTTTTTAAACTCAGTGTGATGCCCTTGATACCCGTTCAAATTGCTGTCTGTATCAATACGTTATTCCTTTTTAAAGCTGAGTAGTATTCTATTGTAGAGATACATCAGTTTGTTTATCCATTCACCTGTTGAAGGTTACTTGGATTGTTTCTAATTTGGAGCAATTACAAATAAAGCCGCTATAAATATTTGTGTATCAAGTTTTTGTGTGAACGTAAGTTTTCATTTCTATATTATAAATACTCAAGAATTCTGAGTCATATGGAATGTATGTTTAATTTTATAAGAAATGCCAAACTGTTTCTCAGAGTGGCTATGTCATTTTACATTCCCATCAGCAGTGTATGAGAGATTCAGTCATTCCACATTCTCACTAGCACGTGTTATTGTCAGCATTTTTAATTTTTAACTATTCAAATATATACACAGGGATTTTGTGTAGTTTTAATTTGTACTTTTCTGATGGCTAAAGACATTGAAAACATTTTATATGCTTATCTGCCATCTTATATATCCTCATCATTTAACATTTTAAAATATATGATTTGAAGAGGGAATATATAATAATATCTCTAAATGTGCAGTTAGGAAGCTCTTCTAGGTAATTAAATAGCATGACAACAGGGATAAATACACAAAAAGTTACAGAAAATTTAATCTAATTTATCTAGAAAATAACATTACAAGGATGACATGATTAAAGTTATGTATTATAATAATCCAGGAAGGGCACTTAAAAGTCATAAGGGTATGCATCAAATGCTGTCAATGCCCCTCCCCTATCCTTTGGACCTACCCATTTGCCCTTGCTCCGGTTACTTCTAACAGCTAGTATCTTCCTGTTTATGCCTAAGAGCTTTTCTCCTGAACTGGTGACATTTGCTATGACCACCTGAGCACTAGACAGGTGAACAATTCTATGGATTGCACTCCACACCATTAACAGGAAATACACTCACACTTCCAGTCGGTTCATTCTGAAAGCAATTCTGACACTGATATTTCTCAAAATTTCCCCACAGGATAAAGCTCCAGCAACCTATCATGGTATCTGGCTTAATTACTTTTTATTAGTTGCACTGTCTTCCCTGAATCACCTCCCTGCCCCCTGCCAGTGTTACCTATAGCTCTCATATAGACCATTTGTTCTAAAATCTGTGTCCAAGGTTATGTTGCTGGAAAAACCTATAAAAATCAAACCACTCACCACAACAAAATAAGTCTCCTTTAAAAATAAATATTTAAAACAAAAAGGTAGTGATGATAAGATGTATAAGTTTTCCTTTTACTATCTATTTACTTTTTATTAGTCCTATTATTTCAAAATCCCCTTCAACTAAGTTAACAGCACTTTCCTCTGCATACTGAAAAAACATTTTCTAACACATACATTATATCAAAATCCAATAAGTGAAAATTTATATATCTATAACTATAAATATAAGACATTTTCAACCTATAAAATGTAGTAATTTCAACTTCCAGACTCATTTTAACATGATTACAGAGACCAAAAACAAAGATGAAAACAAATCCCAAACACATCAAGGGTTACTATGAAGCTGCAGTAATCAATTCAGCATGATATTGGAGAAAGAATAAATACACAGATCGATGGAACAGACTACAGAGTACAGAAATACAACCATATAATTGATTTTTGAGAAAAGCACAAAGGCCATTAAAACAATATTTTAAAACTTCAGGAAAGGGTATGGACTAGAACAATTGGATATCCATATGCCAAAGAGGGAGAAAAAGAGGAACCTTGTTCCATATCTTACCTTACACACACAAATATTAAATCAAAATGGATCAGAGATGTAAATATAAAAGGTAATTATTTTTATTAGAAAATATAGGAGAAAATCTTTCTGACCCTGGATTAGGCAAAGAGTTCTTAACTACCACATAAAAGCATAATCAATAAAAACCAAACTGATAAGTTGCTAAGAACTTCTGCTCGTTGAAAGACACTATTCAGAAAATGAAAAGATAAGAACAGATGGGACAAAGTATTTGCAAATCACATATCTGATGAAAGACGTGTATTCAGAATATATAAAGAACTCTCAAAACTCAGTAATAATGAAAATAAACAGCACAATGTTAACACAAAAACTTATACACAAATGTTTATGACAGCTTTATTCACCATCGCCAAAAATGAAAACATTCCAAATATTCCTCTACTGGGGATGAATATATAAGCTGCAGTACATCTATATGATGGAATACTAGTCAGCTGTCGAAGAAATAAATTACTGATACACAACAAAATAGATGAGTCTCAGATGCACTTATGCCAACTGAAGGAAGCCAGATTGAAAAGCTATACACTGAATGATTCCATTCCTTTGTGTCAAGAACTCCAATGAGCTGCCGGATTCTGTGGGAGTCAATTTAGACAAGACAAAATGTATCACTTACTATGACGCAGTAAGAGGCTACACCAGAGGGAGTGCCAGCTCTCCACGTCCATTTTCCCTCAGGGACCAGCACACTGGCCAAGGATCAGGTGTTTCAGCACAGATGTGGGGGTTCTTTGTCCAAGGAGACCCCGACAAAAGGCCCTGGCAGTTTTATGATCCTAGGTCCCAGGGAAGGTAGAGAGAGAAGAGCTAGCAGTGGAAGAGTCCTGAGTACTAAGTTACAGCAGAGAAAGAGGTCTTCAAAGTCGCCTTCACTTCCCCAGTAAGAAGCTGTTGACAGAGGCATCTGAGGCAGGCCTCTCCGAAAGGCCCAGATAGAGAGGCCCCCAAACGAAGATGCATGGGCTGGGAATGCAGATATGTGAGAACACAGCTGGCCGGTGGGGGATGAGTCCTTGACTGAAACTGCCTTCAGAAACTGCAATGTACTGGCTTTGCACCAGGCTTTCCCCTAAAACCAGCTACGTAAAACCTCTGTAAATGCCTCTAACTGGGCCTGAAAAATCACACGGAACATATTGGCCAGGAGTTGGGATTCCTCAATATGAAACACTGAAAAAGGCAGAACCATAGGGACAGAAAAATATGAGATATGGGATTTGATTTTACCCTGTTTAAAAGGCTAACAAAAAAGTCGATGACTAAATTCATAGACGAAGGCAGAAGACATAAGACTCCTGGGTCAAACACAAAAGACTTTATTACTCACGGCAAAGTATAAGAATACAAGCATATTTGCACCAATTACCCTTCCCCCACATCCTATGGAGGTGAGACAATATGGTTCAAATAGATGCTATGTAGGCAGTGAGTTTGCACTGGCAGGTGAGGAACATCAAGCTAGGGGAAACCACTAATTTTATAGCAAACAGTAATGAAGTCCGTCACCTCATATCCTAAGTCCACCAGCTGTATAAACAATGCTCAGAAATGTCCCAGGAAAAAGAGCAGTTAGAGCCTTAGTCTTGGCACACCAAGGAGCACTATCTCTACCAACAAAAACCGAGTAGTGATTGCCAGGAGCTGAGGTAGGGGAGGGCATGGGGAAATTCTATGGGGATGGAACTATTCTATAGCTTATTTCTGGCAGTGGTTACATGACTGTGTGCATGTGTCATAATGTTATGGAACTGTGCATTAAAAAGGTCAATTTAACTGTACATAAATTATACCTAAATTTTTTAAAGGGAAAAAAAACACTGAAGAATAGTAAATCTAAAAGAAAAGAAAAGATACTTAGGACCTTGTGTTAACATCCCCATGTAGCCCTTTCTGTATGTCTACTTTCAACTGCCAATTGCTTAATGTTTCCAACATTCATTTAAAGTTAACTGATGATACTTTTAGATATACTTAAACCCCTATTCAAACTTATTGAATCTGGACTCAGTTTCTAAATCTCTTGTTTTTATAATTCTTGAGAAAGAAATAGCTTAAATTTGTAAAACAAAATAAATAAAATAGTAATATAGTTTACTGTTGCCTTTCAACTTTCTAAATGAAGACATCCAAAATACAGTAACATTTGGCAAGTTTCCCTTCACCCTCCCTACCACCAATATTAACTGACAAACAGAATAAATTTTAAAATCATTATATTGCCATTGTTCATGTTTCTCCTATTGACCAGTGATCTAAACATTCATTTTAGTTAAGAAGGTTTTTTAATAGAATGTAACATCTGTTTTATGTTACATGAGAGACAACAAAATTCTTCCTCTCTGACTGGATTATTAATGGTCATGCCTTCTATGGAGTTATTCTCTTCATTCAGCAGCCCCACACTAGCTCTCTAAAAGTGCAACATTCCCCCTGATGTAATACATTTTCCTGCTAACTGCACAATACCGTGGATATCATAACTTTAATGTGACATGCTGGTATTTCTTTTTTAAACCACAAATGCATTTCTTATTCTCAATCACAAATTTAAATTTCCTGTATATTCCCAGCCCACCAGGCATTTTTGTTTTAAAACAGCTGAATAAAAATAGATGATTTCTATTTTTTGATTTGTCATCTCATTTTTTATAGACCTCTCCAACTCTTAGAACAGCAAAGTGAAAAGGTATTTGTTTTTATGCTTTTACTATTAAATCAACTCAAGCTTCAGAAAAATTTTAAACTAGTCCATGACACATAAAATTATTTAAAATAATGTTTGCATTAAATTCATAACAAATACCTTTCAGAGAGGCATTGTTCCAGTGTTCAACCCCAAAATTATTTTAACATGCATGTTTTTGTTTTCGTTTTTAAAAGTTCTCAAAATTTGGTATATAGTCCTCATTTTGTTTCTGAGATTTACACCAAGATTTATCTGAGGCCATCTTATATATCATGAATTAAAATGAAGGTAAAGTAATAGGCCACATGGAGTTATTATTGTATTTATGTTACCATTAGCTTTTCTTGTTTTGCAATATTTTGTTCACTATGAATAGATTCTGACAAAATTGAGACAAACCACATCACTACTGATGATTCTCAATTAGTTCTTCAGTTCATTTCCCCTGCCTAACTCTAAGAAAACTACATATGGTTTAAACCACTGGTATTTTTTACTTTCTGCCAATACACAAATCATGCTTTTTGTGTGTGTTGAAAACGTTCCCATGAATAATTATAATAGTCTCCAAAGAGACCAGATGGTAATAAACTCTAGAGCAGATCTGGAAGCTAACCATAAATTTACCTTTTCATAGTCTCCCCACCATAATACAGTTCTTTGTGCTATGCCATTAAAAAAAATACTGGTGATAGAAACAATATGAGTATGCTTTGTACTTAAATAAAAAGATATACTATCATGTTAGGGTCTTTCATAACTATACACCCCTCATCTTATATTGTTATCATCAGCAATTTTTAAGAGAGCATCAACTTGATAGAGTTATGACATTTTAGTACTAAACACATTTATAGTGATATTTACATTAGCAAAATTACTGTTAAAGTAAAACACAAGAAGTACGATCCAGTTAACAGCAACAAATGATTTGAAGTTAAAGAAACAGAAATACATATATAAGCTAAAGTTAATAAAGAATTGCCATTGATTTTTATTTTGTTATTCTTCTGGGAAACATAATTAAATTATTCTGGCCATGCTTTCAATTTAAGTAAAATGTCTTGTATAATCATTTATCACTCCAATTATTTAAGAGTACAACTTTTGTGAGAAACAAAAATCAACAGTGGTTTGCAAAGACAGAAGCATGTTTCAAAATTTTTAAAACACACCATGGTATATAGATTTAAATTTCAGGCACTTCCCTGCATCTGTAAAAACTAAAAGTTAGCCAAGAACCAAAAGTTAGTTATTTTGTACTTCTTGATTTAAGCTACAATATTTCCAAATTCATTCTAATATATAATCTGTAGTTTCTGTTACTAAATTATTCTTACAGCTCAAAACAACCAAGATATAAAATTACATAGAGAAAACAACAACAACAAAAAATGAGACAAGAAAAATAAAGTTTAAACAGGAAACATAAATGGGGGGGAGCAGATGTTGTAGACAACAGGGATAAACATAATAATATCCAGGGGCATCTGGCTGGCTCAGTCAGTGGAGCATGCACCTCTTAATCTGGGGGTCATGGGTTCGAGCCCCATATTGGGTGTAGAGATTACTTAAATAAATAAATAAATGCTAATAATAATAATAATATCTGTTCAAAAGTATTTTATCTTTTGTTTGCTATTGTGAAAGAGATTTATAGTTTGTAAACATAGTCTATTAATTTCAGTGCCTTGATACTGTAATTTTAAATCTAGCTAATTTATTGAGTCTCTGTTTATAACTTGACTTTATTCCACTGGGGTTTTCCACCATATAATCATCAAAGATAGTGCTAATCTATTTCCCCATTTTATCTATAAAATATGATGCTGGCATTGGAACTGAGATAAAATCTATCACGTTAAAGAATCATATATCTATCATCATTAATAGATGCTGCTTTAGAATCTTCAGAAAAGATTCTATTACTCCTTCTTTTATTGATATGTGACCAAAATAATAGATTTTGTAGTACTGAACCATCCTTGAATTCCCAGAATTAGCCCTACTTCCCAACTTGGTCACTATTATTAATGTGGTACTAGATTCTATTTCCAAATATTTTGAGATATTTACAATAGTCACAAAGAGAATTAATCTATACTTTTCCCTTAGTTTTATGCTCACTTATTTTTCTTTCTGCTATCCATGTTGGGTTATGGAATTGATGTGAGACCAGCTTAAAAAAAAAAACCTAAAAGCTTTTTTTCTCCTATGCTACCAAATTATTCAGAATTTTCTCAGAATGATCTGTCCCACATAGGTTTGGTGTATTTCCCCATTGAAGCCAACTAGGATTATTACTCTTGTGGAGAGAAAGTTCTTTGATAACCTGCTCTATTTCTTGTATGGGCATTATTCCATTCAAAGTTTTCATCTCTTTCTAGAGTGAATTTTGGCAATCTATTTCTCTTGGAAAATAGTTCATTCCATCCAAGTACTTCATTTCATCCACAGAAATGTAAATGTAAACTTTCAATGGGATATTATTTTTCAAACATCATATTGACAAAGAACATTCTGAATAATATTTTGAATTAGTAAGGCTGTATTAAAACAAACACGTTCAGGGCGCCTGAGCGGCTCAGTTGGTTAAGCGTCCAACTCCTGATTTCCGCTCAGGTCATGATTTCAGGGTCCTAGGATGGAGCCAGCAAGCCCTTTCCCCTTCCCCCCCTCCCCCGGCTTAGCAGGGAGTCTGCCTGTCTCTCTCTCCACTCTGCTCCTACCCCCGCTTGCGCTTGTGGGCATGCGCACTCTCTCGCTCTCCCTTAATTAATTAATCTTTAAAAAAATGTTCATTTAGTTCTGGTAGAAATAAAAAGTTTTACATGGAAAATTTACATGATAAAATTTACACATGGAAAAAGCTGGCAACTTCTAAAAGTGTACCACACCTATACTGTTTGAGTCAACAATTCTATTTCTAAGAATAAATGATAAAAGATTTACATACACAAATAGAAAATGTTACGTATATTAAGGTACTCACTGAAGCATCTTTGTAAGCCACCTAAATGTCCAAACATAGGGGATTCATTAAACAAATGATAATGCTGTCATAGAATGGGCCATTATGGCCATTAAAAAGAATTAGCCAGATCTATTTTGTATGATATGGAACAATCTCCAATACATGGTAAGAAAAAAATCCAAGATACAAAACTGTATATAGTATAATATATGCAGATAAAACACATTAATAGATATGCACATAGATGTAAAGGAAGAGAGTATTTTTGGAAGCATGTACAAAAAACTTGCTACAGGAATCACATACAATGAAATCAACTGGGCAAGTAGAGTACTGCCAAAGGAAAAAACACTCTACTTTTCAGTATACACTCTTATGTACATTTAAAATTTTGGATTTTGTGCATATCAGTTATCTGTGGCTGCCAAACATAGTGGAAATATAATCTTACATAGTTTTTATGGCTCAGGATTTTGAGAGTGGCTTAGCAGAGCAGTTCTGGCTCAGTATATCTCATTAGGCTGCAGGGAACAAGTGGGCCAGAATTCCAATCATCTGAAGATTTGATTAGGGCTGGCTCTTTCATATGGCTAGCATTTGGTGCTGGTTGGTGGTGGGAAAGCTTTCCTCCTCCCTATGTGGGCCTTCCCATAGGCTGCTTGAGTGTCCTCATGACATGGTGGTTGACTTGACGGGCATTCCAGAAGAAAATAATGTGGAAGTAACAATGCCTTTCATGATCTAACCTCAGAAATAGCACACGGTCATTGCCACACTTTCTGTGTGGCTCATAAATCTGGCTCATAATCAAGGGCAGGGAAACTAGGCTCCACCTTCTAAATGAAGGAATGTCAAAGAATGTGTGAACATACTTTTAAATAACCAAAGTGTACATATCACATTTTGGAAAATACAAATAGAATAATTTTATAAAATTAAAGCAAAAGATTCACTTAATTGTGGTAAAGACAAGCTTTCATCATTAATCAAAAGAATGATGGAAAGGACTGGGGGATTTAACTT
This sequence comes from Halichoerus grypus, assembly GCF_964656455.1. Classification (NCBI taxonomy): domain Eukaryota; kingdom Metazoa; phylum Chordata; class Mammalia; order Carnivora; family Phocidae; genus Halichoerus; species Halichoerus grypus. Next base: position 51,501,623 of record NC_135718.1, read on the forward strand.
TTATGAAATGATAAACACACATTTCAATCCAAGATGAACATATGTTGACATCTGAAATTCAACCCATAATATGTGCTTCTGAGAAGTCACAGTAGGCAGAGCAGTAATTTAATAAATATATAACTGAAAATAGAAGTCTCTGGGAATATGAATACAGGACTCTTGAAACTGGCTTTGTCCAGTGCAATTTATCCATGTGCCCCACCTACTTCATATAAATATTTTGTGAAAATACTAAAGAATTAAATCACATAATCTTTGATGATGATGTGGACATGGGACTCTAATAACATCTATCATAACAAAGTTTTTATGTGCCAGCACTTTACCTACTATTCATACCTTTATTTTATACTTTACTCACACACCCCCCAAATGTACATTGTACATTTTACAGTGTACAAATGAGCAAAGTTAAGCACAGGAAGGCTATGTAAATTTGCCCAAGTCACACACAGCAAGTAAGAACTCTGTCATATATTTTAATTGCAGTTTCCCAGAACTAAGCTCCAGAGTCAAGAAATATATTGTACTAAGTCCATTTTCTTTTATTTGGAATACTATTTTTACATTATTTTCCCTAAGATTGTGTTTTGGTGGCTCTCTAAAACTACATGAACAAATTAAATTTACTTGAAAAAAACAAAACAAAATGTTTTCTCCCCCAAAGAAATATAAAATTATAGAACTACATAAACACACACACTGACTCACATACAACTGGAAGAAAACAAAACAAAACAAAAGGGTTATTGGTCATTTTTTCCTTTCTTTACTTTTCAATTTTCTAACATATTATAAGTTTAACAATTAAAACCAATAAAAATTTTAAGGAATTCTACATATATGCGGGTGTAAGGATAAGATGTAAATCTGCCACAAATTCTGAGATGCCAGGTTTAATTACCTGTAAAGGAGCCCAACAGCTTCTCTACCTATCAGATAGTCTCTCCGAAAACATAAGCCCTGTCAATCAGAAGCTTTGTGCATGTCCCAAGTTCTATACATTACTTGTAGCCAATATGGCTATAAAATTAAGATTCATCTCTGAGGAACATAGAGGAGACGGTTAAGAATCGACAGCTGCTGCTTTAAAAAAAAAAATTGCAACACTAACTACACTATTAGTGACTATGATCTTTCACATTTAGTAGAATTCTCCTCAGGGTAGGATTAAATCTGTAAGTTTTGGGAAGGGAAAATGACTCATTTTAAATAATTTAAAGAAGTGCTCTACATATTTAAAGTTTTAAAATTTTTCATCATTTAAGGCACATGACAATTTATATAAATGCTTCATGGAGATATTACTTCTCAGTTCCCCAATATTTTTAAATAACTCCACATTTCAAGTATTAGTTTCCTATGTTAGTTACATTAATCTACCTGAAGAACATTTCCTTTGATTTTTAATACAGAATAGGTGAGAACTGTTACATAAAGCACAAAACCCTGGTGGCCAATAAGTATGAATAATTACTATTTTTAACAGAAGTGAAAAGTAACCTGATCTTTTTAATAAAACATATTATTGTAATACTTCATATCTACATAAATGGTATACCATCTTCATAAAGGACTCAACTGGTATTGCTTTTATAGAACTGAATCTAAGTTTCTTTAATTTGATCATATCTTTAATTTCTAAAATTATCAATATTTTCACAGTTTTCTATTACATGTTGTTAAATCACTTCTAAATACATAAATAGTAAATGGCAAAGTTTTGGTGTGTTTTTTTTTTTTTTAATGGCAAAGTTTTTAAGTTTAACTACACACCATCTATAACCAACCTCTACTACCAAAAACAGTGTTTCTCAGTGGTCAGCTAACATCTACCCAACCAACCAATTTTCTCCTTTATTTCAAGTCTGCTGCATAGCTGCTAATTTTCATGTAGAGACTTCTGAGAAAGAAGAAAATTCTGGTCCATGATGGAATGAACAGCAATTACTACCAGGTAAAACCTATGAAAATGAGGCCAAGGATTGTATCACTACATATTGAATTGTAAATGCTTTACATGGGAGGGATTCAAAAAGAAGAGTAGAAAGTGATAGGGTTCCTTGGGCCAATTCTTCACTTTATCTCACAACATCCTGTATATACACACACACATATTTATCTTTAGGTCCAAACATATCCAGAGCTTAATTTCAAAACCAGAGAAGAGGTACCTTAGCCTACTTTACACCTTTGTAATTATTTCAAATTCCACTAAGAGAAAATCAGGTCTTTTATTTCATAATATTTTAAGTATTAACCAGGTACATATTCAAATAAGTTTAAAACTCAGTGTGAATACATTCTCTTGAAAATGCCAATGATGGAATGAGACTCTTGACTGCTAAAGGAGTAAAACTAGAAAATAGGAAGTCTGAACTTCAGTCCATTCAGGATTCTGAATGCAAGGCAACAATGCCTCTGAGGGGGAAAAGGAGAGACAAGAAAAGAGAGATGGGGGTTCTGAGGATCTGGTTACCTCTGTGCAGTAATGCACAAGGTAGTGTGTAGGAAGCCAATATTCTGGCTCACCTTCTCACAGTTAAAAAGGAGTATGAGGCAAATAATAGCACTTGGAAAGTAATATCACAGATTCTGAATTAGACAATTCATTATTATAGATTACAAAATTTGATATTATACAATACTCAGACTATATCTATGAAGAATGAAGAGCAATTTCCTAAGATTTAAGACAAACTCTAAATATTTTAACAGAGGCACAATTCATTTACTGTTCAAGATTTTTATCCATAAGCTATTATATTCAAAAGACTGTTATAAAAAAAAAAAACTCTGTTGTAAGGATTTTCTTTTTGATATACTTAGAATTTCTTCCCCAGTGGAATCACAAGAAAGTTTTGTAAAAATATTCAACTTAAAATTAGAAAAACACGGGCGCCTGGGTGGCTCAGTTGGTTAAGCGACTGCCTTCGGCTCAGGTCATGATCCTGGAGTCCCTGGATCGAGTCCCGCATCGGGCTCCCTGCTCGGCAGGGAGCCTGCTTCTCCCTCTGACCCTCCCCCATCTCATGTGCTCTCTCTCTCTCATTCTCTCTGTCTCAAATAAATAAATAAAATCTTTAAAAAAAAAAAAAAAATTAGAAAAACACTATTTTCCTATACATTTTGTCCTGGATACTATCAACGGAATTCCATGGCTTAGTGATGACCTTAAATAGTATATCCTAGAAATGTTTTTAAATTTCTACTTTATGTAACACAGAATGTGTTCAAAATTCTTAACCCTCAGAAATCAGCTAATCTAGGTATCAAAATGAATCTGGACATTATTTTCTTAAGTATGGTGAATATCTTATGATAGCATGTATTCAAAAGAATGTAAAAATCTTTTTTTTTTTTTAATTTTGTGACCACTTGGGAGTCTTTGTGTTTAAAATGTAAAACATAGCACAAATTGCAAGAGGTAAAATTTCTTTTCTACTGAAATATAATTGACATATAACACTATTATTTTAGGTGTACAACACAGTGATTCAAAATTTGTATATATTGGGAAATGATCATCACAGTAAGTCTAGCTGACATTTAGATGGCATATACAGTTACAAAATTTTTTTCTTGTGATGAGAACTTAAAATCTACTCTCTCAGTGATTTCAAATTTGCAATACAGTATTATTAACTATAGTTACCACACTGTACATTATACCCCCATGACTTATTTTATGACTGGAAAGTTTGTACCTTTGATCCCTTTAGCCCACTTCTCCAATCCAGCCTCTGGCAACCACCAATCTGTTCTCTGTATTTATGAGCTTGGTTTTGTGTATGTGTGTGTTTTAGACTCCACATGTGAGATCGTATGTTATTTGTCTTTCTCCGTCTGACTTATTTCACCTAGCATAATGCCCTCAAGGTCCATCCATATTGTTGCAAATGCCAACATTTCATTCCTTTTTATGGCTGAATAGTATTTCATTCAATATGTGTGTGTGCACATGCATATACATTGCATCCTCTTTATCTATTCATCCCTCAGTGGACACTTAGGTTGTTTCCACATCTTCGCTATTATAAATAATGCTGCAGTGAACATGAAGGGTGTATATAACTTTTCAAATTGGTATTTTCTTTTCTTTGGATAAATACCCAGAAGTGGAATTGCTGGATCATATGGTAATTCTATTTTTGATTTTTTTTTGAGGAACCTCTATGCTGTTTTTCACAGAGGTGGCACTACACTACATTCCCACCAACAGTGCACAAGAGTTCCCTTTTCTCTACATCCCTGCCAACACTTGTTATTTCTAGTCTTTCTGATAATAGCCACTTTTAACAGATGGAAGGTAATATGTGATCTGTGGTTTTTTATTTGCATTTCCCTGACAATTTGTGGTGTTGAACATCTTTTCATGTATTTATTGGTCATCCATTTGTATGTCTTCTTTGGAAAAAATGTCTCCTGCGATCATCTGCTCATTTCTTTTTTTCAAGAGAAAGAGTGAGCAAGAGCAAGTGGTGGGGGGGGGGGGGGGAGAGGGAGAGACTCCCAAGCAGGCTCCATGCCCAGCATGGAGCCCCACCCGAGGCTCAATCTCACAACCCTGAGATCATGACCTGAGCCAAAATCAAGAGTCGGACGCTTAACCAACTGAGCCACCCAGGTGTCCCTCTTTTATTCATTTTTTTAAATTATTAATTTATTTTAGAGAGAGAGCCCACACGAATGGGGCGAGGGGCAGAGGGAGAAAATCTCAAGCAGATTCCCCACTGAGCACGGAACCCAACGCAGAGCTCAATCTCACAAGCCCAAGATTATGACCTGAGCCAAAATCAAGAGTTGGACACTTAACTGACTGAGCCATGCAGGTGCCCCCTTCTGCTCATTTTAAAAGCAAACTGTTTTTTTGTTGTTTCGTTTTTATTTTTGCTATTGAGTTGTAGGAGTTCTTTATGTATTCTGGATATAACCCCTTATCAGATATATGATATGCAAATATTTCTCCCATTCAGTATGTTGTCTTTCATTTTGTTAATGATTTCCTCTGCTCTGCAGAAGTGTTTTGGCTTGATACAGTCCCACTCATTTATTTTTCCTTTTGAGGCTTTTGCTGTCAGGTTAAAAAAATCATCACCAAGACCAATGTCAAGGTGCTTACTGCCTATATTTTCTTCTAGGAGTTTTATGGTTATAGGTCTTAGATTCAAGTATTTAATACATTTTGGACTGATTTTTTTGTGTGGTATAAGACAGTGGCCAAGTTTTATTCTTTTGCATGTGCCTGTCAAGATTTCCTGGCATCATTTATTAAAGAGACTATCCTTTCCCCATTGTATACTGACTTCTTTGTTGTAAATTAATTGACCATACATGCATGAGTTTGTTTCTGGGCTCTCATCCTGTTTCATTTATCTATGTGTCTGTTTTTATGCCAGTACCATACTGTTTTGATTACTATAGCTCTGTAATATTAGCTTGAAATCAGGGTGTGCGATGACTCCAACTTCATTTTTCATTTTCAATACTGTTTTGGGTACTTATGGCCTTTGTGGCTCCATAAAAATTTCAGGATTATTTGTTTATTTCTACTAGAAAATGCCATTGAGATTTTGATAGGGACTGCATTTAATCTCTAGATCTCTTTGGGTAGTTTGGACATTTTAACAATATTCATTTTTCCAATCCATGATCACAGAATATCTTTCCATTTATTTGTGTCTTTTTTAAATTTCTTTCATTAATGTCTTATAGTTTTCAGTATACAGGCTTTTCATGTCCTTGGCTAAATTTATTCCTAGGTATTGTATTTTTTTGATGCAACTGTAAATGAGATAGCTTTCTTAATATCTCTTGCTTGATAGTTCATTATTAGTGTATAGAAATGTTAACAGATTTTTGTATATTGATTTTGTATTCTATAAACATCTTAAATACCAACTTATAAAAGGGTATTCATGAGAGCCCCACATTTTACTTTACCTTATCTATTAATTAGGTAATAAATCATCATTATATTGCATTATATGTATGAGTCTAAAAAATCAGAAATGGTAACATATATAAAACACATCTTTGGAGTATCATTGAAATGATTGCTTTTACATAAAGCAAATAAGATTTTACAACTCCATGATGTAACACACCAAAAATCAAACTCAACTAAAGCAATGTAGGACAACACAGCTAAGCTTTTTTGATCATTTACTATATGCCAGGCACTATTCTAAGTAACCTACGTGTATTATCACATTTAATTCTCTTAAATTACAAAGTTGGCATTGTTATAAGTTATCATCATTTTACTTGTGAAGAAACTTTGTGAAGAGCAGAGTTTAAGGTCACTCAGTATGTAAGCAGAAGAACCAGGACTGGAATCCACGTGTTTGCCTCTAAAGTAGTCTATACTCTTTACTGCTTTGTTTATACTGCCTATCAAAATGTATAAATGCATGGCATTCAAAGAAAAAAGTTAATAAATACACTAAAGGAAATATTTATGTTTGTATAAAAAGCTATGTTTTGGCCTGTCAAAAAATTAAATAAAATTAATACAAATCATATAACCAAACAGTAAAAAAAAAAATACAGCTTTATCACATAGGGTTATGTCTATTAATTGATTAAATCACTCAAAAACGTTCATTGAATGTCTTTTAAATGACAGAGATTGTTGGAGATGCTGAGGATAAACAGAGAACAAAACTGACAAAGTGCCTGCCATCATAATGCTTGTATTTTAGTAAATACAAAGGTAATTAAAAAGGGAAAAGTATTTAAATAATATATTTTAACAATAGGATGAAAAGGAAAATAAATTATGTAATGAACTCAACACCTATTCTTTTTTTTTTTTTTTTTAGATTTTATTTATTTATTTGACAGAGAGAGAGACAGCGAGAGAGGGAACACAAGCAGGGGGAGTGGGAGAGGGAGAAGCAGGCTTCCTGCTGAGCAGGGAGCCTGATGCGGGGCTCGATCCCAGGACCCTAGGATCATGACCTGAGCCGAAGGCAGACGCTTAACAACTGAGCCACCCAGGCGCCCTTCAACACCTATTCTTAATATAAGTTGTAAAAATACCAGGATTAGAATAATTCTTCCCTAATATGGAACACATACCTTTAAAAGCCAGTATTAAAATTCTCCACAGAGGTTTTGAATTTTTTTTTTTTTTTAAAGACTTTACCTGACAGAGAGAGAGAGAGCACAAGCAGGGGGAGCGGCAGGCAGAGGCAGAGGGAGAGGGAGAAGCAGGCTCCCCGCTCAGCAGGGAGCCCAACTCGGGGCTTTATCCCAGGACCCTGGGATCATGACCTGAGCTCAAGGCAGATGCTTAACTGACTGAGCCACCCAGGTGGCCCAAGTTTTTGAATTCTTGATACTGCAATAGCATATGAAAAAGCGTTAAACAAAAGAAAGGAAGAGAAAACAGTTTTCATGGAACATGAGTAACTGGAAACTCAAGGAAGATATTAGCTAAAAAAGTAATAGAATCAGTAAAGGAATGCTGTATCTGAGTATAAAATAACTGTATCTTTTCTATACCAGCAATAATCACCTAGAAAGCATGATAAAAAAGAGATGTCATTATAAAGTTGTAGGAATAACAACAAGAATAAGAATGATATCACACTACACAATGCTTACAACATATATGAAAGTGTGAGGATCTTTATTAAAAAATTATAAAATACTACTAGGTAACTAAAAAAAACACATGTTTGACTCAGTAGAGATATTGTAATGTCATTCTACTGATCAAAACACAACATAAAAATGTGTGTTATCCCCAAATTAATTTATGACTTGTACCAAATTCCCATCAAACCTCAGGAGGGTTTTTGTTTTTTTTTTAATACATAGATAAAATGATTCTAAAGATCATTCTAAGGAAAGACTAAAGAATAGAAAATAAATTTTGTGGAAAGAATAATGTACAACTACCTGGACTAAATATTTTAGCAATAATTTAAAACTTTCTGAATCAGGGGGCCCTGGGTGGCTCAGTCTGTTCAGCATCCGACTCTTAGTTTCTGCTCAGGTCATGATCTCAAGGTTGTGAGATCAAGCCCCATGTTGGGCTCAAGCTCAATGCGCAGTCTGCTTGAGATTCTTTCCCCCTTCTTTTCCCTCCCCCTCCCTCTGCTTCTCCCCCTGCTTGCACACACACTCTCTCTCAAATAAATAAAATCTTAAAAAACAAAACAAAACAAAACTTTCTGGGGGCGCCTGGTGGCTCAGTTGGTTGGGCGGCTGCCTTCGGCTCAGGTCATGATCTCAGGGTCCTGGGATCGAGCCCTACATCGGGCTCCTTGCTCCACGGGGAGCCTGCTTCTCCTTCTCTCTCTGCCTGCCTGCCACTCCCCCTGCTTGTGCTCTCTCTCTCTCACTATCTCTCTCTCTGTCAATTAAATAAAGTCTTAAAAAAAAAAAAAGAGAAAGGTACAGGGATACATTTGAAGAAAAAAAAAAAAAAACTTTTTGAATCAGAGAGATTTGGGTTTCTAATTTTTCCCTGGGGAGAGGGCACTGGGGCTGAAGATAAAGAGGAGAAGGAAGTGACCAAGACAACTGGGTTAGAAACATGTTTCCAAATTCCTCTTTTTTTAGAGCATAGCCTTCTAGATTTCTGATTCCATGTTGTTTATACCTTTTATCATCTTTAAGCTGTTTTATAAGTCTATACATTACTTACAGCAATAATTCTTGTGTTTAAATCAGTAAATAAAATCTGACCCTATAGAGAGAATTAAAACCTGCCACCCCACCAAAGAGTCAGTTTTGTAATACTTCTAGATTTATTTCATCAATGAGCACGTCTCTGGACTTTGAATTTTCTTTTAAATCAAACGCAACATCTTATCTGTTCATGTTCATTTTCTATGAGATTCATGACTTTACCTTTTTGAAAATATTAGGCTATAAAATTATTACAATTATTCCCATTTAAAAAAAAAAAAGAAACTGAAACTTGAAGAAGCTCACTTGCCTGAGTTTCTGCTTGCCCAGCTTTGCTTAATTCCACAGCATATCCTCTACACCCCTAATCACTATGCCTTGCTAAAATTTAGACTATTTGGTTTTTTACTTTGTTATCTCAAGTATCTCACCATCAAAAGTACCAAAGAACAGAGAAATGCTCTAGGAAAGCTTTTCTTTAAAAAGCAGGCAGCTTGACAGTACCACTATATAATTTAATTGGCAAAGACCATCCTCATTGTCCAACCAACTAAACAAATGAGACTTTTTTCTACCCAAAGAGGTCTGACTTTATTTTTCAGTTCAAACAAATGAATACATTATCCTTAAGACATTTATTTTTAAAGTATCTGAATTCTAACTCCAAAACAGAATGAAAAGGAATGGAACCAAGGCAAGAGTTTTATCCCCTGGATGAAATTAGAAACTGTCACTTGTAATATTTCTTACAGAAGTCTCTTTGTTTTGCTCTTAGCCAGGAGAAACATAATCTCAAATTGTACCCATGTTTAATGTCATACCATAGAACAATGTACCACATTGAAATTTATAAGATTTATATTGGTAAAAGAATCTCTTAATATAAGGTATAAAATTTAAGGAAAAAAATGGAAAGAAAAAAAGAAGGAAGAAAGAAAGCATAAAGAGGAAAGGGAAGGACTGAGGGGGTAAAGAAGAGAGAGAAGGAGAAGATATATGAATTTTGCTTTACATTAAAAACCCGACAGCCTTTCTGGTAGTGATGACCTCCCCAGGAGAACATGCCCCTCACAAAGGACCTTCTCCACCCACTCCCAGAAGAGGAGAAGAGGAAGCACAAGAATAAGTGTGCAGAGCCCCAACTCCTCCTTTATGGAAGTGAAGTGGCCAGGATGCTACAAAATCACCACCATCTTTAGCCATGCACAAATGGTAGTTTTGTGTGTTGGCTTTTTCACTGTCCTCGGCCAGTCTATAGGAGGAAAAGTAAGGCTTACAGAAGGATGCTTCTCTGATGGCAGCAGCACTAAAAACACCCTGAATTGAGATGAGTAGGAAACTATCCCAATAAACAGATGCTAGATAAATAAAAATAATGATAATAATAAGCAAAAATAAATTTTAAAAAAATTAAAAATCTGCCATAACTTAGAAAAATGTCACAAATCCATTAAAATATCATTTAGGAAAACAAAACACTGCTTTCTTCACCTTATTTAGCTACTAAGGGTCTCTCACAACCTAATCCAAAAAGGAGAAAGGATTACCAAAGAAAGGAGGTATTAATTCATATTTAAATTTTTTTCAACTGCAGAAAGAAATATTTTGAATAGTCAACTTTATTTTGTAAGACAAAATTACTTAAAATTATTCATAATCTTAAAATTGGCACCAACAGGAACCTCCTTTTTAATGACATAAGGTTTGACAAGCCTCTGTGTTGCATCACCATGTGCCATATCCTGCTCTTATATTTAGAAATACAGTTGTGCTATTGACATTTCTACAACTGTTCCAGGTGTAAGATATTAGAATGGAGAATTCTCTTTGATCACTCCAATGTCATTTCTTCTTTTTAAATGTAAGCAGTATGGACTGCTCCCAGATTCCCGGAGGTACATCTAATAAAAAGCCTTTTAATCTCTAACTCTTTTTTTGAGGTAAAACAGGTCTTAAAAAAAAAGAGATAATCAGAAATATATATTAATACAGAATAACCACACAGATTAACTGTTTTTTTAAAAGAAAAGAAATATGAAGGTCTTGATTTTCAATTTTAATTTCTAGATATTATGACTCAGTTGGAAATGCTACATGGTTCTTGAAATACCAGCTTTACAATTTTTGGTTCAACATGTTTCTATTCATTCAAATATGATTCTTGGAACTTAAAAAAAAAAAAAGGTTTTAGGAACTCAGTGTACATAGTTTGGGAAAGCTTTAAAACACAATTCCGGAAACTGGTTCATAAGATGACATTTGAATCAAAGAAAAAACCAAAGCACTCCCCTTCTCCTCCAGGTGAAATCCTGTATAAAAATATAAACACTGGTACTTAGTTCTCACAAAATTTAATTAAAATCAAAACAAAAACTTGGTTAAAATTTCATTAGTAGCTAAATATAAATATGGAGGATTATCTAACTAGGAAAAACAGGAGAAATTGGAAAACCGGAAAGTTGATGATCTGAGAACCAGGTTAGGAATTAAAAGACAGAAATAAGGATGTAAGAATTCAAGAAAAGACAAAGCTAAATGTTTAATGCTTATGTGAAGAAAAAATTCAGATCCATTACTGATGGCTTTGTATATATGATTAAGGAAGAAAACCTGTAATCAGAAGCCTAGTGTCATCTCTACTACCTAAAGACAAATGGAGTCAGAAGGTAAGGAACATATATACACAAATATAGTAGTTTCTATAAAATGATCTAGAGTACAGCAGAGAAAGAAGTATTATTTTATCCCAAAGATCTCTGCTTTAAATGAGAGAAAAATATACTTTATTTACAAAGATGGCAGTTACTAAAGTAACAGAAAAATGGTTACTCTTTATTATTGAATAGAGAGTCATAAAAATCCACATAGCCTCAACATTTTGGGGAGTGACAGGGAGAAGTAATAATTTATTCTGTTAAAAAGAAAACCACAGGTCCAAAATGAAGTCACTTATGTCAAGAGCCCCACATTAGCAAACCAAGACTTAATACCTAATCTAACTACAATTTCAATACCCCCAAGAATGTAACCTTTTAACCAGTCAACATGGAACTTCCTGGTCAGCTCTAGGAAATGTACTGATAGATCCCTTTCAGTCCTCCTTAGAAGGGCAACATTTGTTCCTAACAATTTCCTTTTTCCCATTCCCTTTCTGCCTTTAAAAACTGTTCCTTTTTGGCAGCTCAGTATAAGATGGGATGCTGCCTGATTCACAAATCATAAATCATTTAATAAAGCCAATTAGATCTTCAATTTCAGTTTTGTTGTTTAACAATTATAAGGATGATCTACTTATAGTTCAGAACAAACAATGACAAACTTTTAACAACTACAGAACATTAGAAAAATCAGCAAGTCAATTTGCAGGAAACATAAAAACAAGTGAACTTATATAACTGAAAACAACATAGGAATATCACATGTAGCTGGTCATCAGGCTTCTGAAAAATTCAATAATTCAGAAAAAAGCATAAATGTCCAAGGACCAAAAAGGTATCAAAACATCAAGGAAAACTGCTGTCCCTAAGAAGCATGAAAGAAAGAGTTGGTTTACTCAGAACTATATTTAAAATGATGGATACTTGATTTTCCCTGACAACCTTCGATTCTTCTTAAATTGAAGATGACTGTAAGAAGTGGAAAGGGTATGTGAAAACACTCAAAACCTCAAACATATAGACAAGTCAAAACTGAAGTCTTCTAGGGAAGAGGGAAAAATCTCCAGTAAGGAGAGTAATCAGAAGTTCCAGTTAAAACACCTGAGTTCTAACTCTACTTTGCTTAGTTACTCATCATGGCATTTTTGTCTACCTTAATCAGAATCCTTCCTTATTAAAATGGAGACCACATTGTTTCGTCTATCTCATAAGTTGTTGTGAGGATCTAAAAAATAAGGATCACAAAGAGGGGATATTAGTAAGTTAAGTAGGACAGGTTTAAGAAAACCAAAAGCTCCAGTGTGGAAATAGAAAACAATAGGCCACTGGCCTTAATGTAGAGTAACCAAGATTTTAGAACGCTAACCCAAGAAGGGACATACCACACAATATCACAATATATATATATGATATAATAAATAATTATGGAACAAACTGGTAGACAGCTCCAAACTCGTTCAACAGAAACATCAAAAAAACAATCACCAAGCAGACCAACATATGTATTATAGAAATCCAAGGAGAAAGAGAGAGGTATAGAAAAAAGTATCTGAAAATAGGATGGCCTAAAACTTGCCAAATTTGATGAAATACATGAATTTACAACTCTAGAAGCCCAATGAACTCCAAGGAAGATAAAATCAAAGAAATCTATACCAAGACTGGACCAAATTATCAATGACAAAGAAAGAGTCTTAAAAACAGAGAGAAGTGACTTTTAATGAATAAGGGGTCCTCAATAAGATTAAAAGCTGACTTCTCAACAGTAACCATGGAGGCCACAAAGCAGTGAGATGACATATAAACTGCTAAAAGAAATGTCAACCAACAATTATATATCCAGCAAAACTATCCTTTATGAATAAAGGAGAAATTAAGATATTACCAGATAAACAAAAGCTAAAGGAGTTTGTTAGTAGTAGACTTGTCCTACAAGAAATGATAAAAGGAGTCCTTGAGACTGAAATGAAAGGACACTAGATGGTAACCTGAAGACATAACAAGAATTAAAAAACACTGGTAAAGGTAACTGCATAGATAAATACAAAAGCCAGTATTACCACACTTTTGGTTTGCAACTCTTCTTTTATTCCTGTAGGAATTAAAAAGCAAATGAATAAAACAATAATTATAAATTGATATTAATAGGCACACCATGTATAAAGAAGTAATTACTGATAATAACTATAAAGGGGGAGGATGGAAAGGCAAAGGAGAGGAGTGTTTGTATGCCATTGAAACTAAGTTGTTACTATTTAAACTAGGTTGTTATAAGTTTAGTATGTTAATTGCAATCTCTAAAGTAACCACTAAAAAAATAACTAAAACACACAAAATGAAATAAGAAAATCAAAATGGTACACTACCAAAAATACAAAACATACAAATAAGTACTTGACATGCTCTGAATTGTGTCCTACCCAAATTCATATGTTGAAGCCCTAAGCCCCAGAACTTAAGAATGCAACTATTATTTAGAGATAGAACCTTTAAAGTGGTAAATAAGTTAAAATGAGGCCCTTATCGTGAATCCTAACTCAATTTGACCATTATCCTTATAAAAATAGATACAAACACATAGACACCAGGGGTGTGAAGAGTGACAATTATGTGAAGAGATAGCAACAGGAGAGAGGACTCAGAAGAAATCAAAGCTGGGACGTCTCAGTGGTTCAGTTGGTTGAGCAATTGGTTGTTGATTTCCACCCAGGTCATGATCTTGGGGTTGTGGGATGGGGGCCCCCCCACATGGGGCTGGAGCTCCATGCTCAGCATGGAGACTGCTTGGGATTCTTCTCTTCCTCCCCCTTTCCCCTCCCCTGCTCCTGTGCACATGCCAGTCCATGCACGTGTTCTCTCTCTCTCTCTCCCCCTCAAATAAATAAAATCTTAAAAAAAAAAAAAAAGAAGTAGAAGAAATCAAAGCTGTGAACACCTTGATCTTGGACTTCTAATATCCAGAACTCTGATTAAATAAACTTCTCTTGGATAACCACTCAGTCTGTGGTATTGCTATGGCAGCCTGAATAAACCAATACAGCACCCATCTGAAAGTATATATTATTCTGTATTATTTACTTTTCTGTTATATAAGTGTTACTATTTAAACAATAGGAACAATTAACAGTGATAATTAGTAATAATTAAAAGTAGGACTAATTAAATAATATGTGTGAGAAAATGTAATAGTTTCTTTTGTTAAATACAGCAACTTATTTTACCTTTTTTAACTCTTTATTGGAATTTAAATTTTATAGGCCATATTGTACATTCTTAATGTATATAAATGAAAGATTTTTTTAAAAGAAGAGTAAAAACAGTTGGATTAAACAGATATTGCCAGTATTTAGAAAAAATAACAATGACATGTTTCTTTTTGTCCCATGAAATAGAATAGTTTTACTCTTTGTGTCTTTTTCCAATAACACCTCTCTGAACTGAGTAGAACCATTAGGACAGCTTTCTTTTTAGTGTGGTAAAACTGAATATAGTTCAACGTAAACTTCACTTTGATCGCTCTCCCTGTATCAAGTCTATATTCTTGGTGTCAGTCCTGTGATGATATCAAGCTAAATACCTCTCAATAAAAGCATTCGAGCATGCAATATTTAGGATTGTACTTACTAGGAATGGCCGGTATTTAGATATGTAAGAATTAGTTTCAAACTCTACAAAATATCCATCTACTTTGAATCTAAATGCTTGTTTTGGTATTCCAACTGTTTATCAATCATGTCCTTTGCATTGACAGATTAAATTATATATGCTTTCCATGTGTAAAATGAACATCATTTCAGAAGCACACTGGTAATTTCAATTTATGCTGTCAGAGTTGCAATCCAAATGAGTTACAGTTTTAGTAAAGAAATTGAAAAGGTCTTATTGAACTTGGCTGCCCTTTTGTGGCGACTTTTTTTTCCCCCACCTTGAGTTGCAAACCAGTCATATTACACAAAAATGAGACATTTGTTTGTTGTATAAGCTTTTTCTAGTCTCCGTATGGCTTCTTCAAATATCATCAAACACTTCTGGAGAAATGGCATATAAATTTCTGTTTTAGTAAAATCTTTTTCTCCATTCTCATCCTCAATGTATTGCCAAATTAGACAAGGACATTCTTCTTGTCTCACACTTTAAAAATATTTTACTGCAGGATATCTTTTCTAAGTCCAACAACAATTATAGCCATTTTTAAGGCACATGTCCAAGGAGGCTACCTCCTCCCATTTCTTCACAGTCAAAAATCACATTAAGTGCACCTGTACATATTGAGAAAATTGAAGAGTCCCAAAACCTTCACTACGAAACATCCGTATCACAGGTAAGCAAATCATACCACTTTTTAGCAGTGTTGTATACAAGGGGTGCAGAATACTTTCCAGGTAAGATTTTCAAATTTTCATTAAAAAGAAGTTTACACTGAATGAAATTTTATAAAATTTAAATTTGCACTGTCAAACGTGCAGATGAGAAAAGTCTAGAATTGTATTTGGACATCTCAACAATATTGTTTTATGTGGCCTGTGATTACATTGAAATCTCCAAGAACATAATTTAACATTCAAAGTATCAAAGAACTAATGGAAACATTTTCTTATTGACATGATTTGCCACATCACTTGATATATCAAAGTATGGTTGTTGGTCAGATCTGACAGAATGAGCTGTACACTGATTATAAAGTGTTAACTTTTACTCTCTGTATGACTTTTAGTTCTTCTTCCATAGAAGTGATGATCTTTGCAAATAATGCTCCCTTTCAATGTTTCTGCATATTTTTCCATAGCTACCATGTAAGGTATTATTAAACCACAGAACAAGGAGAAATCCACTTAAACCTAGAACTATGTGGGGAAATTACCCTGAAGCACTAGTAGTCTCCAAATATATAAACATGCCAGCTATCCCAGAAGGCAAAGAACAAAAAGGGCCTACCACCCAAATTAAGATGTTGATACTACACATTCATCCATTAAAAAACAACAACCACCACAAAAAACAGCAAGAAGCAAGGGGAAAACGCCAAGAATCATAGTGTAATACATCAGGAGGCAATCAAGTTATAAGGACCTCACTAGCTGAATGTTCAAATGCCCTGTCTATTCACCCATCAGTCTTCCCTGATGATGATGGTGTACTTATGAGAAGAGGGTCACAGTTTAAGCAAGGGGACCAGACAGTAGTGCTTAGGATCACACGTACACACTCTACTTGTCCTCTAAGAGAAACTCAAGAGCAAAGATGCTAAAGCTTGAACTTGACATCAAGGTTTTATTTGTGTATGGGGCCAGAATAAGAACATACTAAGTGTCACTAATGAGTGGTCAATTTGGAATGATATAACTATTAGCCCAGTGGTACATGCTCATGATATGGTTTTCCATCCCTTTCTATAAATAATACTCTTATTTGTTACAACACAGTTTTTCTTTAGTCTATCCTTAGCAGTTTTACAGGTTACAAACCTACTGGCTATTTATATACAGAACACCAGATTTGCCTATTTCCCAAGCTACTTGATTATTTACTGTCTATACTTTAAAAAAAGTCCTATGACTTTTGGCTCAATCTTATAACATCAGTTTACTATATATGAATTCCATCCACCTGCTTTTTTTTCTTCTCTTTACAGGAAGAACTGAATATTTTCAAAATATATATTACATAAAGCACATACAGATACAGAAAATACATATTTCACATGGTATATACCATCAAGAAGTCTATGAAAACTTAGATGGTCACTGAATTTTTACCCTTAGAATAGAGCATCCTATTTCAGATCTACAGTTTGCAGCATCTGGCAGACATTCAGTTAGTGCAGCTCTACTGGGTTGTTAGTTGCTGCCTAATACTTGCTTCTCTAATAATGTAGAGTGATAGAAAAAATGGAAACCTGTAATCCAGGTGTTTTGTGGAGTGAAGGAGAACTCAAATGGATAAGAAAAGCCCCAAACCAACCAATCAAACACACTAACACAAAACAAAACCCAGTAGTTTTCCCTGGTGGGGTATCCCTGTCAACTCCTTTCTATTGTATTTGCCTCAACTTTTTAAACTGCTCTAAGCTCAACCTCAATGTCCTCATTGAACAAGACTATATCAGAATTAGATACAACTAAGACTGTATCAGGATTGTTCACTCTAAGGCTCTAACTATTTTTTTTAGTTTTTTCTTAAAATTTAAAAAAGAGAGCTTAAGTTAGCAGTTACTACCGATCACAATGACTAGAACATAGCAGACACTCAATAAATATGAGCTTTATCTACAAATGAATCAGTTCTTCCTATTATTGTCTGCCAAGGAAAATCTGAGAAATCATCCTTCTAAAGTAAAGTACTTCTAACGTACTATTTTTGAAAACTGTGAGACGTCCTAGACATAAATTATAATTTAGCAAATATGTAGTTAGATCATCAGTCAGATGGAAAGGAAAAGTAGTCTCAAAATATTAGGGGAAATGAAAAGCAAAACAGGATGTTTAATTGAGGGCTAGACTGAAATTACTATTTTTAAGTGGATGAGAGCCACAATTCTGGTTGTCCTGTCCATAAATGGGTAAATTTAAGTTTTGTTAAGATGAAAAACATTCAGAAAAATGGCAAAAAAAAAAAAGAAAAAAAAAGTCTTCAACCCTAGTGGTTTCCAAGCTTTCTTTTTAAAAGTAGTATAATTTTTATAAACATTATCACATTAATCCTTACAACTTCCAAGATAAGCTTTAACCACCACATTTACAGATGAAAGACCCAGAAAAGCTGAATAAATTGCTCACGGCTTCAAGGCCAGTAAAGTGACAAAGCTTAAACTCAAACCCAGTTCTAATGTACTCCCATGGTCCCAAGAATAAGCCCACGCTCTTAAGTTGTTATGTTGCCTCACTGATTGCTGAATAAGCAAATGAAATCTGTAACTTGATATCATTGCCTACGGAAGCATTTCTAGAATCCATTTTTTTTTTTAAAGATTTTATTTATTTATCCAACAGAGAGAGACACAGTGAGAGAGGGAACACAAGCAGGGGGCGTGGGAAAGGGAGAAGCAGGCTTCCCGCAAAGCAGGGAGCCCGATGCGGGGCTCGATCCCAGAGCCCTGGGATCATGACCCGAGCCGAAGGCAGACGCCCAACGACTGAGCCACCCAGGTGTCCCTAGAATCCATTTTTAAATTTACTTTCTAATTGTGGTAAAATAGACATACACAAAATTTACCTTTTTAATCAGATGTAAGTGTACAGTGCAGTGGCATTAAGTACATTCCCATTGTTGAAGAACCACCACCACTATCCATCTCTAGAACACTTTTCCTCTTGTAAAACTGAAACTCTATCATCATTAAGCAATAATTCCCCCTTCTTGCTAACCCTTGGCAATCACCATTCTACTTTCCATCTCTATGAATCTGACAACCTGAGGTATCTTATATAAGGATCATCAGTATTTGGCCTTTTGTGACTAGATTATTTCACTTAGCATAATGCCCTCAAGATTCATCCATGTTGTAGTATGTGTAAGAATTTCCTTCCTTTTAATAGCTCTATGTTTTCCTTTCAGCTATTGCAAATAATGCTGCTAAGAAGATGGGTGTACAAATACCTCTTCAAGACCCTTCTTTCAATTCTTTTGGGAAGGTAATATGTCTTAGTCTGCTCAGGCTGCCATAATGAAATACCATAGACTGGATGGCATAAACAACAGAAATTTATTTCTCACAGTTCTGAAGGTGCGGAAATCCAAGATCCCAGGTGCAGTCAATTTGGTTCCTGGAGATGACTCTCTTCCTGGCTTGTAGGTGGCCATCCTCTCACTGCGTCCTCATGTGGTGGTGGGTGGGGGCGTGGTGCAAACTCTCTGGTGTTTCTTTTTATAAGAGAACTAATTCTTCATGATTAGATAACTCATGTCCTCATCTAACCCCCTAATACCTCTCGAAGGCTCCATCTCCAAATACCATCACAATGGGAGTTAGGACTTCAACACTTAAATCTAGGGGGACACAAACATATAGTCCATAGCATACTCAGAAGTGGAATTGCTGGATCAGATGATAATTCTATTTGTAATTTTTCTGAGGAAACATACTGTTTTCCAAAATGGATACACCATTTTACATGCTCGCCAACAGTGTATGGGGTTCCAATTTCTCTATATCCTTGCCAACACAAACATAAAAAATGTTGATATGACAGTAGTCATCCTAATGGGTATGAGTGGGCAGTATAACTTTTAAAATAATTCAATCTTATATCAAAGTTAATATATAAAATATAAAGTAGAACAGCTCTGCTTTTAGAGAAACAAATCTAGAACAAATCAACCATCACCCTTCCCTCTTTGTGGCAGCTTCTGAGAGGCTCCACTAACAGTTTGAAAAACATCTTATAAAACAGACTGACAGTCTTATGCCAGGGGAGGAAGGGTTCAAGTTAGATAGAGAAAAATTGTTTTCATGGGTATCTCTTTTAGTTTTCCTAGTTCAAATCTAAAACTTCCTAAAATCTAGAACATGAGATAAAAATCCTACTGAGAAAATGGGAATTGTCGTGATTCAACTAGTAACTGAATATCATATTGGAGGTGTCCTTGGGAAGATTATAGAGTTTTACCTTCAGGTTTCTAGAAACCGGAGAAATCACATATGTGAGTACTGATGTATTTTTATTCTGGTTCTTGGAAACGGGTTTGTTTATCTGTCTTTTAGGGGTAGAGAGGATTGTTCCTATAACATTATATTGTACTTAATAGTTTATCATTCTTTCTCTGAGCCCCACTACCCCTTTCCCCATCTATATTTTCATTATAATGAAAGCTTCAAAAGTATGGACCAAGTCCATCATTAACATCTAACTAACATCTAATAGACTACCTGGTGCAGAGTAAGAATTTAATAAGTAATGAAGAAAAAGAGGAAGAGCAGAAGAGGAAAATTTAGGATAGTGGTTAAAGAGAAAAGAAATGTTAAGTTTCACAATATAAGCAAGAATTTTGTAAAAAAGGAATATTTCTTGTTTATTGATGTGTCTATCATATAGCACAGAGCTTTATACATATCAACACATGTTGGCTGAATTGCTTTGCATATGGTAAAAAAGAAAATGGATAGTCTGGCAATCAGGATAGGATGTTAACCCCAAATTTACCACTAATAATAACAAAATAAAAATATTGTTTGATTGCCCAAAATTTTAAATTCTATTTACTTCCTTTTTTTAAAGCTAGGAACAAATAAAGTATTACTAGAATACATTGTTACAGGGCACATAAAATATTATGAAAGTTGCAAAATAATAATAGGAAATGACTGTTTTACTAAGGAGACTAATATCGGGTATAAATCAAATGGAGACTTTGATATTATGTAAGTATAAACTTTGGAAAGGTAGAAATTGATGAAGATCCTCAAGTAAGGAGAAAATTTATTAGTGGACAGCTAGTGGTCTCCCAGATCCAGAAGAAAAAAAGATGGGGTGCCTGGGTGGCTCAGTCAATTGGGTGTCTGCCTTCGGCTCAGGTCATGATCCTGGGGTCCTTGGATCGAGCCCCGCGTCTGGCTCTCTGCTCAGTGGGGAGCCTACTTCTCTCCCTCTCTCTCTCTGCCCCTCCACCTGCTTGTGGTCTCTCTCTCTCAAAGAAATAAATAAAATCTTAAAAAAAAAAAAAAAAGACTGGAGAGGCAGCAGAATGCGCTTTAATAGATTGAGGCTTTAAAAGAATTATCTATTACAGACAGAACTGTGCTCCTCTCCCCAAAAATTCATATATTGAAGCCCTAAACCACAATATGACTGTTTTTGGATAGGACCTTTAGTTAAAGATAAATAAGGTCCTATGAGTGAGGCCCTCATCCAGTAGGAATGATGTCCTTACCAGAAGTGAAACAAACACCAGAGATCTCTTTCTGAGTGGACACAGAAGAAAGGCCATGTGAGGACAAAGTGAGAAGGCAGCTAGGAAGGAGTCCTTACCAGAAATCAATCTGATGGCCCCCTGATTCTGGACTTCTAACCTCCAGAACTGTGAGAAATGAATTTCTATGGTTTAAGCCACACGGTCTGTGGTATTTTGTTATGGCAGCTCAAGCAACTAATATATAACCTAAGGACAAAAAGTAAATTGTCCTCTTTTTGCTAAGCTGAGTTCACAAAGTGGCCAGCAGGAAGAGGTTTTACAGAAACAATACAAATCAATTGATAAATACAAGGACCTTCTCCTCAGGCCACTCCACATAAATGACCAGACTACCTTAGAAATTAATTTTTACAACCGAAAATATTTTAATAGTATGATGAAATCTGAGTTTTAGAAGTATGTGGGATCATTACACTGTATGTCTAAGTCAACTAAGACTTAGTTCAAAAAATCAGAAATTGTTCAACTTTTGTCAATTTTCCACTTCTCTAGTCTTTTAAAGTTACTTAAAATTCAAAAGAAAAGCATTAATCAATGAGAATTCAAAATGACCTAAGTCCATCAGAGTTGACCTACAACTGCAGTAAGATTCTGAGCTAGTTTTCAAACCACAGAGGTAAGAACCAGAGGTAGCAGGTAAAGCTTTTTCATGTCCCTTGTGATTAGAAGTATACATAGAACATTAACACTCTCATTCAAGATTAGGTTAGGCTGTTGACTTGAACAGTATATATCAAAATGAATTTATCCAATTATCCACTGGAAGATACAGATGGGTATCGATACAGAGACATGAATTTACACACACATGTAATATGTTTATGTATGTATATATGTATAAAAGGGATACGCCTATATAGCTGCATATAACACAAGAAAATCGGCAGTATCTTGTTATATGAATGTCCTTTCTATATAATATATGAAATACCAAAGCCATAAAGTTTAATTATATTTAAAAAAACTAAAAACCTGGGTACCTGGGTGGTACAGTAACTTAAAGGATCTGACTTCTTGATTTTGGCTCAGGTCTGATCTCAGAGTCGTGAGATCAAGCCCCATGTCAGGCTCCATGCTCGGTGCGGAGTCTACTTGAGTTTCTCTCTCCCTCTCTCCTTGCCCCTCCCCCCTGCTTGCTCGCTCACTCTCCCAAATAAATAAATAAATTTTTAAAAAAATAAAAACAAAGAACTCTGGCACACTAATCAGAGTTAAAGTACCAATAAGAAATAAATACTTTCAACTGATAAAGGAAATAATATCCACAAAATATGAAGAATTCATATTAACACATGAAAAATTATAAAATAAACAGTCAATAGATTTGACAAGTAATTAAGAAGAAATATAAATGAACAATAAACATATTAAAGGATGTTTAAGCTCACCAATAATCAAAGGAATAACAATTAAAATAAAATAATTTTTTTTTAATAGATGGGCAGTGATTGCTAAAATCCCAATTCAAAACCAACAAAACTATTCGACAGCAAGAGTCTAGAGTCATTTTGAATCCATTTCTTTATAACTTTTAAAATAATTAACCAACCTGTGCCACTTTAATTGAATTCTGGGTAGAGCCACCAGCATGATATTCAACTTTGAATTTTTTTATAAGTTCATCAAACCTACAAGGAAATCACAGTAGAAAAAATTAGCATCTGTCAGTTGTCACAATGCAAATTTTTCTGACTAGAAGTACATTAAATTGCAATTACTAAAATATTTTGAATTACATAATTATGTTGAATGAACTGAAATATGTATGAAAAACAACTTTGCTGAATTTCAAAACTTATGAAATTTCTTCCACAAATCTACAATTACAAAAATTTAAAATATATAAGCTGCCCATAATTAACCATTAAACTAAAAAAGGTAAAAAATAAAAATTCATAAATTATTATAAGTAATGCGTATTTTCCCATATTAAGTGATCTCTAGAATCCTTACAAATATATATTCTAATAAGTTTCAAGTTTTAGATATCATAATCAGTTTATAATTTAAAGAACTGGGAACCTACACTGGGTTGTATGATTCTAAGCAAGTTGCTTGGTGACATAATTTCTGTATCTGCCAAATAAAGCCATAGAGAAAAATGATTTAAAGCTTTGATACTTCATTATTTTGGCATCTGATAAAAGATATAAGACTTCTTTCCAGGAAAATACATACATTCACTACACATGAAGCTTTCCATTTAAGATGATCCATGTACACACCTCCTACTACACATAGCAGCCAAAGGACTATGGACACTGATTTGAATAAATCTCAAATTAGATGGCATTTATTAATCTGGATCTCAAATCAATACTCCCTACATGTCTCTAGCATGTTAGAGTCTGTGGGAGAAATCCAAGGGACATTAAGTATGTAATTTAATTTCAAAGGGCTAACAAGCTTTGGAGGGACAAAAGGATGAATACACATGAGAAAACAGAGAAAATTAGAAAACATCAAATTATCGAGTAACAAAATATATGCAATGTAGGCAGCAAGTGCTACAGGAGGTCAGTCAAAAAAGAGAGAGATTGGGATATGAGTAGCATATTCAAGGAAAGTTTCGGTCTTGAAAAGTATTTTTAAACCTTTAAAAACTTTAAAGATAGAAGTAGATCCTTTCACTAAAATGAAACATTTCACAGAACCTCAAAATAAAAAAGACAAATATAGAGATGGTTATATTAGGAATAGGAAAAACGGAGTTATACCCACTCCCATACCTCCAACTCCCTTGGAATTATATCTATAAAACCCTGAGATGCCAATAAACACAATTAGCCAACCTGCCCAGAACTCTGACAGCAGTATTTGTTACCACTAATAATACATTTAATGTAATAATAACAGTAGAGAAGGCAAAGTATATAGGCACAGATGCAGAGGTGGGTAGTTGCAGTAGTTCAAGAGAAGTTCTCTTCTACTTACTCTCTGAACTAGGTATCAGTTAAGAGTGATGTTAGAGATTAGAGGAGAAAGGAGAGTGAATGGATAAAGTAAACATACAGTGATCAATTGCTAGGTTCATTTGAGGTCCCTCCACTTTCAAAAACCAATTCCTCCAAAGGTTTTCGATCATATTTGTAATGAGTTGAATTACAAATGGGTGGCCTCCAAAAAGATATGTCCCCCCAGAACCAGTGAATGTAACCTTATCTGGAAAAAGAGTCTTTGCAGATACAAGTTAAGGATCTTGGTAAGACCATCCCTCCTGTATTACCCAGGTAGGCCCTAAATCCAGTAACAAGTCTTCTCATAACAAACCAAAGAGACACAAAGGAAAAGGCCATGTGAAGATGGAGGCAAAGACTAGGTGATAAGCCATAAGCCAAGAAAGCCAAGGAATGCCAACACCCACCAAAAGCTAGAAGAGGCAAGAAGGATTCTCTCCTAGACTCTTCAGAAGGAACACAGCCATGCCAACCCTCCTTAATCCAGACATTTACCCTCCAGAACTGTGAGAGAATCGATTTTGTTGTAAGCTCCCTATTTTATGGTAGCTATAGCAATACCATCCTTTCTCACTTTCTCAAGAATTTCTTTCCTTAAGTTATAGCCTTCTTTAATCCATCATCAATTTCCCCCTTCAAACAACTACTAATGAAATAGCTATAATATTTGGGGGGGGGTGGGGAATGAGATGGGCCTAAATTTGTTTTAGATACTAAAATCATAATAAATCAACTACAGTACATTTCTAAGAACTTGGGAAAGTTTAATGAAAAATGTAAAATGAAATGTCTATTTTGGAAGGCATACACATACTGTTCAACAGCAATCTGACTGCAGATCAGAATGCCAATCACACCACTTCCTGTGTGTTCTTGGCCACATGTATGAATCCCTCTGTGCTTCACTTTCCAGGGAGGAAAGTAAACAGCAGCTCAATAGTACCCACCTCATAAACTTGTGGTGAGCATTAAAAAAATTATGATTTGAATAAAATGCTTAAAACAGTAACTGTAGCCATATAATAAGTATTATAAAAATGTCAGCTGTGGAACCTAACCCTAAAACCTCAGAGGGTTCTGAGTACCCATAAGTTTTAGGAAAACTGAATGATAGTTAAACAGGCTTCTTTCTTCAGAATATCTCAAGGCTTTTAATATGCTGATATGAACATTAAAATTCAAGATGGATATAATACACACACTTCCTAAGCTTTTTTGGTCATGTAATCCTTTTTCTCCAGATCATCTAACAAAATTAATGCTTTTTAAACCAGAATAGTCTAGAACCATATTAGTCTAAATAAGGTAGCTACTGGCCTCCTACAGCTAAGACATTCAAATTTAAGCTAATGAAGTTAAATAAAATTAAAAATTCAGTTCATCAGTCACACTAGCCATGTTTCAAGTGCTCAATAGCCACATGTAAAGAGTGGCTATCATACCGGATACGCAAATAAAGAACATCCCACTCTTATAAAAAAGTACTATTGGATGGTGCAGGGAGAGTTCAATAACAAAAATAAACAACAGAGTAAACATGATCAATTTTAGAGATGAAATGGACCTAAAAGAGTGCCTTCATTTAAGAAATGGGAAAAGTTGGGGGCTCCTGGCTGGCTCAGTCAGTAGAGCTTGTGACTCTTGTTCTCAGGGTCGTGGGTTTGAAGTCCCTGTTGGGTGTAGAGATTACTTAAAAAAATAAAAAAAAAATAAAAAGAAATGGGAAAAGTTAGGCATAAAGTTTGAGTACATTGCCAAACAGAGGTCACATACGGCACAGTGGGTGAATCAAAATCAGAACTGTAGTATCAGAATACTTGTTAATCACAAACACATAAAAATCAATGTATATTTCTCCTCATTCCACCCAACGAAGAGAGTTTTCTATAGAAACCAAAATTTTGTTTATTAACATTACTTTTGGAATCAGTTCAAGAGGTACAAAAATATCAGGACCTCAACATGTCAAGACAGTTGATGAAGCATATGTTTGCTTCCTCTTCCAAGTCTTACTGGATGTCAAAAAACATGTTTTATATATATTTATACATATACATATATATGAACAAATGTATAACAGCACCACTAAGCAAGCAAAGAGGCCACACACAGACCACAAATTTGAGAAATAATAAATCTAGCTTAACAGAAAGAAAATATAAAAGAATTGACAAAGCAGTGATAGGAGACATAAAATAAGAGTAATTCCTTTAAACACTCTATTTGGAACACTGTCCAACCACTCCTACCTTATCCACAAGAGTAAAAGGTGTTTGTATGTTCCAATCTGTAGTTGTAAAGTCCTCCATATCCTGACAATTGTGTAGCATCTTAGCCTACCTGTTATTTTTTTTCTTTAAAAAAATTTTTTTGGGGGGATGCCTGGGTGGCTCAGTCAGTGAAGTGTTTGGCTCAGGTCACTGAGTCCCGCATCAGGCTCCCTGCTCAGTGGGGATCCTGCTTCTCCCTCTGCCTGTGCTCTCTCTCTGACAAATGAATAAATAAAATCTTAAAAAAAATAAAAATAAAAATTTTTTTTTGGTAACAGCTTTATTGAGATAGAATTCACATACCATACAATTCACTCATTTAAAGTATACAATCTAATCATTTTAAATATATTCATAATTATGCAACCATCACCACTATCACTTTTAGAGTATATTCATTAACTCATAAAGAAACCCCCATACCTTTAGTTATTGAAAACAAATATCCCCATCCCTAAGTAACCACTCATCTACTTTCTATCTCTGTACTTTGTCGATTCTGGACATTTCATATAAATGGAATCATATAATATGTGTATGATTTTGTTGACTAGATTCTTTCACTTAGAATAATGTTATCAGTGTTCATACATGCTAGATCATCTATCAGTACTTTATTCCTTTTTATGGCTGAATAACATTGTGTTATATGGATATAGCATATTTTTGTCATTCACCCATCCCTGGATACATAGGTTGTCTTCATCTTTGGCTATTATGAATAATACTGTGATGAACATTCAACATGCAAGGTTTTGTGTGGACATACTATCTTCATTTCTCTTGGCCATACACCTGGGAGTAGAATTGCTGGGTCAACTTAACTTTTAACAGTTAAATTTAATTGTTTAACTTTCTGAAGAACTGCTGCACTATATTCTACTACCTGCCTAATTTTTTCTCAGAGACAATACAGGAAAACCTGTCTGCCTAATTATATGAAAAAGAAGCAACCAGAAAATAACAGTTTCTATAAATTAGGTTAACCACTGCTGAAATTTTTACAAATATCAATAGTTGAAAGGATGACCTGAACAATAAAGATGTGTGGATAAAAAATAAGATGAAGGTAAGAGAGTTGAAAACACCCAGGAAAACACCCCCAAATCCACAGGAAATATAAGAGATGAAGAGTATGAAAGAAAAATTAAGAGGCACAGAGAATGGATCAGGTGGCCCAAGGTCCATTTAAGAAGAATGATGGGGAGACTAGAGATAATGAAGAGTAAGAAAGAAATACCAGAAAAAAAGTCTTCAAAAGAGAAAAAAATATAATCTTCAGATTTGTCCAAATATGAAGCAATTCTTTTAGGGAGGGGACTAGGATCTATACTTGGACAACACCTTGTTCAATTTCGGAACTTTTTTTTTTCAGAACTCTTTATATTAAGAGAAAACCTTAAGAACTTCTAGAGTGAAAAATAACAGATTATCTGAAAAGGAGTAAAAATAAATACACCAGACTTCTTAAAGAATATAGGATGATAAAAAAAATACATATTATATTCTATGCTAGAAGAAAAAAAGATTTTCCAAATAGAATTCAATATCCTCTCAGATTATTAACTCATAAGGGAAAATATAATCTTCACATGTAAGTATTGTTTTCCCCTGCATTTATAAAAGAAAAATAATATATTAAGTTGGAGGTGTAACAATCAAAAAGAGACATAAGAAAGAAGACACCATGGTTGTTAAAAAAGAAAAAGGGATGAAAAAATGAGGACTGTGTAGGACTTTGGAAAAGTAAAGGAATCCAAAAAGAAATTTAAAGAGGGCCCATTATATCTTATTACATGTAAAATTCTCCCTTAAGTAGCAAAAATTTTAATAACAAAGGAATGTAGTTTCTGTTCTATGAATCCTTCCAATCACGTTACTTGGTTCTACAGAGAATAATAGTTACTAGTTATTTGGTAATGAGGTTTTGTTTGGTTTTCAATTTTAGAATCTATGCTGAGATACAACATGTAACATTTAATTACAGTTACAAACATTTTTAACACTTAGTAACATTTACAAAATGTAAAAACATATATAACACTGACATTTTGAAGATGGAAAAAGGGAGAGATGAAAGAGAAGTTTACTAATGTTCTCTCCTTCATTTAAAGAGTCTAAGTACCTCAAATGTTAAAAATCAACTTTGAAAAGAGGTTTTAAGTCTATTGTTTAAAGCCATAAAATCAATCAGTGGAAAAATTAAAATACATAAAAAGCATAAAGAAGGCAATGAGAAAGGAAAAAGAGAAAAAACAGTGTAAGTGCACTATATTCTTCATCTTCCAGAGGAGAGTCAATAGACATGTAAATCTGTTAATTAAAGAATGGGGCATAACCACATTAAGTAAATTTATAATGATAAACTAAAAACATTAACTGTTAGCATTTGTAAGTCTATGGCGTGGAGAAGGAGGGAAGTTATATTGTTGGGCTTTCTTTTGTTTTTATAAATTTCTTAAAGATATTGAAAATAAATGTGCAATTTTGAAAAGTTATAAAGTTAACAGTTGTGTAACCTCCAGAAGCATTATCACTATAGATAGATACATACAAAGACAGACAGAGAGAGAGAGAGAGATAATGATATATGTATGCTTGACCATCTCTGGGCTCTTAATTCTGATTCATTGATATATATGTCTACCCCTGCACAAACTGCATTTTGTCTTAATTACTATTGCCTTATAAGGCTTAATGAAAAACAAGTACCTTCACCTTGTTCTTCTTCATGAGTGCACTGAATATTCTTGGTCCTTTGTACCTACATATAAATGTACAACTAGATGTCAATTTCCAAAAAACAATTTGTAGAGATTTGACTAGGATTGCACTAAATATATATATGGGAAAGTGATAACCTTTCCAATATTAAACTGTCTAAACCTTGATCACACTGTACATCACAATATATTTATTCAGGTCTTTAATTTTTTCTCAATTAGTTTTCATAATTTTTGCCATAAATCTTGCACATCTTTTATTAGAATCACTATTTCATACTTCCTTTATTTTAGTACTACTGTGATATTTGTTTAAACCTAATTTTTATTTGTTGATGGTATTTAGAAATATAATTCTTTTTTAAAGATTTATTTTAGAGAGAAAGAGAACAAGCAAGAGCAGGGGGAGGGGGCAGAGGGAGAGAGAAAACCAAGCAGACTCCACCCTGAGCATGGAGCCTGACATGGGGCTCGATCTCATGACCCTGATATCAGATCTGAGTCAAAACCAAGAGTCAGATACTTAACTATGCCACCCAGAAGCCCCAGAAATAGAATCCTTATATAACAATTTTTATCTATCCAAGTTGCTAATATCTCTAATTAATTCCAATAATTTATCTGTTTTTGCCATACATATATAATCATTTATGAAAAATGACAATTTTTTTCTCTCTTTTTCTTGCCTTAGTTCAGAAACTCAGGACCTCCAGCATAACATGCACAGATAATAGTCGGTAGTAACAGTAGTAAATGGGCAAACTTAGTCTTATTCCAAATTTTGACCTAATAAATTCTTTTTTTTTTTTAAGATTTTTTTATTTATTTGACAGAGAGAGAGACAGCGAGAGAGGGAACACAAGCAGGGGGAGTGGGAGAGGGAGAAGCAGGCTTCCCGCGGAGCAGGGAGCCTGATGTGGGGCTCGATCCCAGGACCCTGGGACCATGACCTGAGCCGAAGGCAGACACTAACGACAGAGCCACCCAGGCGCCCCGACCTAATAAATTCTAACAAATCCTGATGAAAGGCAGGATAAGTCCATTTCCCAAAGCTAGAAGTCTTGGAGAAGTGTTTAACTTTTCACTTTATTTTTACTGTGTGTATGCACTGCTTTACTAAAGAGCTAAATTTTTAAAATGTTAGACCTTTTATCTACTGATATTTCCATATATTTCAATTTAGAAATATTAAGTTACCAAAACAAACACAAAATATAATCCAACAAAATTACAATATACATGTACAGATTGCAAACAAAGGTACCCTACACACACACACACACACACACACACACACACACACACACACACGGATCTGGAAGAGTACAACCAAGGTGTTAATAGCGGTTAGCTCCAGAGTAGGAGCAAGTATGGATATTGTATACATTTATTCTGACAGTGTAACAAGCATATAAACTGATTTGCAACAAAAACATTTTTAATCTATTTCATTTTATAATGGAAGAACACAACAATTTTCCATACAATTATCTAAAAAGAACTGCATATACAACAAAGTTGAATAAAAAGCATAGAGCAGAGAAGTGAGGGATTCTGAATGAAAGAGGCAGGGAAATTTTAACATTTGAACCGAATTTGACAGATAAGGGAGAAAAAATACTCAGGACTGAGGGTAAAACAAAAACATGACATATTGTGAGAAACAATTTAAACACAGACTAAAATATAGACCAAAATCAAAGTAGTAAAAACTGGCAATGAAAAGGTAACTCTCTCTGCCAGGCTAATAAATTTAGACATTATTCGACAGGCAAGCAGAAATTACTAAAATCTGTTTGCTAATAGTGTGAAAGGCAGACTTGTTTTTAAAAATGATGACAGCACTGTTTGGAGGACAATGTAGAATAAAGAGAGGCAGAAGACTGCCACCTTTCAAATAGTTCAAACCAAAGATCAGCTGTTGAGCTAAGGCACTAGAGAGAAATTATTAAACTGAGGAAGCATTTCTGAGATTGAAGATACAACATGTGATAAATAGCTGGAAGTGGAAGACATGGTAGAGGGATGACTATTCTGAGATTTCTAGTTTGGATGACCAGGTGGATGATGTTGAGAAAGGAAATACAAGAGAGAAGAAAACTGTACTGAGCAAAGGGAATTCATACATAGTGACAAACAAAGAAACATTTCTATTTAGGGAAATGATTGTAATGAGGGAAGATTTATTTTTTGTTTTTTTTTTTAATCTCTTGCAGGGAATGGACACATCTTAATTTTCTCTGTATACTTTTCTAGCTGATACAAAATTTTCTGTTTGTCTGTGAATGGTCTACTTTGTCTGGGTCAAAACTACTAACGCAGCCAATGGAAAATGTTGGGGAAAGATGAAGGACTGAGTATCTTTAATGAATGGAACCAAAAATTCAGGCTGAAACATTAATGAGCTTCAAAACTAGGAGTATAACTTGATAGGTAAATAATCTAATCAACTATATAAAAATTTTAAATATTTCCTAAGTTGTTTAGGGATGAAATTGTTTAATAGCTTTACATGTTATGGGAAACTTCAACATATTTCCATTATGGGATATATTTTTTTTAAGAGACGAAGAGAGAGAGGGGCGGGGGGAGAGAGAGAAAGAGAATCTTAAGCAGGCTCCATGCCCAGCACAGAGCCCCGACACAGGGCTCAATCTCACAACCTGAGATCATGCCCTGAGCTGAAACCAAGAGTCAGATTCTTTTTTTTTTTTTTTTTTTTTTTAAAGATTTTATTTATTTATTTGAGACAGAGAGAATGAGAGAGAGAGAGAGCACATGAGAAGGGGGAGGGTCAGAGGGAGAAGCAGGCTCCCTGCCGAGCAGGGAGCCCGATGCGGGACTCGATCCAGGGACTCCAGGATCATGACCTGAGCCGAAGGCAGTCGCTTAACCAACTGAGCCACCCAGGCGCCCCAAGAGTCAGATTCTTAACTGACTGAGCCACCCAGGTGCCCCTCCATTATGTGATTTTTTTCTACAGGGAATAAAGTGTGGCAATTTCAGTACTTGATAAATTCATTCTTACTTTCTCCTTTTGGTTAAATTTCTTTGTCTGAATGGAATGGGCATATCAAACACTTCAATCAAAGGACTGACAGGAGTGAAAAAACAGTAGCTGATCCATTTTCCTACTAGTGCTCTATTTGTGAAACCCAAATTAATAAAATTTATAGCTTTCATAATGTTTAAAAACTTCCAGAGGAAAGGTTACTTAATAAAATGCTAGAGGAAAAACTGGATTCAGTACTTATCAAAGTTCTAGATGACAGTTTCCAGATAATGCAAAGAAAAAAGGAATAAAAATAAATTTGATAATATAAAAATATTTAAAATTTTTCTATATAAAAGCAAAACTGAGGGGCGCCTGCGTGGCTCAGTCGTTAAGCGTCTGCCTTCAGCCCAGGTCATGATCCCAGGGTCCTGGAATCGAGCCCCACATCAGGCTCCCAGCTCCGTGGGAGGCTTGCTTCTCCCTCTCCCACTCCCCCGGCTTGTGTTCCCTCTCTCGCTGTGTCTCTCTCTGTCCAATAAATAAATAAAATCTTTAAAAAAAATAAAAAATAAAAAAAATAAAAGCAAAACTGAAATAAAAAAATTTAAATATAAAGATGTTTAGCAATATGAAAAATGGTTATTATATTTACTTACATATTTTAAAAAATATTTTAAAATATTATTTTACATATTTTAGTATTAATTCAATAAATTAGTTTGGTTTTTAAATGTTATTTTAATATTCTCATACAGAACAGAAATAAAAATGTTAAGGCTCAGACAACTGGACAAATGAACAAAAAACAAAAGAAAAATAATAAATGTTCAAAACAATCGGAGATACATTTAACACATTATTTTTCTTTAGAAATTATTAACAAAATGACCAGAAGAAAATACATTAACATGCCAATGGCATTTTTTATTTATTTATTTTTAAAAAGACTTTATTTATTTTAGAGAGAGAGAGCCTGAGCAAGGAGGACAGGGAGCGGGAGAAGCAGGCTCCCCGCTGAGTGGAGAGTCCAAAGCAGGGCTCAATCCCAGGACCCTGGGATCACAACCTGAGCCCAACACAGACACTTAACCAACTGACCCACCCAGGAGCCCCTGGTATTTTTATATAAGCCTTTTCCTTTTTTATAGTTCATACAATTTGACCATGTACTTATATTCATTTTATAATGACGGTATTTTTATTAAAGAAAACTTTTACATACAAATTAATGTCACTAGAATATTATTCAGAATTTCTTGTGGACTAACCTTACAGAAAAAAAGCAAAAAACAATATGCCACATACCCCTAAAGAAGTTTTAGGGGTTCTTGTTCTGAGAATAAATAGGAGAATTTAAATTGTAAGTAATGCTTTCCACTCTCATATCACATATTATTAAATACTTTACAAACAATTGATAATTCCTGACAATAAGATAGCTATCTTTATATCTGTTTTGCTCTTTGAGAAAAAAGTAAAATACAAGGAAGTAGAGAAGCTTTCAAACTCTAATGTTTGGTAGGCAAAGCTGTGACTAACCACTAGCTTTCTGATGCCAGGTTTAATATTAAATCTTTTGAGATACAGTACCACCTCAGCATGGTACTATACACAAGAAAAGGTATCAAATGAAATGATCAGATATGGAAATTTAAAGTCTACTAAAAGATAGCACTGAGTTCTGGTAAAAATAAAAATACTATTGATGATCATAAGCATGCTACTAGCAGCAGCACACAGCTTCCAGCTGTGGAAGGTTGGGCAGTAACTAAATTACTAACTTAAACATAAGCTAAGTAACATAATCTGTCTGTTAGAATAAAAGCCCCTTTAAGCATTAAAATCAAGGTACGATTAATAGAAATACATGTACGAAGGTATAATACAAAAAGATTCACCTTTTCAAAAGCAGTAATTGTACTACCAATGTGAGCAGAAAGTCATGGGAAGGTCAGTAACTGAAAATTTTAATGGAACAGAATTAATTGATGCTATACTGAAAAGAGAGCAGCTAGACTTTGCTGCTTGTCATTGAAGTGGACTGATTGTTTTCTAAGACTTCCAAATAGTTTCCACTTTACAGAGTGAGGAACAAACAGTAATTGATGTTTCAATGAATTTTAAGAGGTGGATTAATAACAGCATAAACACAATAAACACAAGCAAAGTCTAACACAATAAATACAATGAGATAAGCCTACTCTGCTTAGAAAATCTAGCACTACCGAATAAAGAATACCCAGTACACAAGAATAAAGAAAATCAGGGGTCTGACACGTAAGGAGGACATCTGTTAGAAGATGATAATGAAACAATGTATATTCACTGTACTGTAGAAAAACAATCCCAGGACTCTTGAATTCCAATGACTATGATCCACACTCAAAAATCTAAATGAAAAAGTAAAGCCCTACTCCTGTAACCTAAGGATCAAAATACTCCAGTTCAATTTGAAAGATTCAAAGAGTGTTTCAAAATTTTTCTTCATTCAGTTTTTAAAAGGTTAAGAAATTTCTTTCAAATAACCTCTTTTATTTAAATTTTTATTTTTTAAGATTTTATTTATTTATTTGACAGAGAGAGACACAGCGAGAGAGGGAACACAAGCAGGGGGAGTGGGAGAGGGAGACGCAGGCTGCCTGAGGAGGGAGTCCAATGTGGGACTCGATCCGAGGACCCTGGAATCACGACCTGAGCCGAAGGCAGATGCTTAATGACTGAGCCACCCAGGCGCCCCAAAAACCTCTTTTTTTAAGTCTAAATAAATTACCCCAGCAATATTGTAAATTGGCAAGACAAATGGCAAAGTTACACAAATGTGAGAAACTTAATAGGAAATTTTAGAAATATAAACTGTTTTATTTTCTGACATTCCTGAAAAGAGTGACTTATTACCAAGCTATGATATTTTTTATGTTACATAACATTAATTCCTGACAAGTCTGACAACCTATGTTCACTCTAAACAGGTCATAGTGAGTCTAACAAATAAGGGTACCAAAACACTGTTCATAATTCTACTTAAATATGATTGACCTAATATTTCAAAAATATACTTACTGTTATAGAAATACTTTTTAATATTATAAATATTAACTTTGAAAGGATATACTATCCCAAAAATAAAAAAAAAAACTCTCAAAACTCAATAGTGAGAAAAAAATCCAATAAAAATTGGGCAAAAGATTAATAGGGGTGCCTGGGTGGCTCAGTCAGTTAGGCGTCTGCTTTCGGCTCAGGTCACGACCCCAGGGTCCTGGGATCGAGCCCCACATTGGGCTCTCTGCTCAGCAGAGAGCCTGCTTCTCCCACTTCCTCTGCTGCTCCCCCTGCTTTTGCTCTCTCTCTGTCAAAGAGACACAGCGCGAGAGGGAACACAAGCAGGAGGAATGGGAGAGGGAGAAGCAGGCTTTCTGCTGAGCAGAGAGCCTGACAAGGGGCTCGATCCCAGGACCGTGGGATCATGACCTGAGCCAAAGGCAGACGCTTAATGACTGAGCCACCCAGGCGCCCCAAATAAATAAAGTCCAAAAAAAAAAAAAAAAAGAATGCTAGCTTAAAAAAATTGGCAATACTAAGTGCTGATGAAGATGTGAAACAACCGAAATTTTCATAAATTGCTGATGGAAATAAAAAATGATACACCCTCTTTAGAACAATTTGGAAATTTCTTAGAAAATTAAACATACACTACCAGACAACTCAGATACATGACTGTTTAGAAAAGCCTTATTTATAACCACCAAACACTTGAAACAACCCAAATGTCCATCAAGTAGTGAATGGATAAACAAATTATGGTACATCCACGCAAAGTTAAGCAATAAAAACAAACAATACATTTAAGAACATGCATGAATCTCCAAAGTATTATGCAATGTGAAAGAAGCCAGACATAAAAGGGTTACATACAATATGATTCCATTTATTTGACATTCTGGATATGGCATATCTATAGGCAATTTAAAAAACAGAAGAATATATTATCTAGAGAAACAAAAAGGAAATTCCAAAAGACTATCTTTCTCTGCATGTATGTATGTGCATATCTATCTACTTACCTCCACAGAAAGGTATACACGTGAGATACACGTGAAACTCAAAACAAGTCTATGAGACAAGTAAGATTTATGCAAACATCCCCATTTTCTAAGACACATATTTAGAGTTTTAGTGACTTTTGATCTAGAAATAATTTCAAACTATGGAAACACTACAATATAATACAGAGAACACTTGTACACCTTTTACCAAGATTCACCAATTTTTAATATTTTGAACACTTATCCCCTTTTCTCTATTGTTACATAGACATTTGTCTTTACAAATCATTTTGGAGTAGGTTATATATATATAATGCACTTTTATTATTTATAATACCTCAATGAAAACTTCCTAAGAAGATGAAGTTTGTATCTGTGAAATCAATTTTATGGGTTCATATGGCTATCTCCAATTCCAATCCAACACAATTCAAAGCCATTGTCTTCTCCCATTCCTTGTCATCTTTTTTTCATTATGTGTCTCTCCTTCTACATTGAGATCCCTTGCTCTGAGGTCCAGGACATGGTTCAGTACCTATACTGGACAAGCCCCTTCCAGTGCAAAAAAGGAGAAATCTAACTGGAATGGATTGGGAATGGTGTAACGGGAAGAGGGCCTGCTTGATGCTGCTCTATGTCCAAAGACCTGTGCTGGGCTTTTTCTTTTCAGGAGTGATTGTGTCTGTTTTTGAACTACATTCTCCACATCTTTCTTCTTCTTCAAGGTCTCTTAAGCACCGCCACCGAATCCCTGCTCTCCAAAGGTACAGAAACAAAGAAGCAGTAAGAGCTCTACTGGAATATGTTTCTTCCTCTACTTATAAGAAATTTGATTTCTAGAATATTCTATCTCCTAGCAATTCTAAAGGTGCAGGTTATGTGTGATTCTATTTATAACCCTTGTTTTTTTTTTTTTAATATTTATTTACTTATTTGAGAGACAAAGAATGAGCATGAGCAGGAGGGGCAGAAGGAGAGAAAGACAGAATCTCAAGTAGACTCTGTGCTCAGCACAGAGCCCAACATGGGGCTTGATCCCACGACCCTGAGGTCAGACCTGAGCCGAAACCAAGGGTCGGACACTCAACCAACTAAGCCATCCAGACACTCCTGCATCCTTTGTTTTAAGGATGAGGAAATTCAGATTCATTATCCTCCAAGCCCAGTTGAAGTGACCTTTGATGGATTTCTCACAACCGTTAAGTAGCACACTAAGGACTGGGAGATCCACCCAATAATTAAGAAAACATTACAATGATATATAATAAAAATAAGAATATTTAGAATAAAACATCTCATGGCCCAAAACTGAATGAATTTCTTTTTAATTAAAGGTAGTTGTGGCTTAATTATTTTTAAGATGCATCCAGAAGATGCATTCTATAAAGCCAGAAAAATGAAAGAAAATGAGAATGATGACAGAAAAAAGGAGAGGAGAAATTAAAAAGAAATAGCTCTTTAAATTTTAATGTGCCATTTTTTCTAGCTATCTGATATGAAGCAAATACTACTTGAAATGAGAAAGATTTCATGACAAGGTCCTGTAACTGAGCACCAGTTATTATTATATGGAAAAAACTGTCCTTATAAAAAAGATATAGTAAGAATTATGAACAGGAAAATGTCCACAAAAGCACCCTTCACATCTAGTTCTAACTTAGTGTAACTGCTTCCCACTTTCACAGTAACTAAAGCCTCTCTTTTCTCACTCTTGGGAAAAAAAGAGAAGTCAGCATATACCAGGAGATAAAGAAGATCTCATATTGTGTTAACATCACCAGAGCACAAGAACAAACATCAACAATTTTGAACATTTCATAGAGAAAGTAAAGTAAGACTAGTAAAAAAACCTTTACAGAAAAATTTTAAAAATTTAACTTCCTTAAGAAAGCATTCACAACTGCCAAGTAGGGTTTTTGATGAAGTTCTTTCTTAAACTTCTCATCTAAACAAATAATAAAATGAAAAAATCAGTAATTCTAAACAGACTATACTTATTAAGACCAAATGTTAATAGAATAATGCAGGGGAGGGGGCAAATCCATAAGCAAATTATAAGATTCAAAGCTTTGAAATCTTTTACCACGAATGTTTAGTAAGGTTGAAAAAAAATTGCTTAAATGTCAGTTTGATAAAAACCAAAAGAACATTTCCCACATGTGCTTATATTTAACCATATTTTTAAAAGATGGAAAAGTAACAGTCATTCAAAACTAAGGTTAAGCTATTAGTTCATACGAATTGTAATTTAAAGGTATTTCTCCAACCTCTAATTTTATTTTCTTTGATAAGAAAGTACTTTTAAGCATGTATTGCTTAGGTAAATCTTTATTCCATTCTAAAATGTTTAAAGGTTTAATTCTTTTCATTTATAACTCTGAAGATTTTTCTGCATGTAAGATAATCAAATATACTGTTGAAAGCACTTTGTACTTGAGTATAATTACAATAAAATGAATTACTCCTAAATTCAGGTGCATATGTGTATTCAGTTTCTGCCCATTATAAAAACACAACAAAATTTCACTAAACCAATTTACAATTTTCATTAAATAGTAAAACTGTCTGACATATAGTTTTAAACCATACCAAAAAAAGCCACATGAGAAAAAGAGAAATAGTGCAGGACAGTGGTTCTCAAAATGAAACATGTAGCTTCCTGGTAAACCTACAGTGCCATCCATATGTCCACAAGCAGTTCCAAAACACAAATTATACTTTTTCCCTCCTTTATTGGTTTGGTTCAGCTGTTATTTCTATCACAGAATCCATGGTTTATAAGGGGGCCTTAGTTTCTCTGATCATAGAAAAATTCTAGAAACATATGTAACAGATACAAAGAGAAAGTATTCATGCAATAATTAATCATTTTTCTCTATCAAACTTTAAATATATCACTCACCAGAAACACTCAAACACTTAAATCTCTTATCAAAACATAACATATGGAACTTCTAATTCTGAATAGCATATAGCAGGTGACAGCCAGCATTCATACTGACAACAACTATAAAAGTCATATAAATTATAAAATATAAATCATAAATCATTAACGGTACCAAAGAGCTGTAGAAGGAACAGGATCAAATGAATACATTTCCCAAGAGGTAAGAACTGTTCAGAGGGTAGCCTAGAACTGGCAGATGATTGTCCACCCTGCCTGAATTTGTAGTCAGTAGCATGGGGTTAGAGAGACAAAATCTGACATTTGGGGGACCTCAAACAGCTGGTTTGTCCCATAACACATTTGCTGAATTCTGAAACTGAATGGTAAGCTAAGAAGGTTAACCAAAATCATCACCTGAAAAGCAGAAAGTTCTCCAAGTCTGGCAGGGCTTAAAAAACAAAGACAGGAATAGAGGAAGAACTAAAAACATAACAGGCTAAAAATGAAATCCCTAGGAGGAATGGAGAATAAAATCTAAAGATAACACAGATACTTTTCCCTGGGGACTGGGAGAGGACATATATCTATAGTGCTTACAACTAGAAGCTGGAAATTCAGACCTTGGCCTTACCAGAACACTGAGATGGGGGTGGAGGGCAAGGGGGTTAAAAAAAAAAAAAAAAAAAGATAGGGATTTCAGCCACTATTAGTACTAAGGTGATAAAATTGGAAACTGAGGCTCTAAAATAAAAGGTCAGTTTCCCACTTGAGATATTTGCCAAATTTTCAAGTGGATTAGGCTGAAGGATAAAGAATTAAGCTGGAAATCTCTGAGAGCAGTTCTGGTGCCAAGTTTCAGAGCTGACGAGACAAAGACCTAATAGCCTCAATTAAAAGTCCAAGAGGGTCAAGCTGTAGAAACAGAGGCAAACAGGGTAGACTGAACCTATCAAAACTGAAAATCAACTCTGACCTAGCTTCATCTTTGATTTTATTAAGGCAATCAACCCTCCCATCACTTCGTATCAGCCTCATAGAGAAAAGGGTAAATATTCTGGTAGATGATACAATCTAAAGGATCTACAGCTCTTAAATAATAGACAGCTGGTAGTTATGCAAAGAGGCAAAATAATTTGACTACAAACAAAAAGGGAACAGCAAGAGATAAAGTTTCAGAAATAATATAGACACTGGAAATAAATAAAGGGACTTCCAAATAACTATGATTAGTATTTTCAAGGAAACAAAGAAAGAATACATAAACTAGATAAAAGAATGGAGAATTGAAACAGAGAATTTAAAACAATAAAATAAACATCTAGAACTTAATTTGACATTTGAGTTTAAAAATTCATTGAGTAAGTTTAATATTTAACACAACCCCTATCAAAATACCAACAGCATTTTTCACAGAACTAGAACAAACAATCCTAAAATTTGTAAGGAACCACAAAAGAACTTGAAGAGCCAAAGCAATCTTGAAAAAGAAAAGCAAAGCTGGAGGCATCACAATTCCGGACTTCAAGCTATATAACAAAGCTGTAGCAATCAAGACAGTACAGTATTGGCACAAAAACAGACACATAGATCAATGAGACAGAATAGAAAACACAGAAATGAACCCATAACTATATGGTCAATTAATCTTCCACAAAGCAGGAAAAGAATATCCAATGGGAAAAAGACAGTCTCTTCAACAAATGGTGTTGGAAAAACTGGACAGCAACATGCAAAAGAATGAAGCTTTCTTCCACCAAACAAAACTAAATTCAAAGTGGATTAAATCCTAGAGGAGAACACAGGCAGTAACCTCTTTGACATCGGCCATAGCAACTTCTTTCTAGATAGGTCTCCTGAGGCAAGGGAAACAAAAGCAAAAATAAACTATTGGTATTTCATCAAAATATAAAGCTTCTACACAGCAAAGGAAATAATCAACAAAACTAAAAAGCAACCTATGGAATGAGAGATGTTTGCAAATGGCATATCTGATAAAGAGTTAGTATCCAAAATATATAAAGAACTTAAAAACCTCAACACCCAAAAAACTAATAATCCAATTTAAAAATGGGCAGAAGATATGAACAGATATTTCTCCCAAGATACACAGATGGCCAACAGACACCTGAAAAAATGCTCATCATCACTTACCATCAGGGAAATGCAAAACAAACCTACAACCTACAATCACCTCACAGCTGTCAGAATGGCTAAAATCAAAAACACAAGAAACAACAGGTGTTGGCGAGGACGTGGAGAAGTGCACTGTTGGTGGGAATGCAAACTGGTGCAGCCACTCTGGAAAACAGTATGAAGGTTCCTCAAAAAGTTAAAAATAGAACTACCACATGATCCAGTAATTGCACTACTGGGTATTTACCCAAAGATTACAAAAACATTAATTCAAAGGGATACATGCATACCTATGTTTATAGCAGCATTATCTACAATATCCAAATCATGGAAGCAGCCCAAGTGTCCACAGATTGATGAATGGATAAAGATGTGTGTGTGTGTGTGTGTGTGTGTATGTGCATGTGTGTGTGTGTGTGTGTGTGTGTATAATATATACACATTTTTATTTAAGAATCAAAATCATATTGATTTTAAATTGATCAAAATCAATTTAAGAAACCAAACAAGCAAAGGGGGAAAGAGAGAGAGGGACAGACAGACAAACCAAGAAACAGACTCTTAATTATAGAGAACAAAGGGGAGGTGGGTGGGGGATGGGTTAAATAGGTGATGGGGATTAAGGAGTTAACCTCTGATGAGCACTGGGTGATGTATGGAATTCTTTTTTTTTTTTTTTAAAGATTTTATTTATTCATTTGAGACACAGAGATACAGAGAGAGAGAGAGCACGAGCAGTGGGAGAGGCAGAGGGAGAGGGAGAAGCAGACTCCCGGCTGAGCCAGGAGCCCGATATGGGGCTCGATCCCAGAACCCTGGGATCACGACCCTAGCCGAAGGCAGACGCTCAACCATCTGAGCCACCCAGGCGCCCCGATGTACGGAATTCTTGAATCACTATACTGTACACCTAAAACTAATATAACACTGTATGTTAACTAACTGGAATTACAATAAAAACTTTAAAAGGGGGGGGGGGCGCCTGGGTGGCTCAGTCATTAAGCATCTGCCTTTGGCTCAGGTCATGATCCCAGGGTCCTGGGATGGAGCCCCGCATCGCATTGGGCTCCCTGCTCCGCGGGAAGCCTGCTTCTCCCTCTCCCACTTCCCCCTGCTTGTGTTCCCTCTCTCGCTCTCTCTGTCAAATAAATAAATAAAATCCTAAAAGCTTAAAAAAAAAAAAAGAATTCATGAATAAGTTTAAGTTTAAATTGTTCTCCCTGAATCTTCCTGCTACTTAGCCCCAGACATGATATCAGTCATGGAAAGATGCAGCACAACTGGGAAAATAAAGCCCCAATTCTCTGGCTTGAGGATCAAAGGCAAGAACTCCAGGGAACCACAAAGTACTAGGGTTCCTGACACATCTGGAAAAAAACAAAAGATTAAACAAAGATATAGAAGATATAAAGAAAACCAAGGAAAAATTTCAGTAATTGAAATTTTAAAGCTCATTAGCTGGGCTCAATTGCAAAATGGAGAAGACAGAATTGAGACTCCATATATTTGAAGACAGATCAACAAAAATGTTCCAGTCTGAACAACAGAGAGAAAAATTATTTTTAAAAAATGAAGACTCAGACACCTATGAGTTAATACTAAAACATCTAACATTTATGTCATTAGAGTGCCAGAAGAAGAGAAAAAAATACAGTGCAGAAGAAAATTT
This sequence comes from Halichoerus grypus, assembly GCF_964656455.1. Classification (NCBI taxonomy): domain Eukaryota; kingdom Metazoa; phylum Chordata; class Mammalia; order Carnivora; family Phocidae; genus Halichoerus; species Halichoerus grypus. Next base: position 51,544,512 of record NC_135718.1, read on the forward strand.
TGAAAAAAATAATAGCTTAAAACCTTCCAAATTTGATTAAAGACACACTCCTACAGGCTCAAGAAGTTCAGAAACCCCAGATAGTATAAACTCACAGAAATCTATGCCCAGACATATGAGCAGAACCCAAAGAGTGGAACTGGGTGGAATATCAATATTTAAGAGGAAAAGGACCAACAGAGAGGAAGGGAAACACCCACCTACCCCCCCATCCCCCAAAAAAAGAGCCTGGAGAGAGTGAGATATCAAAAAGGCAGGAAGGAATATCCAGCATAGCCAAATTCCTTACTAAAGGACATTAAAGGCAAATTTGTTACCAATGTGATCAAAATAGGATTTCATATTGCAAGTCATTAGGGTAGGAAGCATTCCTTAATGGTTTAAAGCAAAGCTCTGTTGTCAGACAGACCTGGCTTTAATTTCATGTTCATCTAATTATCTGACATAGCACAAGTAACTTAAATTCCCTGAGATTAGGTTTCATCACTTGTAAAACATGGTATTAAAGACCATATCTGTTTTTGCATTCTACGATACTTAAGTAGAGTGCTTAACAGATACTGGGTATATACATGCTGAAAAAAAATTGATAAATGAAAGAATGGATGGACAGAGGAATTATGGAAGAATTAAAGGACAGTCTTCTTGCTGCTGGCTGCTGCTATTGGATTTTTTTTTTATTATGTTATGTTAATCACCATACATTACATCATTAGTTTTTGATGTAGTGTTCCATGATTCATTGTTTGCGTATAACACCCAGTGCTCCATGCAGAACGTGCCCTCTTTAATACCCATCACCAGGCTAACCCATCCTCCCACCCCCCTCCCCTCTAGAACCCTCAGTTTGTTTCTCAGAGTCCATAGTCTCTCATGGTTCGTCTCCCCCTCCGATTCCCCCCCCCCGTAAATTGAAGATCAATTTAAAATTGATCTATCTTCTTCTTCTTCTTTTTTTTTTTTCTTAACATATAATGTATTATTTGCTTCAGAGGTACAGATCTGTGATTGGATTTTTAAGAAAGTGTAGACTACCAATCTGTACACATTTTAACAAAAGTAAGTTTTTCTTAAATATTTTTTAGAAGAATTTGACATTGATTTGCATTTTGCCACTGTCTAAGATACCTATAGGATACTAGATTAAAAAAAATGCAAAAGAACCTAAAAAACAAGAATGTAGAACATTGTTATTAGTGAAAAATTTAAACAATAAGACGCAAATTTTAGGTTAATAATTAGACATTATGTTATCTAGTGAGAAAAAAATTATTTCTGAACTGAGATTAGATTAAGGTGCTCTGAGCTCCTCCTCCTACAGGAGCAGCTCCTCCTACAGCCTCCTACAGGCTCAAGATGAGAAAAAGTGTGTGTGTGCAGTGTACTATTTCACTCTCATTTTATTTAATAACTTCTTTTCTTTCTTTCAGTTAATACAAAGCAATACCACTCAGTTGTGGTATGCAATGCCTTGAATATAGTGAACACTTAATAAATGTTACCAACTATTTGTCTAATCATGGAGGAACAACTTGTTGATTTTGCAAAGAATGTTCAATTTGGCTATCATCTAAAAAAACTAAATGACGGACATCTTTACAATTTTAAATTCAAACTTCCAAAATTCCTGGAAAACATCTGATGCAAAATATTCTCAATCCCTACTTTATTAAATAAAGAAAAATAAAATCTATTGCATAACCAATGTTACAGTTATACAAAACCAGTACTAACCCCATAACAATGTTGATTCAAAAGCACATAGCGTCACACAATATTGTTTTTTACATTACTGTTAATGGAATTCGCGTTTGGTATTACTTTTTAAAAGCAAGGATTTCGAAAATTTATCACTATATAAGTTTTATCTTATGCATGCCTTTGCAGCAAAAGATATTAAAACCAATATGAAAAGTGTTTAGATACTAAGGAGATGTTTTCTTTCATCTTCCGAATACTACAAACAGAGATTCCAATAAAGAAAACCACAAGTTTGCTGAAGTTTAAAACATCTGGGGGATATCTTAAGATATTCATTCTTAAGAGATCCAAGTTAAAGAACAGCCTGAAGGGTAGATGATAAATCTGCTATAAAAGTAGAAGTGTGTTTTTAATCCCTTTGAATATAAACAGACTTTAAAAAAAAAAGGAACTATAATTCGAAAGCAAAGTGCCAAGAGACAAAAATGTTCCATAAAAGGAAACTTATTAAAATAAACATTAGGGCTCAATTATAAAATAAAAAGAACTTAATTATTAAATAATCATGAGAATATAATGATTTTAGGACATTAGCAACCAGAAAGTGTCAATAATCCTTTGTAATTGCTATTGAAGCGTATTGGGTGATGGGTTCAGATTACAAATACTCTTTTGTAAAAGATGTTTCCCCAGCTGTAAATTCTCATATGATAATAATAAACTCTCAGAAGCTATTTTAAGAAATAAATGGGATAATTTATATTTTAAAAAACTGAAGATACATCTTTTACATCAGGTTAAGATAATATTAATGCAAAAGTCTGTTTCACAAAAAAAATTATTTGCCAAAATACACAATATAGAATGTATCAAGGCATGATACATAAGATCCTAAAACTCATATATATTTTCTTTCTTTTTTCATATATATTTTCTTAAAGTAAGCTCTACACCCAACATGGGGCTTGAACTCATGACCCCTGAGATCAAGAGTCGTATGCTTTACTGACTGAGCCAGCCAGGCGCCCCTAAAACTCATATTTTTTTTTTTACAAAATTTATAATAAAACTGCCCATAAAGCTTATTAATTGAAGAGCGTATTCATGCTATTTTTAAAACAGCTGCCAATACTGGACTCAATACAATGTGAAATATATTCTTTTCAGTACATGCCAAATTTCGAAAGTAAAAACTTTGAACCAACTATCATCAGCCAATTTGGAAGCAAAAGCAAACAAGACAAGATAAAATAGGCAAAGCCCTGAATTTCCAAGTTATTTAGCTACTACAGAAGAGTGCCCTACAGGATATGCTGATATATAATTTATAGGTAAGTCTGTTTCCCCCATTTCAAAGATTTAAATTACATTATGTTGATAATAAACTTCACCAAATCTGAACATTTTTAGTACTTTTGAAATGCAATAACTCTAAAATGAGAATAAAGGACAATTAATCCAACACATAACTGATTTTTAATTATACAAAGAATTATTCTTTCTGGAGGGGAGGGGAGGTCAGAAAGCTTTCTCTATAAAAGGCCAGGTAGTAAATAACTTAGGCTTTTGTGGGTAAAGAGAAAACTCAAGGATATCTTTTAGGTGGTTGGAAAACAAGAGAAAACAAATTTCCAAAAAAATTTTTGCTGATAAAATTAAAAATATAATTGAATAGTGTTTTATTTTTTGCTTGCTAGTCTGTTTTGTAATTCAGGTCTACTAATAAGAATATAATTCTTTTGGGGAGAATAACATTTCATTTAATTGGTGTTCAACGTTACTGTTCCCTATCATCAAAAATGACTGCAAATGTTCATCTGTTAACATTGATCTATTATGAGATTTTACATATTTCAACTTTGAAAATGTCTTTTCACACAAATAGATACTGCCAAATACTGATATCAATCCACAAGCATATGATTTTAATTGAGTATATTCATCACATAGAAGGCATTTATAAAATTCTATTATGGGAGTCTCTTGATATTTGCCTTTTAGCATGTCACTACCTTGTAGATTAATCACTTCCAACTCAAAATTAGAGAGAGGCTCCTCAATTGCATTGTTAGAGGATTTAAAATAAGGAAGCATCCTTTGCACTACCATCAAGTTCTGAAAAATACTCCTGGAACTATTGTTTCAGCCTGAAAATTGTATCTCCTATAAATAGTGTGAGAATGGAGATACTACTTCTTGTTTTAACTTCTGACACAATGAGACATATATAAAGTACCTTGACATTATTCATGATTCAAACTATAGTAGTTGCTGTCAAATGACCACTATGGTATAAGTTTCAAATGTTTAAGTGCTATAGGCCTCACAATTAGAAACAATATCAGTACCATTAAGAAACAATATAAAGACTGAAGCAACAGGTAATTTCCAAAGCCATATCATGTACTACAAAATCACTTAACAGAGCTTCTCATCTCAAAAACTTTGATTCTTGACGTGAACTCAAAATAACTGCAGCAATCATATGGTAGGGCAAGTCAAATAGCTCAAATTTCTGACGAAAACTTATGGAACTATCTCTTCATGAGATCAAATGAAGCTCACTGCTTATATTACTAGTTCAATTTAAATGATAGATCCAAATATTTTCCACAATTTTGTAATTATAGTAACAAAATGAATAACCATAGGCTTTAAAACCTTACATTTTCCCAAACTTTGTAAATGTGTCCAATTAACTTTTTTCTGTTCCACATGTATTTTTACCACCATCAGCTATAACATCTCTTAAGAGATTACACCTCAGACTATATACTAAAATTGTGTTTTCTTAACTTCTTTGAAAATAGTCTTGTCTCCAGCTGCTTGATCGAGACTTTTCATGCAGGCTAATTAATTCTCCAATCACTTGAAACTCAGTATCACCTCTTTGAATAAAAGACAACTGAACACTGTCCGTAAATATCTACTGATGCGCCAAAAGCTAAGGAAAACCACTTAAAATCATTATCTTCTTCTTTAACTGACTGTTGATGTTGCTACCAATGTCCTCAATTGTTAAAGCAACTATTGCCACCAAAAAACCAAAGACAGTCTTAAATTTATTTTCTCTAAATATATTTCTTTGCCTACTAAATAAAACACAGTCTAGTTAAGTCACCACTGCTAAATGGCTCTCATTGCTTGGCTAAGAAATTAGACACTCCCAAACCTTACTTTGGGTGTAGCTTCATTTTGATTTTTTGTGTGTATATGTAAAAAAATTCTGTTGTGATAAGCTATTATACTTTAAATTTTCTAATTGTCATACGAATTGCTTTCCTGTGAGTTTGGAATACTGTAAGTGCTTAGCCTGGTAATGGCAATCTATATGGTAGTCTTTTAATAGAGCTTAATAAACCTAATATTTTACCATCTAATTTAATAAAATAATCCATAGTCCACTATCCCTTAAAAACCAGGAGATTCAAAGTCCCCTTTTCTCTCCTTTTCTTGTTTTCACATGATGGGCATGTACTAGAAATAAAAAATAAAGTGTTAACGGCATGGTAACACATGCGACACTTAAAACACCACTGAGTAACTGTTTCACTGGGATGTGTAGTATGCCAAGCAGCAGTGTGAAGCAATGAGAACGTCACATCAAATCTTCTGAGCTACGCAACTCTGCCATAGTGATGGGAAAGCAGCCACAGACAACACATAAATAAATGAGCATGAGTACCTTCTAATAAACTTTAATTATGGACAGTGAAATCTGAATTTCAATAACTTTCACATCATAAAATATTCTTCTTCTTTTTACTAATCATTTAAAAATATAAAACCCAGGGCACTTGGGTGGCTCAGTTGGTTGAGCGCCTGACTCTTAATTTCAGCTCAGGTCATGATCTCAGGATCCTGGGATCAAGCCCCACATGGGGCTCCACACTCAGCAGGGAGTCTGCTCAAGGATTCTCTCCCTCTCCCTTTGCCCCTCCCCCCACTTATACACGGGGACGCTCTCTCTCTATTCTAAAATAAATAAATAAATCTTTAAAAATATATATAAAAATATAAAAAATACCATATATATACCATATATGGTATATATAAAAATACCATATATATATATATATATATATATATATATATTCTTAGCTTACAGACCACACAAAAACAAGTGGTGGGACAGATTTGGCCCACAGGCTGTGGTTTGCCAACCCCTGCTTTAAATAAGTCACTTATTCTCTTGGGCTCAGTTCACTCTTCCGCAATAGGTAAATAAAATAATGATTGGTTATACCTATTTACGACAGAGAGAAATGAAAAGGATCATCAAAGATAATATGTGAACAGGTTATGAAACTATAAAACAAATGAGTATCAACAAATTCTATTTTACATTCACAAAATATTGATTATACAACATTCAATGTATTATGCAGTCAATTCAATTCCATAAAGATAACAAAACAAACACTAAGCATTTACCCATAAAATACACAGGCACTTTAGAAATACACTATGTACCCATAAAACACAAACACTTTACCTACAAACTCTTCTTGATAAATGTTTTATTTCAGCAACCAGTCTTTCCTGTAACTTGTTCCATGCAACCAGCACCTAGAGTCTACCTTATTTTAGTGGGTTCATAGTTTTCCATTGTATAGCTACAACTTAATCTCTAGAATAAACATTTAGGTTTTGTCTAATTTTGTTTGCCTTTACAGGTAATATAAAAACAAAATCCTTACACATATATATAGTTTATAGATCAAAGGGCATTTAAGACTTAAGATTTTGATAAATAATAGAAACTATTCCTTCAAAAAGTTGGGTAATTTATACTCCCACCACATTATGCCTATTCCCTAGAATCCTTGCCAATATAAGAATTATCATAACAGGTTTTGAATTCCTCCTATGACCAAGGATCAACATCCTTTCATATGTTTACCTACCATTAATATTAACTTTTCTATCCATCATCACTTCGCAGACATTGTTCATTAATAATATATAACTGTTGTTCTTATTGATTTCTAGAAGCTCTTTACATATAAAGATCTTGGACTCTGATGTACTTGGGAATTATTTTTAACAGTTGGTAAAATGTCTTCTGACTTTATGCAAACTTTATAAAAACTATATTTTTTAAAGATTTTATTTACTTATTTGTCAGAGGTAGAGACAGCACAAGCAGGGGGAGCGGCAGGCAGAGGGAGAAGCAGCCTCCCCACTGAGCAAGGAGCCTGATGTACGACTCGATCCCAGGGCCTTGGGATCATGACCTGAGCCAAAGGCAGACGCTTAACTAACTGAGCCACCCAGGTGTCCCCAAAAATATTTTTAATATGGGCAATCATCCACTGCAGGAAAGTAAAAATAAAAGGAACTGCAAAATAAACCCAAAGATTGTAGAAAGAAGAAATTAACAAGGAGCTGAATATGTAGAAATAGTAGAAACAAGGCTGCTCTACAGGGAAACAACAATGCCAAAGTTGGTTCTTTGAAAAGGCTAATAAAATTGATAAGCACCCCCCTCACAAAGAAGGAACAAATAACCATTAGCAGAAATGCAAAAGGGTACTTTTCTCCATTGACCATTTAAATATTAAAAGATCACAGAAAGAGGGCGCCTGGGTGGCTCAGTTGGTTAAGCGACTGCCTTCGGCTCAGGTCATGATCCTGGAGTCCCTGGATCGAGTCCCGCATCAGGCTCCCTGCTCGGCAGGGAGTCTGCTTCTCCCTCTGACCCTCCCCACTCTCATGTGCTCTCTCTCATTCTCTCTCTCTCAAATAAATAAATAAAATCTTAAAAATAAAATAAAATAAAATAAAAAGATCACAGAAAGATATTATGAATATATGTCTATGTACATATTAGACAAAATGTACAAATACTTACAAATACAAATCTTACCAAAGCTGACATAAGAATAAGTGGAAAAATCTAAAAGTTCCTTAGCTTTTTAAATGGAATATTCCCAAGAAAGAAAACTCCAGGTCTAGATAGAGTGAGTTCTTATGAGTGAGTTCTTATTATGAGTGAATTCTTCCAAATATTTAAAGCACAGACAAACCATAGGCACAATAGTCCAGAGAGTAAAAAAGGATGGGAACACCATAAAGGGTATCCACATTAAAATGAAGAAGTCTATTCATGAAATATCATGATGAGAGTGAAAAGAACCAAGTCAAAGAAGGCATTTACCAAATAAGTCATAACCTGAATATACAGAGAATGCCTGTGAACTGTTCAAAGATTATCAATAGAAAACTGGAAAAAGGAACTTGCAATTCACAAAGAAAGTATATCAAAATGGTCAAATACAAATAAGAATATGCTTAACTTTATTAGTGGTCATGGTCAAGAAAATATAATTAAAACTATAATGAGATACCACTAGTCACCCACTCACCAGTATGGCTAAAACAAAAATTTTAAAGACTGAAAATACCAGTGGAACAACTGGAACCCTCAGCCCTGCTGATGGGAATATAAAACTTCGGAAATCTCTTTTGATAGTACCTAGTAAAGTTTAAGACAAGGACACCCAGTGACCCAATATTTCCATTCCTAATTATAATTCCAACAGAAATTGTGTGCACATGAACACCAAAAGACACATACAAGAATGTTCATTACTAGCATTATTTGTAACAAAGCCAAACCTGACACAACCCAAATACACATCAATGATAGAATATAAAATTACACTGAGATGGATTTGTACAGTGGAATTGGATAGAGAAAAGAAAATGAACAAAGCACTACTACATACAATGATGTGGATAAATCACACAAACAGAGATGAGCCAGAGAAGCCAGAAACAAAAAATACACACTATATGATTCCATTTATTTAAAGTTCAAAATAGCAAAGCTAATCTCTGGTGTTATAAGTCAGGATAGTGGATACCTTTGGGGAAAAAAGGAGGGGGGCCAAGGGTGCTTCTGGGCTCCTGGCCAAGTTCTATTTCTAGAACTGGTTGGTGGTTAAACAAGTATGTTTACTTTGAGGTAATTCTTTCAGCTGTACACTTATGATTTGTATACTTTTCTATGTGTGTTATACTTCAATTCATAAAAAGTTAATAAAAGAAGAATGAATGTTGAGTTTTGCAAATGCATTTTTAGCATCTATGAAAATAATCATATAAAATTTCTCCAAAAATCAAATGGTACGTTGGTCTGGGTCCAATCAAAAGATTAAAACCACACAATAAGTTAAACTGGGAAATTTTAACATAAAGAATTAATAACTATGATAAAAAAGAAAGCTCCACATGGTACTCCAGGGCTGACTGAAGAGTACCCAAGGAAGGAAAAATTTATAAAGGATCAGACCTGATTTGAGAAAGTGTGGCTCAGCCACCAGATAGCAGAGTTCATTGGTTTAGCTGGTCTGGTGTTGTTAAGCAAACAACAGAAACCCTCTGGGAAGCAGTTGGAGAAGCATGGTAAATCATATTAATAGATCCCCTAATTCTGAACTATCCTTTCATTTTGGAATAAACCCGACTTGTACTCAGTTTATATTGCTCTTAATTTATCATTTGTGACTCTTTGTATTAAGAAAAATATTAAAAACATATTTTTGTATGTTAATTCTGTAATCACCGACCAAGCCAATGTTGGTTTCTAATTATTTTTCACTTGTTATTTTTTGTTTTACAAAAATATAGTAATTTCACCTGCAAATAATAGTTCCTTTCTTTACCATTTCTATATCTATTTTTATCTGAGTATCATGATCTGACTTATGTTATTAAAAAGTCAACTCGTCTGCTGGGCTGAGAATATAAGGAAAGCAGCAAGGGTGGATGGAGAGAGACTAGGTAAGAGGCCATTATAATAATTCAGGTAAAGGATGACAGTGGCACAAAGCACGAAACAGACGGTTACAGCAGGGTAGATGGTAAGAAGCGACATATTTCAAAGGTGGTCCAGTAGAACGTGTGAAGACCTGGATACGTGCTATAAGAAAAAGATAAGAATCAAGAATATTTTTAAGGTTTATAGCCTAAACAATAAGGATAAAGTTACCATCAAGTGAAACAGAGAAGCCTGCAGGTAGAACAGTTTTGGGGAGGGGGCAGGGGAGATAGGGAGTTGAGTTTGGATTTGTTGAGTTTTGAGTATAAAAAATACAAGCACATTCATTAAATAAACGCTGAAAGAACAGATCAGCCAATCAATCTCTCAAACATGACTGATTCTCCAATATTCCAAAATTGCTATGATTAAGGACACAAAGAATTATGCCATAGCGAACACTCTACTTCACTACAAAGAAATGATTCCTTGAGACCCACAAAAAGAATAGACTTCATAACAGGAACTATCCCACCATGGCAGAAACTGGCCTATATAGCCTCATGTTGATGTCATGTGCAAAAAGAACCAAAATGCAGGCTTTCCTAAGGCAGAACCAAAAGGTCAAAATTCCCCTCCAGTATATTACACATGATCTTTGTAAATTAAAAAAACAGGTAAAGAACTAGCATACTTTGTACGGCAAACCAACCGTAAGCTCACAATAGTTCTAGATAGATAGACGGAAAGTGAAGAGAGAGACAGACAGATCCACGTTAAATAAATAAATCTGAGAAAAAGGAAAAAAAATCCCATAGTTCGTGGTGGTACTGATTTAGTGCTTTTGTGACCAAGAAAGAACTGGCAAAGTTCACCTCAAAAAAGATAATTTGCATCAAAAATCTGAACTATAAGATCTTCATATTTTTCATTATGATATACTTTATTATTCCATGCTACCTCCTTTCATTTCTGCAAGAAAAGTTATGAGGAAAAAAGATATGGCGCAGATGAGAAAAATGAAGTAGGCAATCATTGTGACATGTATAAAGGTAGCCAATATTAGAAATGGTATCTCCCAAATCCCTTCCCAAGTACCTACTTCCAAAGAATTTCTAATTTTGTAAAGTTGTAATACTAAATTAAATATGAGGTAACAAAAAAACTATACAAATTTAGCACATTATCAAAATCCCAATGACTTTTTCTGCAGAAAAAGAAAAAAATGCACCTTAAAATTCATATGGAATCTCAAGGGACCCCCAAAGAGACAAAACGATCTTGAAAATGAACAACAAAGCTAGAGGACTCAAACTTCCTGATTTTAAAACTCACTATGAAGCTGCAATAATCAAAACAGTGTGTACTGGCAAAAACACAGACATATAGGCCAATGGAATAGTATAGAGAATCCAGGAATAAACACTCACACGTATGGTTAATTGATTGTGGCAAGTATGCAAAGACCATTCAATGGAAAAACAAAAGTCTTTTCAACAAATGGTGCTGGGAAAAGTGGATATTTACATGCAAAAAAAACAACATACAGAAAAAATTAATCCAAAATAGATTAAAGGTATAAATTTTAAGAGCTACAACTACGAAACTCTTAGAAAAAAACATAAGGCGGGGCACCTGAGTGGTGGAGTCAGTTGAGCCACCAATTGGTTCAGTTCTGGTTGTGATCTCAGGCTTATGAGATCAAGTCCTGGGTCAGGCTCTGCGCTCAGCATGGAGTCAGCTTCAGATTCTCTCACCCTCTCCCTCTGCCCCTCCTGCTCATGATCTCTCTCTCTCTAAAATAAAGAAATAAAGCTTTAAAAAAAAAAATGGGGCCCCTGGCTGGCTCAGTCAGTGAAGCATCTGACTCTTGATTTTGGCTCAGGTCATGATCTCAGGGTTGTGAGATCGAGCCCCATGTGGAGCTCTGCACTCAGCAGGGAATCTGCTTGAGATTCCCTCTCTACCTCTTTCTCTGCCCCTCCCCCTCTGCGCACTCTCTCTCAAAATAAATAAATAAAATCTTTAAACAAACAAAAAAAGAAAGCAAGAAAGAAAAAACATAAGGCAAAAGCTTTATGACATTGGATTTGGCAATGATTTTTTGGATATGACACCAAAAGCATAGGCAATAACAAAAATAGATAAATTAGAGGGGCGCCTGGGTGGCTCAGTCGTTAAGCGTCTGCCTTCAGCTCAGGTCATGATCCCAGGGTCCTGGGATCGAGCCCCGCATCGGGCTCCCTGCTCAGCGGGAAGCCTGCTTCTCCCTCTCCCACTGCCCCTGCTTGTGTTCCCTCTCTCGCTGTGTCTCTCTCTGTCAAATAAATAAATAAAATCTTTAAAAAATAAATAAATAAATAAATTAGACTTCATGAAAGTTAAAAACCTTTGTGCATCAAAGACAGTACCAATAGAGTAAAAAGACAACCACAGAATGGGAAAAAATATTTATGAATCATATATATAAGAAAATAATATCCAGAATATATAGAGAACTCCTAAAACTCACAACAACAAAACAAACAGCCTGATTCAAAAATGGGCAAAGGACTTGAATAAACATTCCTCCAAAGAACATATACAGATGGCCAATAAGCACAAGAAAATTCCAACATCACTAATCATTAGGAAAATGCAAATCAAAATTACAAGATACTACCTCACACCCATTAGGAAGCCTACTATCAAAAAACTGGAAAACAACCAGTGTTGGCAAGGATATGAAGAAATTAGAACCCTTGTGCACAGTTGGTGGGAATGTAAAATGGTATAGCCACTATGAAAAACAGTACAGTGGTTCCCTCAAAAATTAAAAACGGAATTATCATATGATTCAACAATTTCACTTCTGGGTATATATACACACAAAAAATTAAAAGCAGGGTGTCAAAGAGATATTTGTACATCCACATTCAAAGCAGTATTATTCGCCAAAGCAAAAACATCAAAGCCACTCAAGTGTCCACTGATGGATAGACAGATAAGCAAAATATGGTATATATGTAGAATGCAGTATTATTCAGCCTTAAAAAGGAAGGGAATGCTGACATAGGCTACAACATGGATAAACTTGGAGAATATTATACTAAGTAAAATCAGCCAGCCACAGAAAAAGACAAATACTATATAATTCCATTTATATGAGGTACTCAGAGTAGTCAGAATCATAGAAACAGCAAGTAGAATGGTGGTTGCCAGGGGCTAGAGGACAGAGGAGAAGAGGAATGATTGCTTAATGGGTACAGCGATACAGCTTTATAAGGGAAAGAGTTACAAAATGGATGGTGGTAATGGCTGCACACCAGTACGAAGGTATTTGATACCACTAAACCTACACTTAAAAATGAGTAAGATGGTAAATTTTATGTTATGTGTATTTTACCAAAATTAAAAAATGGGAAAAAGTTAAGCAATGTAAAATAAAAATACTTTTTTAAAAAAATTAGTATTTCAGTAATCATAAAACTTAAACCAGTTACTAAAAATTATCATTAAGATTTGACCACTGGGGGGCGCCTGGGTGGCTCAGTCGTTAAGCGTCTGCCTTCGGCTCAGGTCATGATCCCAGGGTCCTGGGATCGAGCCCCGCGTCGGGCTCCCTGCTCAGCGGGAAGCCTGCTTCTCCCTCTCCCACTCCCCCTGCTTGTGTTCCCTCTCTCGCTGTGTCTCTCTCTGTCAAATAAATAAAATCTTAAAAAAATAAAAAATTTAAAAAAATTTAAAAAAATTAAAAAAAAAGATTTGACCACTGCTAGGTTCCTCAAAAAATTAAAAATAGAATTATCATATAATCCAGTAATTCCACTACCGGGTATTTATCCAAAGTATATGAAAACACTAATTGTAAAGATATATGCACCCCTATGTTTATTGCAGCATTATCTACAATAGCCACCTTATGGAAGCAACCCAAGTGTCCACTGACAGATGAATGGATAAAGAAGATGTGGTATATATACACAATGGAATATTAGTCCGCCATAAAAAGAATGAAATCTTGCCGTTTGCAACAACATGGAAGTATCCTGAAGGTATAATGCTAAGTGAAATAAGTCAGTCAGAGAAACACAAACACTGTATGATTTCACATGTGGAATTTTTTTTTTTTTTTAAAGATTTTATTCATTTATTTGAGAGAGAGAGAATGAGAGAGAGCACATGAGAGGGGGGAGGGTCAGAGGGAGAAGCAGACTCCCTGCTGAGCAGGGAGCCCGATGCGGGACTCGATCCAGGGACTCCAGGATCATGACCCGAGCCGAAGGCAGTCGCCTAACCAACTGAGCCACCCAGGCGCCCTTCACATGTGGAATTTAAGAAACAAAACAGGCAAAAAAAAGAGACAAACCAAAAAAACAGACTCTTTAAATATAGAGAACAAACTGATGGTTACCAGAGGGGAAATGAGTGGACACATGAGTGAAATAGATGAAGGGGATTAAGAGTATATTTTTGAGGGGCACCTGGGTGGCTCAGTTGTTAAGAGTCTGCCTTCGGCTCAGGTCATGATCTCAGGGTCCTGGGATCGAGCCCCGCATCGAGCCCCGCATCACGCTCCCTGCTCCGCGGGAAGCCTGCTTCTCCCTCTCCCACTACCCCTGCTTGTGTTCCCTCTCTCGCTGTGTTTCTCTCTGTCAAATAAATAAATAAAATCTTTAAAAAAAAAAAAAGTACATGTATGAAAATGATGAGCACTACTATGGAATTGTTGAATCACTATATTGTACACCCGAAACTAATAAAACACTGTATGCTAACTATACTAGAATTAAAATTTTTACATACATACATACATAAAACTTTTTAAAAAAGATCTGACCACTGCTATATATCCTGTATATAAGAGAATTTCATTGAGTTTATGTTAGCTTCCCATTTGCCTATAAGTCATAACAATCTAAACAATGCTTTGGTAGAAAATGCTTTCTTTTTATTATATGTGACATCAGGATTATTATTTTTTGTTTTTATCAGCTGAAGATAATGAGCAAAATGCTTCTATATCCTTTAGCATATATTTTACATATGGGCAATAAAATGTATTATGCAACAGTTTCCATTTTAAGTTTGTTATTTGGCAGAAAATCTCCTACAGTGTTTAACTTATTATTATTATTTGCTACAGACTCTTCCTAAAAGCAAGAGGCAGCCCATTTTCTCCAGATGACTCATTAACAAAAGTCACAGTAGAATGAAGTGTTCCAACTTGAAATACCAACAGCTAAATATAACCTCTTCTACAACATTAGAAAATGCAGTGCCTCCCTCTTTAGTCTGTAAGAGCAATCTTAAAGGGTCACCTTAACAAAACACATTTAGCACATTAGGGGATCAACAAGAAAAGCCTGAAACAATGCATAGTTTTTAAAAAAGAAAGCATTGAGCAAAAATGGGGAAAACTTTGTAAATCACAAAAAAAAATGAAACTAATTTTTCTCCTTCTGTAGGTAAAACACATCTCTTTCATAAAAGCATTAATGCCTTAGAATATGAATACTGGTCACAAATACCAAAATTTATCTCCTGGTACCTAGTGTAAATTGATAGGCTTTTTTAGCCATTAAACAAATGACAATCCTATCAGAGATGTTTCATCTAAGATTACTCTCTTGAGGAAGAATAGTGAAATACATTGCAAATCTTATACAAATATTAAACCAAACTATTTTTTGCTGGATATTTATCTTGCATATAAATACAAATGTAAAAACAATATATGAAATTACTAATCAACAGTACTAATAATTTTTCAAAAATGAAGAAAAACTAGCACAAAACCAAGAAAACACAGTAAGTCAAAGTAAAAAAAAAAAAAGGATGAAGTAAAAAAAGGCAGTTTAACAAACAAGACAATTTTTCAGAGACAGATAAAGGGAAGAACAGAAGAAAAAAAATTCTAACAGCTTTTGAGTCCTTAGATTTAGTCATCCCTAAGGTCCAACTGTACCCATACTTCTGTGTGTGTGCATTTTAGTGACTTGAGTTACTAAATTCCTTTTTTTAGCTAAAGCTAGTACTAGTTAGTTTTCTTGTCACATGTACCCAAGTATCTATAGAAATACATCAATTTTGAGGTATACTATGACATCATACATTTCATCCCTCCTTTTTCCATAAAGGAGAACTTTCTTCCCTCTATTTTGGGGGGTGGAGGTCCTTTAAAAATCATCAAAAGAGGATTCATTACAGGAGATTGCTTCAAATTTTTTGAAAAGCACCAATTTAAGAAAGTAAACTGAGCAAACTTTTCTGAAGTACTCACCTCTTTAAAAAATGTACTGTTTTTACCAGAAAAATTACTTAAAAGCGAATACAAAATGGTAATCTTATTTTATTCTCAGTGGAATTACTGATGATCTTTATATTTTTCATTCTATTTTTATGTATTTTCCAAATTCAAACCAATCAGAAAGAATCATGTTATTTTTAAAATAAGGATAAATTTTAAGTAATTTTAACCTTCATCACACTTCAAAGGACATATTTGTTTGAGGCTTCATCTTCACACAGTTTTGAGAGGTGAAATATATATTCAGTTCAATTCAATGAATATATATCAAATACCTACTATGTGTAAAGCAAAGTGTCATAAAAATAGTATGTAGTTCATGAAAGAAGCCATAAAAAAGACTTCAGTGAATGTAGAATTTATGTAGTATAGGTATGTGTTGTATTTGTATGTGTGTGTTTGTGATATCTGAGTTACAATAGAGCTTAATCCAGGCTCTACGTCACAACCTCATGGTTTAATTCATTCTGATATTTTCATTTCCTAGCTACTGACATAATTTTCAAAGTACCCATCCTCCCCCATTCAGTTGCAATACAAGCTTATAAAGCATTACTTACTTTTCATATAAATAATCTCTTAAATAAGGCAAAATAACTTCCATGGATATTAAGAAAGAAAAGTGAGGTGACGATATTACCCAGTTTCCATCCCATTTTCTACTGTGTTAAATAGTTATCAAGGTTCCATTCCACAGGTATATAAAGAGATACCTCTAGTATAGCTTAACCTCACTATAATATTGTAATACTGTAATAGTCGATAAATAGGCAAAAAACAGTAAGATCATTAGGTGAAGAATTCTACAGTCAAGTTTCTAAAGTTTACTTCTGTTTACTATGGTCACTTGTTTTCTAAACCACAATACTGATTTACATGACCCCTAGCCAAAATTTGTTTTCAGTGCTGGAGAATGTGAAACCTGAAAGTTCAGAAGCTATTTAAACTCAAGAGATTCTACTAGCTGGGCAAATTCTAGAACTTCCACTGTGCCCCCTCTGCCAGGAACCAGAATGTAATGGAGCTATCGGGCATTCAGGTAAGGCTTGATAAATGAGAAGGTCTCCAAGCTCACAGTTGGCCGAGGTGTTTAAAAAACATACTTCAAATTAAATAGATGAAAATAAATACACACACACACCTCTATCTATATCTATCTACCTATCTATATCTTGGATTGGTACAACTACTCTTCCAAGATAACCTGAGAAATCATTCCTCTCACTCACTTTTTACACCACTATGTCTGTTGATTCCACCTCTCAAAGAGCCTTCAAGTTCTACCTTTCTTCCCCTTCCATCTCACTGACATATTTCAGGACCTCCTTATTTCTTATTTAGGGTACTCCAACAAACTAATTTGCTCTAATCCACTCTTCAGAATGCTTAATCAATTAGCTCTCCTATTTAAAATCATCCCCATCACCTACTAAAATAAATCTAAACTTCTTATCAGTGCATATATGTAATACAACCTGGTTTAATGCCTTTATATCTGCTGAACCCACTCTCAGTTCCCCAACTCAGGCACTATGGTTCAGTCATATTGAAGTCTTCCCATAAAATGTTTTCTCATGTCTCTGCATGTCTTTTGCAAAGACTGTTCACAAGTACAACCATGCCACACACATACCTTCCTAACTGTGTATGTTTTTTTCTTTAAGATTTTATTTATTTATTTATTTGAGAGCGAGAGAGTGAGAGAGTGACTGCACACACAAGTTGGGGTAGAGTTGGGGTAGGAGTAGAAGGGAAGGGAGAGAGAGAATCCTCAAGCAGACTCCCCACTGAGCGCGGAGCCCGAAGCAGGGCTCCATCCTAGGACCCTGAGATCATGACCTGAGCTCAAATCAAGAGTCAGCCATTTGGGCGCCTGGGTGGCTCAGTTGTTAAGCGTCTGCCTTCGGCTCAGGTCATGATCCCAGGGTCCTGGGATCGAGCCCCGCATCGGGCTCCCTGCTCAGCGGGAAGCCTGCTTCTCCCTCTCCCACTGCCCCTGCTTGTGTTCCCTCTCTCGCTGTGTCTCTCTCTGTCAAATAAATAAAAAATCTTTAAAAAATAAAATGAGTCAGCCACTTAACCGACTGAGCTACCCCGGCACCCTCTGTGTATCATTTTTTATAACTAGTATCATATTTGTCTTGAAAGACTCCACTTAAGGCATCATCTTCTCGGTGAAGCCTACTTTAATTGTTAATCTTCCAATCCTAAACTAGATATCTCTCCTCTATGCTCTCAGAGATCCTTTTTCAAGTAATTATCATAACACTTATCACTTGTTTATAGAATCACTAGCTGTGTGATTGCTCAGGATTCTCTACGATTCAGTTTGCTCACCTGTACAATGACTAATAGTATGTATACTGAAGGACTTTTATAAGAATAAATCCAGGAAGTGCCTAACACTTAATAAAAGTTCTAGTAAATGACAGATATACTTTGTTATTAATATTTTTCTCAAAGGCAAACACCTTAGCATTTATCTTCCTTACTCTAGCAGCTAATCCAGTACTTGGCAAAAAGTAAGCTGCTATACATTCGCAAAGTGAATAAATCCATGTTTCAGAAGGATGACTCCCGTAGCTCTATAGAAGGTGGAATGGAGGAAGTCCTGCAACAGATCCTGCAGGACCTCAGGAAGAAGGAAGAAAATCACTTTTAGGTGTTTCTAAAACTAAATACACACTACACAGGGACTCAGTATTTGGTGCCTCAGTTGAGAATTACTACTGAAAGGAGCTTATCTTAATTAAGAAGGGGTGGAGGTGGGTGGGTGGGAATCCAATCCCTCATGTGTTGATGGGATAGGAAAGGCAGAAAGAAAGAGCGACTGGAGAAATGCAGCGAGAGAAATGGGCAACAGGATTCAATGCAAGAGATGATGATAGGGGCAATAAACATGAGAGTAGCAAAGACGGCGGAGACCTGAGAGACATCTCAGATGATAAATAAGAGCAGGCAAACAATCTGCTTCTGAAGGTTTAAGGAGTAGAACCAAAGATCACTGAAAACGTCTAGTACGACAAAAAAAAACTTAATTGTGATAAAAAGTCAAGAAGCAAGACATGCAATTAAACTGACCCAGGTTTAGAAACTGGCAAGGTCAGGGACGCCTGGGTGGCTCAGTCGGTTAAGCATCTGCCTTTGGATCAGGTCATGATCCCAGGGTCCTGGGATCGAGTCCCGCATCAGGCTCCCTGCTCAGTGGGGAGCCTGCTTCTCCCTCTGCCTGCCACTCCCCCTGCTTGTATTCTCTCTTTCTCTCTCTCTGGCAAATAATAAATAAAAAATCTTAAAAAAAGAAGAAGAAACTGGCAAGGTCAAAAGGGAGAGAGAACTGAAGGCAATTTTAAAATGTAGTTGAAACAACCAACCATGCCACTCAGGCTAAATAAAGAGAATAAAATAAAAATAAAAGGAGCTAAACAGAAAGAGGGTACAAAAAATTTTTTAAAGCAGTCAAGGCAAGGACTAGGTTCAGAATGTGGAAACAGGGCTGCTGAAGTGGAATGGATATAAAGCTAGTTACAATAGAGGAGTTTAAGAAGTGTAATAACTGGTGCTGGAAATATCATCCACACAAGAACTAAGAGGACAGGATTAAAGAGAATATTTGTAAAACAGGTACCAAAGTTTTCAAAGAATGTGAAGGGGTCTAAAAGGATGACACTCAAAAAGCTTCCCAACAACCTTTCCTAAGCATGATCTAGTGTTTGCCTTATTGACTTAAGTTATTTAGTTTGCTTCTGCTTCCTCTAACTTAACCACTGTCTTCCAGAACAAGACTTCCCTAACTATTTTCTGGTATTTTTTCAATAGAAACTTCAGTTTGTGGGACACCCAGGTGGCTCAGTTGGTTACGCGTCTGCCTTTGGCTCAGGTCATGATCCCAGGCTCCTGGGATCGAGTCCCACATGGGGCTCCTTGCTCGGCGGAGAGCCTGCTTCTCCCTCTGCCTGCTCTGCCTGCCACTCCCCCTGCTTGTGCTCTCTCTCTCTGACAGACAAACAAACAAACAAACAAACAAATAAAAGAAACTTCCGTTTGTCATGGCCAGAGAGTACATTCTACATGAGGTGACTTTCACATATGATAAAACAAAAATAGCAACAAAAAAATCTAAGTTGACACTAAACAACACTTATTTAATGATCTTATAGTAGAAGATATCAATGAACAATTATTCATTCTACAGGTTCTGGTAAGAGAATGACTTAAATGAAAACAAGAAAAAAACTTCATGTATATATTTGATATGGTCATGGACACATATAAAAATACATGTTTTCTGGGAAACTTCAGTTTGTTATCATCATACATCAATGATTATTCTTATTGTTATGCACAGTTTTAAAAGCAACAAAACAATTTCTTATTAAAGTGGCTAAATCCAACAAAGGAATAAAACTAAATCTTGCAACCCTTAAAAGCATAGGGAATTATTACAATTTAAAGCCACTGATAATATTTAGTACATTTTAAACCATCCAACTACAGTGTCTTTTCATAAGTACATTGGAATCACCATGCAATTTTAATCCATATGCTTAAACCTCTTTCACAGTTTACAGGAACAAAGCAGTTTTGATTCACAAACAATGCCCTGCAGTCAAATACGCTCATGAGGTATTAATTTACAACTTCATCTGTGATCAGTTAAACTCCATGTGAAATCTTAAACATCCTTAAAAAGCTCACCACAAATAGTTCAATAAGAGATTTTTTGGTTAACATTACTTTAACAAAAAACATATAAGATTAAATTCTATTGTAAAATAAAACCAAATGCCACTTGCTTTTAAGGATAAGCCACTAACAAAACAATCTTTTAAACTGTCACCTTTGCATCTAAAATATTAATTAAAAATGTAATGCCAGTCTCAAAAACATATGCTTCAAAGTTCTGGCAAGACAAGTCACAGATAGAAAGAAAAACCAGTTTCAAGAAGAAAATGTACATATTTCAACAAATAAGATGTTTCTTTAATCAGTCCTAAGAGCCAGACTTACTAAATGTCAGGTCAACCTGAATCATACCAAAACAAAAGATTAAAATTACCAGTTTCACCAAATAGCTAAAATGTCAGATCCACAGAAGTTATGGACAAAGACATCACTAATGAAAAAATATGATATAAATATCCAATTCAGCTTATTTTAGTAAAAAACAATAATTACTAACTTCTCAGAAAACTGCAGTTTTGAGCTTTAATATTTATGTAATTTGAACTTGAGAACATTTATTTACTTAGGATTTCTTTTAGCTAAATACAAGTAATGTTTTATTTTGATTGGTTTTTTTAAGACAATCAGAGGAATTATTACCACATATAACAAAACATCCAGGGCTAAAACAGGTCTGGGATTAATTTATAACTCAACATCATTTGAGGCCTTGGTTCTAGCCATGTTTTCCCTGTGCCATCCTTACTGTGATAACTTTTGTCCCTTAATGGTTCAAAACCAGCTACAATTGTTGCAAGTATCACTTTACTTAATGTTCAAAGTTCAGAAGAAAGACTGCCCCTTCTTTATATCTAACAAAAAAAAGGAAAAAAAGGGAAAACTTTCTCACTAAACTTCAGGTGTTGCTGGCCACTTGACACTAAATCAATCAATGGAAAAGGGAATTAAATAGCCAGGATTGGTTTAGATTAATTCAGAGTCAGCCCCTGAAGGTAAAGAAGAACCCAGCTTCCCATAAAACACATTGCTATCTAGTGAGCAGTAAAAGCTGAAGTATCAAGTTAACTGTATCAGAAATGAAGAATCAAATCAATGCTATTCTCACACACTACATATATAATAATACACAAAAGTCATTATTTCCTTTACATGCTTCAAATGAATATTACATATGCCAATGTGCCCAACTCTTTTCATAACCATTAATATCTCAATTCTGATCAACTGAATATCTCATCAGGAAACTATTACATAATGCAATAATTTTCCACCTACATTAAGAAAGACAAAATAAGATAAAAGCAATAATTCAAAATATGTCACACTTTAAGTAAAAACCAAGGGACTGAATACATACACAAACTTCTGATTCCTCCTGAACCCCAACTAAAATTACTCTCAAAGACAAAAAGGAAACACTGGTGACAAAAATTTGGATACTGTAAAGCAGAGTGAGGAACAATGATTATTAACTCAACAGACCCAAGAAAGCTGAATCCTAAACAGAAGTGGAGAAAGGCAGAAAAAAATTGGGAAGCAACCAAATTTACACTGTCATACTCCCAAAAGGCACTGACTGGCATTAGGAATCTTTAGGAATGGGAGGGAAGGCAGGACATAAGAGTTGCAGGCAGACTTCCAGAGCCCATCCTGGACTCAGCACATCAGGGCAAATAACCTCTTTCTTGTCCAGGCAAAAGACTAAAGGTCCATTTTCTGAAGAGAATAAAAAGAGGGCAAAAAATACATTGAAATATGAGGATTAACAGAAAGCTGACACAATAAACTTTGGGATCTCCCAATATTTTTCTCTTTCTTGATTCCAGAAGGTAGTTAGGAAAGGAACCTTCCTATAATCGAACTAGTTTAAGAAACAACCCAATGATATCAACATGGAATTCTGCTACAAAACAGCCCATCCAGATCATTTAACAGTGACACAGTTTGTAATTTCTACACATCCACAGTACATTTACTGTCTGTCTTCCAATTCCCCACCCTTAAAAATAAGCAAAGAGACAAATACCACCAGATACTTAAAGAAAATCTCTACTGTGAAAGACTGAGGCCAAAATAAACAAAAATTTAAAATGACAACTTGGAGGAAAGGGAGACATATGATGGGACAAAAGCTTGAGAAAAACTTTATCTTATTATTAATATCTTCAGAGAGATGACAGGAGATATTGCATCCATGAGACAAGAACAGATGCTACTAAAAAGCAAAACAAAACAAAAAACATTAAATAAAAACCCCTTGAAATAAAAATGACAGTAAATTTCTCAAAAACCAAAATAAAATTAGAAAAGTAATTTAGAGGACCAGTCCAAGATGTCCAATGACCAAATAACTGGAGTTCAAAAAACAAAGAGAGAGAGAACAAAGAAAATAGGAAGAAATCAAATAAATGATTCAAGAAAATTTCTCAGAACTAATGGACATGATCCATGTCAAAAGAATCCATCACCAATGTGTCCAGCAAAATGGATGAAAAGAGACCCCTACAAAGACATTATCAGGACAAAGAGCCTAAAAGGCTTTCCCTTTTGTAGAATAAAACAAATGTTTCAAACAAAGGATCAAGAAATCAGAAGGGCATCAGATTTCACCACAGGAACACTGAAAGCTAGAAGATAATGGAGCACTGCCTTGGAAATACAAACACAATTTTGACAAAAAAATAAGTAAATAATAAATAAAAATGAAACTAACTACTGAGACTTAAAATAGCCTTGCACAAAAAAGGTCTACTTTAAGTAAGTTGGTTTTATGACAGCTAGGACCCTAAGAGAGGAGTAAGATCACTCAAATCTGAGCAATTCTAAATATTTCAATTCTACACAAAAGAAAAAAAAATGGAATTGTAGTTCAAATCAGGATGCTTCCAACTTTCAGTTTGAAATTTCTGACAAGAATGTCTAATGTTCATGGGACACTCTCTTCCTCCTACTGGAAATCATGCAAAATCAAGGAAAACGAAAATAGCACTTCATTTTCAGTAAAATTAGGAACATATCAGAAGGTATTGTAAATCAATGAGGTAAAGATGGAATAATCAATGATGGTATGGGACAACCATAAATGTACACTGTAAGCTGCCATGCAGTAGGAAAAAAAGCACAAAGTGGCAAGAGAGTCCAGTGATAGAAATTCACTAAAAATAGGGGTGCCTGGGTGGCCCAGTCATCAGGCATCTGCCTTCGGCTCCGGTCATGATCCCAGGCTCCTGGCATCGAGCCCCGCATCGGGCTCCCTGCTCAGCGGGAAGCCTGCTTCTCCCTCTCCCACTCCCCCTGCTTGTGTTCCCTCTCTCGCTGTGTCTCTCTCTGTCAAATAAATAAATAAAATCTTAAAAAAAAAAAAAAAAAAGAAATTCCCTAAAAATAGCCTACGAAATAACGCTTTTTTTTTTTTTAAAGATTTATTTATTTTATTTATTTGACAGAGAGAAACACAGTGAGAGAGAGAACACAAGCAGGGGGAGTGGGAGAGGGAGAAGCAGGCCTCCTGCTGAGCAGGGAGCCTGATGCGGGGCTCGATCCCAGAACCCTGGGATCATGACCTGAGCCGAAGGCAGAAGCTTAACAACTGAGCCACCCAGGCACCCCAAAATAACGCTTTTTGAAAGTGAGGGGAATACCATGAAATGTGTAACTATACCACTAATTTGTGAAGTGATAACTAAGACAAAAACTCTACTCTCACCACTACCATTTAGCATCACACTTGAATACTAGCCAACACCATTAAACAAAATGAAGGAAACCAGAGGAATAAATATTGGGAATCAAGAAATAAATCTACTACTACTTAAAACTGTTATTATTGCACAGCTTAAAAATTTTTCAAAAAAATTTAACAAAAAACTTATAAAACAGTAAGAGAAGGTGGTAAGGTACATGGGTAAGAAAAATAATGCATGAAAGTCAGGAACTTTCATTTATATAAACCAAAACCACTTTAAAAAGATCTTGATTCACAAAACCAATAAGGGATAAACTTTAAAAATATATAATACCTATGAGACAATAAATTTAAAACACTCCTGAAGGCATTAACAGAAGACCTGAAGCAAAAAACGTGCAAACCATGCTTGCTTAGGAAGACTCAATATTAATATGTCAATTTACCTTCATTTAATTTCTAATTTTAATATAATAATCATATCAAGAGCAACAGGTTTCATTTTTTTGTTGTTGTTTTTGTGGGATGAGTGGTACAGAGGAAACAACATGATAAAATGTTGAAAAATAAGCAAGGAAGGATAAACTAGGAAGCTCTAAAAAAAAATAATGAAATGAGGAACAAAGCCCAATTGAAAACAAAACTTTCATGATGCTTCAGTAATTAAACTGGCACACAATAATGAGCCATATCCATGGAACATGAGAAAAAGTCCAAAACAAACTAAACATGTAAATTGGGATATAGTTAAAGTGGTATCTCAAAATAATGACAAAGAGATGAAGGAATCAATAAACAGTACGGGAAAACGAAATAACCTACTATAAAAAATAAGAGAGGGGGCACCTGGCTGGCTCAGTTGGTAGACTATGCAACTTTTCATCTCGGGGTTGGAAGTTTGAGCCCCACGTTGGATGTTAAAATTACTGAAAAATAAAATCTTTACAATAAAATAGGGTCCATATCCCACTCTGTGTATGAAAATAAATTAGGATGGATCAAATAAATAAGAGTAAAAAAAGAGATTTAGAAGTCTTAAATTCTACTATATAATAAAAATAAAATTAGAAGAAAATCCAAATTATAACCTTGTAAAAATGTTTGCACCTCATATCACAAAAGGACTTACATTCCTAGCACATAAAAAGCTCTAAATCACTAAAAAGACCAACAATTCCCCTAAAAAGTAAGTGTGGTGCAGAAGATATAAATAGACATTTCACAGAAAAAGAAAAGCAAATGGTTTTTAAATAAGATCCTCAACTTCACTTGTTAAACAAAAAAATACAAATTATACATAGGCTGAAACACCACTATTTAGTGATTAAGTTGGCAAAAAACAAAAAACAAAAAAACCCACAAAAATCAGAAGTTTAATAAGTTCATTGGTAAGGTTCCAGGTAAAAGCACTCATTTTTTTAAAAAAGGCAAGGAAGGAGGAAAAAAGAAAGAGGACAATTTTTAAAAATCACAATTATGCTAAAAGAGAAAGATTTTAAGATTAGATTTTTAAAATCCAATTAATGACTGTTACAAAAGGTACATCAGAAGCATAAGGACACCTAATGTTCTAAAGTGAAAGAAAAAAAAGAATATACCGGTCAAATGTTAAAGAAAAGAAAGAAGTTGAACTGTAATTACTATTAATTAAAATAGAAAGGGATATTACATAATGATTTCCTTAAAAGTTCAGTATACCAGGGAGACACAGTAATTCTAAAAGTATGTGTGCTTAATAAACATCTCAAATATATTAAGCAAAAGTTTTAAAATCTTAAAAAGAAATTGACGAATCTAGCATCCCAGCAGATTTCTACATATCTCTTTTCATTATTGACCAGTCAAGAGTATAAACAAAACTTATATAAAAGAAATAACAATTTACAAGCCAGATCATGAGACGATCATATAATTACCTAATTAAATATATGGAATTCCTCATCTAACAATTAGAGAGCGCATATTCTTATCAAGCACACATAAAACATTACAAAAGATATTACAAGAGGAACAACAGATTTAACCCAAAGAATGTAAAAGGAAAGAAATAAGAGCAAAAAAATCAATCAAATAGAAAGCAAAGGTGCAAAAGAGATCAATTTAAAAACACACACATGTAACTGTAGATACAGCGGAGATTAAAGAGACAAAAAACCCATGAACAACAGCAAGCAAGCAAATGGGGACCTCAGTCCTACAACTCCAAATAACTGAATTTGGCCAACAACTTAGTGAGCATGGAAGCATTCATCCTTAGAACCCCCAGAGAGGAATGTAATCCCACCAACGTTTTGATTTCAGCCTATGAAACCTCAAGCAGAGAACCAACAGAGTTAAGACACACTGTACCAACTTCTGACAGAACTATGAGATTATAATTGTTGTTTTAAGCAGCTAAACTCTTGGCAATCTGTACAGCAACAACAGAAAACTACTGCACCATCCTTGCTTGACAGTTAAGTGCTGCTCCCCAGCCTTTACTACTCCAAGATCCTATCATCTCCTTTGCTACTTAGACTCCAGTTTTGTAAAAGCATCTTCTACCATCAGCTTCCATCCACAATAAATAGCCACTCTGAGGCTTCTCAATGATGCTGGTGCTCCCTTCACTCTACATTTCCTATTACATTATTGACAAAGTGTCTTTCTGGTTTTAATACAGTAGATCCATTCTAGCATGCTCGCTTCTCTGAGCCTTTTGATTCCTTGCTCTACTATCTGCCAGGCAGCCCTGACATCTCTACTTCATTTAATATAGGCCATCACTTCTCCCAAGCTTCTAAGAACCATCACAGCAGCATATTACAACCAGCTCCAGTGGCCTATGCCAGGAAGTTAATTGCTGTGTCACTGGAGAATCTGGCTTGAATGTTGACCAAAATCAAAGGTTTACAATATTTAGTTTGACCCTAAGTCAAAAAAAAAAAAAAAAGAAAAATCAAAAGACTTTCCTTCTTAAGTCTTTGATGAGAAAGACATGCAGTTTTTAATCTACCATTAAGAATATTCTGAAAGCTATAGACCTTGTCAGAATAATGCATATCCACAGGAAAAAAAATTGCACAGAATTTTACAAAAGATTCAAAAGATTACAATCTGGATTCTCTAAAAACAGACACTGAGATAGTTTGGGATACATGATGTTTATTAAGGATCAACCCCTGTGAAAAGGGGAGAAGCAGGACTGCAAAACAGGAAGTCAGACCACAGTGCAGACCTCACACAACCTCAGGCCACCTGGCAGGGATGTCTGGAAATACATTATTTGTCAGAGTTGTCTCAGGTACGAACAAAATGGCTGGGCCCTTATACCTCCATCTTGCAGGATGGGAGCCGCCCTGGGAAGGCTGGGGTTTATTTAGGCAAGGAGGCTTTCGGCAAAAGAGGCAGAGCCTGAAGGAGCTGACAGATGAAAGCTTTCTGATTACTTTCCTCTTTACAGCCAGGCTGCAATTCCTCCTTGAAGGAGGACCTGGGCTGCAAAAGTCCATGTCTACCACACTTTTACTCAGGAACCTATTTTATCCATCCTAAAAATCCTCTCCTCTCTTGTACTTTCTACTTTTACTCTTTTCTACTTCTTCTGATTATACCAGTTTGCTTTCTTAAGACAAAAGCCCAAGCATTTGTAGCCAAGTCTGCACACTGTAAAGACCTCACAAGAGGTCTACTATAAATCATGGACAGACTGAAGCTGGATATAGGTAGAAGCCCCACTTGGAGCAATAGGACCTCAATTTATTTGTTAATTGCTGACTAAGACTGGAAATGAAATAATTAGATAGGAATACTGACAAAATGATCTAACAGCAAACCAAGTAGTAGACTTCCACCAAACTGAACTGCAGTTAAACACAGGATGACTTGTAATTCATCCATCACAATAAGAAGCAATAAGAGCACTATCTGAGGGCTATAAAATTAAGCATTTATAATAGCACATTTTTATTATAATCAGAATTAGAAAATAAGGCATATTTTTAATGTTTTCATCATACACTGCATTTAAATACATCCTTCCTTCATGCAATAACATTTAAGTTCCTATTGTGTGTCAATTGCTCTTAGGAGCTAGATATAGAAGTCAACAGGACAAAGCTCCTGCCTTCAAGGAGCTTCTACCCTCTAGTTAGAGGAGTTGGATAATAAACAAGGAAACAAAGTCATTTCATATATGACTAGTGCTATGAGAAGTGTCATTTGAACTGAGAACTGAAAGAAGTCCAAAAGAACCATAAGGAAGAGCATTCCAAAAAGAGTAGACAACATATGCAAAGGTCTCAAGGTAGGAATGAGTACCTGTTGAAATAACAAGACAAAGATCAGTGTCACTGAAACATTATGGACAAGGGTACTCTTACAGGAGGTAAGAGTTATACTCAAAGTTTCAAGGTCAGGATCAATCACCCTTCCTCCTACCTACTCTGTTTATTGTTGTTTACTGTTAGAGAATTACGAAAATGCTTGAGACTGAGAGCTGATAAGCAAACACTTTCAGATTTTGCCAGTAACTAGTAATGCTTCCCATCATTTGTTCTATTCCTCTTACATTAAAAAAAGAGAAATCTACATTTTCATAGAAACTGAAGAAACAGAAATAAAGAATGAAAAAAAATCTCACATCCCTTACCAGGAAAATTAATTTTATATTTAACATTCCGTAATGCAAAAGATAGTAGCAATACTTCCCCTTTATGCAAATTATCTACATAGATTTTGACTGTCACATTAAAGACAGTAAACAAATCATTTACACATCATAAGTATATGCTGAATAATTAAGCTTTCCCTACATGTTACATCCCTGCAAATAATGTATTATCAATGGATTTGCAGTGTCGGTTGGTTTCTACTCAGAAGAAACAAGTATTTGTTTGCTGGACTTAACAGAGAGAAGGTGAAGCTAAATAGGACAATACCAAATGGCTTTGTCATACCAAATAATTACAATTATTAGAATAAACAAATAAACAAAACTGCCTTAAAATATATCTGAATGAAAGTGTAAAACAAATACTTTTAATTTCTAAGCATGAAAACTTAAATGGCTAAAGTACGTGATCAGTAGCGTTAGACATAAAATTTCTAATATTAGAGATGACAATTACTACTAGATACTGTCTCCATGCTTCACATTAACAACTGTCAATGTGGAGGTATCAAAAAACCCACAACTTGATGTCAGGGTGAATATATGGTATACTAAGAAAACTTCTCAATACAGAAAGAAGCCCTATTTATTGGTAGGCTAAGTCTCATTTGTTCCTTAATCTAACATAACCAGTCCCTACACACAGTCTGGTCAGATAGAAGATTACATTGTGATCCTCTACTCCTAACTTGATGGTACATGCATTCTACCAGGCTTCTTTCTCCAAAATATTACAGCTTTGTCTACACTAAAAATTGGTTGTAAGAGAATTTCTCTCTTCTTGATGATCGCTGCACAAGTGTCATAAGAAAATTTTAGCAGCTATGGTATCCAAATTTGCTGCTCTGCCACTTACTTGGTTATCACATGGATCTGAAGGGCCATAACCCCACAGAACTATCTCTGGCTGTGACAAGTTTGATCACCAGCATCTACACTGCTTTAGACTTTAAACTCTCAAATACTTGGGACTTTTACTATAAAGTCAGTAGACATCTGTAATTATAATTCATGATGCTCAGACGATGATGCTCAGACTCTCCTGTAAACTCAAAAGAATTTCTACCAATATTTCTTTTTTTTTTATCTACCAATATTTCTTATTGATTACTTTCAATTGTATAGACCAGCAGTTCTCAAAGCAGAGTCCATGAATCACATGGGTCTTTAAAATTCTTGCAGGGAATCCACAGGTTAAAATTATCTGCCTTTTTCCAGTGTTATTCTTGTACATCTGTCCAGTGAAGTTTTCCAGAGGGTACGTAACATAATAACATCATTCCGGTGGCATGGAGTGGATGCTTGTGTATTTTTTGTTCTGTTTTGAAAATTTTTTAAGGTAATACCTCTAGGGTATTAATATGTGTGCTTTCAGAGATTAAATTTGTTCTCCAAACTTCTACTGTCCTCTTATGAGCTATACCAGCTATAATCTAAGTATCTGTGTGAGGCAGTATTTCATTCATGTATTTCAATCAATATCAATATTTGAACATACATATTTATATCAGATATTTCAATCAATATATTGCAACAGACTGAATGCAGAAGCAGATGAGACTCCATCTGCCTTCCATTAAGTTAGACATTAAAGAGATTTGCAAAAATGTAAAACAATACCACTCTTTTTACAGTATTTTTAGTCTGGGAAATATAGATTTTTTTACAAAACTATGTTACTTATGTTACTCATGTTAATAATGGGTTTATTACAATTATCTTTAAATGTATTAATAAATATTTTCAAATGTCTCCATTTAAATTTTTAAATTAAAAAAAAATTTTTTTTTAAGTAAACTCTACACCCAACATGAGTTTTAAACACACAACTCCAAGATCAAGAGTCACTGTGAGTGACCCAGTAAGGTGCCCCTTTTTAAATTTCTGATATGGTAAATACCAATAGATATAACCTATTAAGCAATACCTCTGGGGCACTGGCACACTACTTTACACATGTTTAATCACTGGTTTTGTCTTCAAAATAATTCCTGTTATTGCATAAACCAACTTTTCACCATTTTCAGTTTTTTAAAAAAATTCTCTACTTTCAATTACCATCAGATTGATACCTCTTCTCCTTATTAGCACTTCATATTTCTATTGCTCTCACACAAATATAATATTCTTAAAAATGAATTGCAATTAAAACACAAACAAAGCAAACATAGTACAGAATAATAAACACAATAACCAACAATAAAATGACAGGGCCACAGCTGTTTACAACATCCTTTGGTCTGATGTGACTTTATTTCGTTTACAAAATTTTATATGGTGAAATCTGATAAGAACTTTTTATATCTTACATTTATATTTGTCAGTTATGAATAAAAGATACCAGTGTAACACAGCTTGTAGTTACCCACATTTAAATATGCTATGAGTCAAATAATGATGTGCCACTATGTTATTTTATGAGGAAAATTAATAGTTCTATTCCATCACTATCAAGAGTTTCATGTGTATTGCTGGCTATTGGAAATGTAGGTTACCAAACATCTAATGTTCAAATAATTTAAAAACCATTATAGGGGTTCTTTCCTTGAGACTACACACCAGTTAACTTAAATGAATTACAAAAGCCTTATAGTTGGTGAAAAATATTATGATAAATATAAGCAATATTTTCTAATAAAGATAAATGGTAATTGAAAAATTAATGTTACATTTAAAATACATTCAGAATACTGTACACAGCAATGAAGCACTTTAATTAAAAAACAAGTTTAAACAATATTTAATCATTCATCTTTCTCTCCTGCTGCCAACTTCCTTCTATTCCTCAAACACACGAAGCTGTTTGTATTATTTGCCCAAACAATAAAACCATTTATCATAACTTTGCTATATTTATTGCTGTCTTTAAAGATAATTTATATTTTCCAATATAGATTAATTACAAAAATCTTGTATGAATGAAATCTACACATTCAATACAAGTATAAAAATACAAATAAGTCATGAATAGGACAGTATCTTTCAACTGTCATATTAAGCACTTGGAAGTGGTAATCAATAAATTAAATTAATAATTTTTAAAATTATCATTAAAAAAACTACTAGATTTGAAATATTGACAGAGTACAGACAAATACAAAACATAGCAGTGTTGATAAAACCCAAAAGTGCCTGGCTCATAATCATGCTCAGAGATAAATTAACATTTCTAGAATATCTAATATATGCCAGGCAGGAGGCTAGGTATTTCACATGCATTATCTTATTTCATCATCACAATATCTATAACCCCAATTTGTCAATAATGAAATGAGTTCTTAGAAGTCACATAACTAATAAGTAGCAGGAATGGGATCTAAGTAAAGACAAAGTCTAGTGAAATAAAATCAAAAGAATGAAAACAGTTTTAAGATAACTTTCTTAAATAAGTGACTGTCATTTTACAACCATTCTTTATTCCCAAAACAAGATTCCAAATTTGCTTTTGGGGAACCATCTCTCCAACATTCTTTTTTCCTCTCTGTTAAGAGATTTTCTCTCCAACATTCTTCATCTATGTATTTCCAGCAGTGCTAATTCTATCTCCAACTGCACAAGCAGGTAGGTAGCTCAAGCCAAGCTAAACAGACCCAATATGATCAAATACCACAACTTTTCTTGGAGCCACTAGAACAGATGCAAGAAAGTGCAAAGGATGTAAACTGATAGCTGTTGGCAGCTACCTTACCTCCAGGAGATGAGAGCCTATTTGCAAAAGGAGCCAAAACCAAGATAAACAGAGGGAACAGTTGAAGAGGGTCCAAAAACATTATTTGAGCCACTGGATCAAGCTTCACCTGAAATTGGCCACACCATGATCTTTTAAATTATGTGACCCAATAAGTTTCCATTTGCTTAAGCCAGTCTGAGTTGGGGGATTTCTGTCACTTGTTCAGTGTACCGATCAATAAAAATTTAATGGTGGAAATCATCTGCAGAAATCAAATGATGTACTTAATTATTCTCAAACTGGAACCTAAAAAACAAATGAACAGAAATCAAGGAACTAGTTTCAGTATTTGAAAAAGCTTAATGGAGTTGCACACTGACCTGGAATAGAGCGCCTAACGCTTAATAAAACACTAAGTTATTTCTGACTACATCATTTTAATATGAAAACTTCAGTTATCTTGTAATAGAAATAGATTTTCATATATATAATCTATTTTTAAATTGGAAACAAATTGTTACTCTTAAAATACAGTTTATTTGAAAGACAAACTTTTAAAACAGGAAATTTTTCAAAATGATCACTGGAGAAGAAAATATGAAAAACTATCATATTACTTCAAAATATACTTAATAATACAATTCACACCTTTACTGTATCAGAAATTCCTGACTAACCCCTTAATTTCTGAATGACTTTCTATCTATCTTTCTACCCTGAGGCTATCCAGCCCCCTGACATATCAAATAAGCAGTCTAGGCTAATGGCACCACCTAGTGTCCGGTACTGCACTATCCGAGTCACTGTTTTTCACTTTTGCTGGTGAAGGAACACAAGCTGGTCTCCCACTGTTGTTCTCATTTATAAATCTTCCCAAATCCAAGTCTTTCTTATTCATTTGTACATACACATTGTCCTAAATATCCTCCCATGCCTCTCCCAAAAACTGTCCAGTTACTTTAGAAACAACTATTTAGTATGCCCTTGATCTTTGCCAGGTGCTTAATGTGAGTTAGCAGAAGCACCTTCTAAAGTGGCTTCTATGAGTATCCCATTCACATGCCAAAGCTCACAGATCACTGGACAGGCCGTGTGACTTTAAAACTCATTTTCTTAATTACTACTCACAACGCTCATGCTGCTTTTTCTTAATTCTTCATTTCATACTTGGCCAAACCACTTTTTTTTTTCCCAAAAGTAATCATCCAGTTCTTGTCCAAGATGGCGACATAGAAACACCCTGAATTCATCTCCTTCAAGGAACACGTGAAATTATACCTATTTATAAAATGATTCCTCCTGAAGAAGAACTGAGGGCTGACTGAAAGCTTCTAAACAACCAAAGACAGAGAGAAACGCAAAAGAGAACAGCAAGAGAGATGGAGACATCATCTCCAGGAACACCCACACCAGATGCTGCAAATAGCAGTGGGGAAGGATGGTATCGAGGGACCAGGAACAGATTCCTCTGTCCTTGGGCACAGGAAAAAAAAAAAAAAAAGCCCTGGTTTAAATAAGTAAATATCCATTTTTTAAATTATTTTGAAGTTAAGCCAAGCTTTCCTCAAATACCGTCACAGAAAAAAATGTTCTTGTTCCACATCTGCTAGTTGTACTAATATCATTTGCTAATATTTTGTATTATGAATTATAATCCTCCAGCTTATCATCAGTTAAATCAATTTTGGGGGGAGAACATAGACCTAACCACCACTGTTCCTTTTATCTTAAGAAAATTCAAATGAAATAATGGTATAGTGATAAAGAGACCAATGAAACAGACTAGAGCCCAGAAATAGACTCACACACATATAGAAAACTCAACATATCACAGTGGACTGTTCAAAAAAAATGGCAAGATAACACGCAAAGAACTTCAGTCTCAAACTCTACCTCTACACAAAAATCCTACTCAATTGGATGAAAAGATCGAACTCTATAGAGCACATATAGGAAACTATTTGACTTTGGGGTAGAAGGAATTTCTTAAGGTGTAAAAGCATAAAAGAAAAAGATTGATATGATTACATCAAATTGTAAAACTTGTATGAAACAAAAGACACCACAAAGTTAAAGATAAGTCACACAGGAAGCACAGACATGTGCAACAAATACAAAGAATTAGTATGCATAAAATATAAAGAACTTCTACAAACAGTAATTTTAAATATTCCAACAGAAAAAAATTTAGCAAAGACACTAAGTGGCAATCACAGAATAGGAACTTTTAGGCAAATAAACATAAGAAAATGTGCCCAGCCTCACATTCTTAAAGTGCAAATTAAAACCACAATGAAATACACTTCACACCTACCAAAACGGAAATAAATTAAAATGTCTACTGATACCAATTCTTAGCAAGACAATTGAGAAAGGGAATGCTCAGATACTGCCGGTAAGAACAATTTTGCAATCTAGTAAAATGTAAGAGGTACCTGACCAACAATTCCAGAAGCACATATAAATCCCAGTCCTACAGTGCTTTCTGGAGTAACAGAAATATCCTTTATCTATAATACCCAATACATTAGCTGTTAATTACATGTGGCTATTGAGCACTTCAAATGTGGCTAGTGCAACCAAGGAACAAAACTAATTGTATTACATTTTAATTAAATTAAAAAACCTACATGTGGCTAGTGGCTACCTTATTGAACAATACAGCCCTAGAAAATCACTCACATATGCATATAGAGATAAATACAAGAATTTTAATTACAGTAGTGTTCCTAATACTGAAACATTTGTAAGTCCTCAACAGAATAAACTGGCATATTCATACAGTACTATATGGGAAAAAATAAACTATATTAATAATTATACTAAAAATAAGTATGTATTAACATATATAAATCTCAAGAATATAATACTGCATTAAAAAATGAATGTGAAGATAGACATAGTAAAAAGCATTTACATAATGTTTTAGAACCTGCAAATCAATCTCTCATAGTGTTTATGTATACATATATATACAGTTAAAGCACTAAAAAAAGTATTATAGTTAAAACACCAAAAACAGCTAAAAATACCAGTCACTTTGGGATAAGGAGGAGAATGGGATTGCAGAGAAGTAGACAGAGGGCCCCAATTGTATCTGTAATGTTTTATTTCATACCCCCACCACACTCAAACCTTCCAACAAATCCAGCGGTGTTAAGAAACTGGGCACATCGGTGTTTTGGTATTGTCAAATTTTACTATATACTTAAAATATTTCATAAGGAAAGTTTAAAAACAAGAAAATTCATGCTCCAAACTGTAGAACACAACAACTTGAAGGTTTCTGAGTTCCAGTTTATTCTTTAATTTCTCTGCCTCTCATTCAGTTTTCTAACATCTACTACTAAAGACAATGAAATCAAATTTGTGAAGGCCTAAAATACCCAACTGTATTTTCATGATGACGCATAGCCTATCACTAAAACTGTTTTCTACTTCCTAGTAAAAGCAGTAAAAATGCAAGGTTTCTCCTTTTCTTATGACTTTTTGACTTCTTATTCAATTCCCCTATGTAGTGTTTGTGGAAATCAAGTATTTAAGCATGAAAAAACAAAAACCAAAAAACAAAACAAAAAACTTTGCCATTTAAGAATTACCCTTGGGATAATTCATGGATTCCTGAACCAGGCCATTTAGCCATGAGGTCAACTAAAACATATGTTTTAAATAACATTTAATCTACTTTGCTGAACCCCTTATTGAATGTTTATGTTTTGCAACAATTGAAGAACTCATAAGGATCACGATATATTAGGTCTTTCTGCCAAAACATTCTGCTCTCTTCTAGTTTTAAAAATCCAAAAGCTAATAAATGTGTTCATGAAAACAGAAACAAATATAGCTTTCCATTTAAAGAAAGCCTGTCTCTGAATTCAAAAGTTTTCTTGAGCTAGTCAATCCTATGGTTGAGAAGCACAAAATACGTGTTTTATCAATTAGACTCCTACCAATCCCTGGGACTGTAAGTTCAATGAGAGCAAGCAGAGTACCACACTATATCCCCAAAGATTAACACAATATGGATGAATAAATGAAAACTCAATGAATAAAAACGACCTATTTACATTTATCGTGAGTATCTAATGTGTTCCACATTGGTTTGTTAGACTTCGTGACTTGGTAAGACAAAGTAAAATGAAAAACTGGAAATAAACTTGCTTGAAAAAGCAATTCTAAATGTTGAAGCTTCACACCTGAATTTGAAGTTCAGGTAGGAGAATCTCAAAGCTCCTCTCTCCCTCTGCCTTAATGGAACCCACTCTCCTTCCTCCATCAAAGGAAGCACTGATAAACAGGATGAAGGCCAAATCCCAACTTTAAGGTTAAAATCTTGTGTCTTATGGCAAGGTCTTTTCTTAGTGCTCCATTTGGCTGGGAACAAGCACCTTTGTCTACAAAATGACAAAGCCAGGAAAAAGGCTTGGAGTGGATGGCTTAGGCCAATCATTGTCAGCCTAAAGGAAAAGAGATCTTTTCCGCGACCCATTAACCCTTGAACTGATTCTCTCATGCTATGTCTCTCCCATTAGAATGCTGAGATTGGAAAGACAAACATTAGGGTATGAATGTAGGAGAAAATGGCCAAACAGCTCTGTCTGCAGAATGAATACAAAAGGAGCCTTTGCAAAATATATTACAAATGACCAATAAAACAAAAATGCTCTCTCAACCTCAGCAATAATCAGAGAAAAGCTTATTAGAACTATTAAATGTCATATCTGTACCGCATTGTAGCATGTGTACATAAATACTATTATACTCTATCATAAGTAACTGATACAACTTCTATGAAATTTGGCACCTCTCAAAAGTTAAAATGTGGATTCCTTTTTGTCATATCTTATTAAAAACACTGGCACAACTTTTTAAAGCCCATGCAAAAAGATTACAAATGTGAGTAGTTTTGGTAGTGAAAAATTAGAAAAACCCAAAGTATTCATTAATAGGAACTGGTTAATAAAAATAATTCAGAGTTATAGAGAAAAAGAACAGAGAAAATGGTGAAGTGGAAATTACCAAAATGTATAACAAATATGGCAGGAAGGACACTCAAGTTTCCAGACTGTAAGGGCCAATTGCATGCTCAGCACAGTGAAAAAATGAAGAGCCATCCTAAGAAAAATCACATAAAGATCTCTTAAAATACCAAGGGAAAGAAAAGATCCTATCTAAGAGATTCCAAAGAGGAAAAAACAGATGACATATAAAAGCTCAGGAATCAGTACATCAGTCTTCTCATGGGCATCACTGGCTACTAATGGAGCAAGACCTTCAAATTTTTAGGGAAAAATTATTTTCAACCTACAATTCCACACCTAGTTGAAATACCAATCCAATGTGAAGGTAGAATAAAGACATTTTATAGGCTTGCAAGTACTCAAAAGTTTTATATTCCACCCTTTCTTTTTTTAGCAATCTCTGGAGGATATGCCTTAGCAAAATGAGGGAATAAACTAATAAGAGGAAAAACAAACAAAAAGCAATTTATCCAACAAAAAAGCAACAAAGGGAAGTGTGATCAGAGAGCTGTGGAGAGTGAAAACCAAAACCAAAACCAAACCAAACAAAAACGGATTGAAGCAAGATAGAGGATTAAGGGAAAGAAGTCGACAGAAAAATATTTATTGAGCTTTAGGGCCTACATTTAAGTACTTGAAAAAAAAAATCAATGAGCGATGCTTGAGAAAGCTGCTGAAACAGAGAGGGAAATTAGCAATTTAGCCCACAGGAAACTAAGCAAATGAATAAGCAAGGCAATAAATAATATGGGATGGGGGAAAGGACAAAAAAAGTATTTAAGTAAATAAACATAATATAATGCATTATGTTATTTAATACTTACATGGTCACTATAATATAAATATTAAGTATAGATTGTTTATAGATTTAACCAAAATTATTATATAACTTCCCAAAATTTTAGCAGGAGTAGTATGCAATATGATCTGAATCCCAAACTGCCATAAAAAGGTCAACAGAAAACATCTAAAATTGGTTCATCCAGGAAAGCTGAGTAAGCATATTATTAGACATAAGGTAGTATCAGAAGGAATAAACTAATATATACAAATGATCGTTTCTAGAGAACTGAGCTGTGTTACTGAATGATCATAGCTGCGGACTCAGGAAATGAACAGGTATAGCTCTAGAGCGCTGCCATGGCCAACTGCTCCATCCTGGGGAATCTCGAAGGGGCTGGTCAAATCCAAAGCACACCTCCTGGCCGGGTTTGCCAACACTGTTGCCAAACAGAGGATAAACTCATTTCAAGAAAAGCCAGTAATTCAAGAGACGAGGGTTTGGAAAAGAGAAAGGGAGACACTTATTTCAGGTACCAGCAGCTGGGAGAGGTTAAGGCTCAAGCCTTAACAACAACAGACCTCTCCACTGGCAGGAGGGACGCCCGGTTTTATGAGGAGAGGCCGAGTGGGTACATGCAAGAAAGCAGGCAGAGGTCACATGATCCTGGGTGGGGGTTAGTATGTGTTCAGCGGTGATCACCAGCAGGGAAGGGGATGTGGCGGGGGTGTGGTCTTGTAGGCATTCTGTTGCTATCAGGGCTTTTCTGGTCTGGTGATTGGAATGCTCCAGGCATGCAAACACCTTCATAAATGCCTCAAGAAAATGTGATAAGAAATAAGCCCAACAAAGGATTTTAGTTCGAGCATGAGTTAAGCAGTCTTGTCTATTTCTGGTTTTAGCTGTTGAGCAAGAGGGCTCACTAACAAGAGGAGGGCAGGAGACTGCTATATCTTATTGTAAACCTTTTAACAACAATCTGTTTTTTACCCATATGCAAGAATTACTTTAATTAGAAAAAATTCTTACGCCCCATTGGGGCTACATGAAAAAAAAGAAGTTCCCAGTATAATCAACCTTGATGATGTTAAAATTAAAAGAAGCTGAGAGACAGAAAACGGAACACAGTTAATAAAACATGAAATATATAAATTGGCGATGTAAAATAACCAATTTAGGAACTGAAACAGTAATCAAAACAGGGTGAAGAAAAGGTAGAGACGGTGTGAGATGAAGATTCACCTAATCATAGAAGAACACAGCAAAGCAGAAATATCAAGAAATATTATATAATCCTACTATAGGTAGAGATAACCACAATAAGCACTCAAAACAGAATTAGTTAAAAGTGGCTGCCTTTGGGGGAATGGCATGGGGGAAATGTGGAGCAGGATTTCTCTTGTTTTTCATTATAAGACCATCTGTTCTATTTGATTTATAACCATGTACATATATCACCTTTGAATTTTTAAAAAGTGGTCCTGAGATATAATGGATCAAAGGCCCATGGGGTTCCCTGAAACTTGTTACCAAGAATAACTTTCTCAAAAGGGTGAAATGCATTTAACATAGTCTTTACAACCTAGAAAAACTCCATCTAGGACATTCTTATAAAGAAATACAAGATAAGTGAACAAAAGAATACTATTTTATTGGGAAGAAAGCTGGGCAGGGCGAGGAGTATTCCTAGTAATATGAACATGTAGAGAAAGAATGAGTAATGAAATTTAATCTGAATCACTTAATTCAATGAGCTTATTTGAGAAATATCATCACACTGAGTTCATCACTCATTCCTAAGAATTCTAAGGCACACTTAAGTCACCACTTCAACAAAAATAAAACCTTAACAATAGATCACTTTGCTAAAGATTTTCAAGTTAGTTATATCTAATCATCTTATTACAATTCTGGAAACAAATATACTTGAGCACATGTTTACATGTTCAAAACAAACTACTAATAAATATTCTGTGTGAGTCATGACAAGGAAAAGGTTGAAAAGCAATGAATGTATATATATATATATGTATGATATTATATATACAACTATGCTATAAAAACAAATTTGGTAACATTTAAAAAAAGGTAAAGGCTGGCTCGTGACCTCAGCTCAGGTCTTGATCTCAGGGTCGTGAGTTCAAGCCCCGTGCTGGGGGCTCCATGCTGGGCACGGAGCCTACTTTTTTAAATAATTAATTAATTAATTAATTAAAAATTTTAAAAAGCTAAAAATTTAAGGGAAAAGCTAGAATATAAAAAACTACATTATTAATATCTAAAGATATTACATAATCACCATCTCATACCACAGCACTCAACAATGAACATAAATGGCAGATGCAAATCTTCATTTTTAAAAATATGAATTTCTTAGTTTATTAGAGTTGATATGTGAATTACTTGACATTATGATCCTTCACTTTTTCCCAGCTAAATAAAATGCTTCAAATTTTGATCACTTCTAAATCTGTTGTATTAAGGCTGAAACCAATTAATGATGCACTGTACCCAGATAAGTAGAATTAAATTAGTGTATAATTGATTAGTGTATAATTGAAGTAGTTGTAGATTTACCAACTTTAATTAGGATGGCTTATTACAGATAATTTACACTCTAAGAGAGAAAATAGAATCAAGAAGTTCATCAAAACCTTAAATTAAGATCAGAGATACAATATTATAGATTAGAAAGGGCTATATGCTAATACCAAGTACTTTGAAATCATTTTAGTCCAAAATCCTTTAACAGCAGAAAATTGATTATTAACCTTTTAGCCTAGATTTTTCAAGTTATTACACTATTTATGGTAATCTACTATAATAGATGATGCTAACTTATGTGAGTGAATGAAAGTATACCAATAATGTTTGGTCTACCTACAACACTAAATTAGACTAAAAAGAACACATACAAAAATACTTAAATATTTCTCATAACTCCTTTAAAAGGTATTCAAGCAAGTGAAAAATCCCGTAAGTCTTACCCTAAAAATAAATAAAAACTAATTTACCAACAAGAAGCAAGTAAGGAGAAAGAGCATCTCAGCCACAAAACACAGAAATAAGGTCTGCAGTTCTCTCAATACCCTTGTGGGTGGTAACTACAGCCCAGAAAGTTCCACACATAAATTGCTAACTCCCCCGAGTTTAAAGCCATGGTAATTAGGTTCATTATCTTACATGCTAATGACACAGAGATAATAAGTTTGCAGTGAATAATTCATATACTACCAGCTCTCACTGTGATGCTCATTGCTAACAGTTTATTTACAGTACAAGTTACACTGCATTTTTTCTATAGTTTAAATTTATTGCCTAGATAAACAGGAATCATTTAGTATGGAAATCTAATTTACTATCAGTAAATGGTAAGAATCTTAAGCATATACTGGTTTGTATATTTGTAGTGTGATTTTAACTCATTATTCATAATTGGTTATGATAATAATCAAAACACCAAAAGAGTATCTTATAGAAAGATTAAGGTACTTATATCTATATAGATGATTATTCTAATGATACTGGATAATGATGATTACTCAAAACAATTAACCGATGTCAATAAATTTTGAATTGCTTTCGTAACTCATATTTTCAAATAAATAGTAGTATCACCACACTCCTTATCATAAATGCACATATAGATTATTTTAGAACTGTGAATATTAAGTGCAAATGAAGCACTTAGGTTTCTTATTATATAAATACTGTAAAATAGTATGCTAATATGCAGTGTAAGATTAAATTCAGTGACCGATGCAATAGCAGTTGTCTTCGATTTTTACCCAGTTTTGTAATGGATTCTTATCACACTTGCTGTATTTATGTCAACAAATTAAAGGTAATTTTAATCTCTTTCAAAATGACTTCCTTATAGATACTTGAAATAACTCATCTCATAGACTCCACATATTATGAAAACTTTTCCATTACTATATATATGACCTACTGTGGTTTCAATATCTCCAAATAAGATTAGGTAAAAATTTTTCTCTAATTTTTATACTTCTACATGATTCCTTCTAAAATAACTATTTCTAAGCTAAGACAGTTTTAATACGCAGGTCGCATCAATGAAGACAGGTCAGGTACGGTTCAGGTAATATTTATCAGGTAGCAAGTACAAAACCTCAGTGGCTTAAAACAATAAAGTCTTTTTCTTATTTACAGTAGATGTCCATGGGTCATCTAAGGGTTCTATTCCCTGCCTTTATTTCAGTACCAAAGATGATAGAGCAGTCATCATCTCAAATTCCACCAGTCATCAGAGCAGATGGAAACAGAGCTCCGGACAGTCTTGCACTGGTCATTTAAATGCTCCGGACCAGAAAAACACATTTCACTTCTGCTTTTAATCCATTAGTCCAATTATCTGAGAAAGTAAAACGCTGAAAAAGTTTAAATCTTTAAAAAAAGTTTTAAAGATTT
Source organism: Halichoerus grypus (assembly GCF_964656455.1). NCBI lineage: Eukaryota > Metazoa > Chordata > Mammalia > Carnivora > Phocidae > Halichoerus > Halichoerus grypus. Next base: position 51,587,192 of record NC_135718.1, read on the forward strand.
ATAAAAAGTTTTTAAAGATTTATTTTTTAAGTAATCTCTACACCCAACGTGGGGCTCCAACTTACAACCCGGAGATCGAGTCACAGGCTCTGCCCACTGAGCCAGCCAGGTGCCCCCCACCTATTTTTTTTAAATCTCTCTTGTGATAAGCACTGGTTGCTGTATGTAAGTGATGAATCACTAAATTCTACACCTAAAACTAGTATTACACTGTGTGTTAACTAACGAATTTAAACAAAAACTTGAAAAAATTTCTCAAAGACATCTCCTTCACTGAGTCAGTTACAAAGATAGGTTAGATAATGTTCATAAAGGACTCTGAATACAAATAGCACTCCAAATTCCTTTTTGTATTACTTCATTATCATATCACAACAATCTATTCTTGCCAAATCTGCCAAAAGTAGAACCACGTTAATTATTAAGCACCCTTTCAAAACTGCAAATTTGAACAGACCACCTGCTTAAAATCCTCTAATCACCCTCCATGAAATGATCCCTGCCTGCTTTTCTGTCATCTCAGAACACTCAATAAAACATACAGAATGCTCCAGGAAGACAAACTAATAAATATGCTGTACTCGGGCTTCTCCATCTTTTTACATGCTGCCCATGTCAGAGTGCTTTCTCTGCCACCTCCACTTGATGAAATCGTCCTCTTTCTCCAACTAAGCTTAAGCCATCTCCCCAGCACCCAGTTTTGTACTCCCTCAATGGTGATTCCACATCTCCACTATGACTGTTCACCGGCTACACACTAGATGATGAACTCCTCGAAAGCACTGTCATATTTACCTCTGAATCCCTAACCCCTGACATTTACTGGCTAATCAACAAATCAATGTCTAGAACACCAACATCCCATAGTCTCAAATGAAAGATCTGAAAGGAAAGAAACATGTTTTGATAAAGAATAAGGGTCCTGTCAGTTCATGAAATTATAATTGCAAAAATAAGTTTGCTCAATGAGCTCCTTGCAGTTATCTAAATGCTGGAGTCAGTTTGTTGGTGGCAATCATGATAAAATTACCTTAAAGCTATAGGATATTCAGTTCATTTTTCCTTCATCCATTCCCCAGCCTTTAATTTATTCAACTAAGATTTACTGAATGCCAAGAACTGTGGAGGTTCTAGAGATGGCATTAATTGTCAGTGGAGTTATTGTCATCAATATGAGACAAAAATAGGTCAGTTCGGTATTTCGCTCAGTGATGTCTCACCTAATTTCTTCACAGTTCACTTTACCATCACCATAATAGGAGGACTAATACTGCACAGTGTAATTTTATGTTAACATAATTCACTGTAGTTATCAAAAATTTTGGAACAAATATTATCCATTGGCTGTAAGAGTATCAACTACCTTTAGCTTAAAAATCTTTTTGTGAAGTATATTATAGAAGAACATCTTTCAAGTTCACAATTTTAATATTAAACACTTTAATTAAGCAAGAGCAAATTGTTACATTAAAATAGACAGCTTTATTTTTAGAAGCAAATGAGAAAGTAAAAAATACGAAGAACTCAGTGGCTGGATCTGAAAGGGTCAATACTGAAAATGCTGCACACAAAAAATTAATAAAAATTATAAACCAAGTATTATTTGTAATGATACCTTACAAATGAAAGATTAAAATCTTTAGAAGTAATAAGACACTTGGAAAAACAGCATGCTCTACATTCCTGAAATTTTCAGAGAGAGAAAAAAGACAAAGTTATCAGTCTAATACTCAGTCATTCTAGTTATCACCATTTAGTTGCCTAACACATAGCAAAAGAAAATGACTCATACTGCCACTGAACATTTTTTACGAAGCATTGTGCAGAGAATGTATTTTTTAAGAGCATATTTGTTTTAATAATAAAAGAGCTGACTAATTAGAAGCTGTATCTTTTAGTGATGATATACTATTATATAACATCTGTACTACTGCAGAAATAACAAGAAGCAATGTTTATTTCTCATTTTCCGTCATATAAATTTCATAACCTAGCTTGATAGGAATTTTTTCAATTTATGTCAGATACATGTGGGAAGACGATTTAATGAAAGATTTTCTGTATTGTAGAAATTTTAACCTCTCATATAACTGGCTTAAATATATTTACAGAATTATGAAGTATGCTGCTGATAAATATAAATTCAACTAAAAAATTTACAAGAATTATAAATGATAGAGCAGCAAAAAATTGTTCTTAAAAATTAGGAGGCTACTAAAACAAACAATTGGTTAGAATCATTGTTTTATATAATAAAGCTTTAGCACAGAAATTCCACCAGATCTCATGGGTAAAATGTAATAAAAGCTGTTAATGTAATGAAAGGAAGCTCACTGAATAGCTGACTTTCTAAAGTATTTTGTTCAGAGACTGGAACTAACCATACCCACTTATAATACAATATTAAAGTGCATTTATTGGTTTTTGAGAAAAAAGAATACTAAGCAGGGGAAATGGTATGAAATGCAGGAATAAGATATACCTTTTTATTCAAGTGAATAAAAAAATCTCAACTGGCAAATACTGTCAAAAAATTGGGGGACAAAATTGGCATATTTAATTGATTATTTTCAACACTCTAAAAGAAATATATGTGAAAACTATAGGTAATAATGATATATTTTAATATATCAGACATACCCAAGGATACCAAAAGACATTAATGTTATAGTAAATAAAACTTAAAATTAAAAACTGTAGTCACCATATGTTCCCAAGCTTAATGAAGAGAATATTATTAAAAAAGACAGGTTTGAAGTCAGAATGGCTAAAATTAACAAGTCAGGAAATGACAGATGTTGGCGGGGATGTGGAGAAAGGGGAACCCTCCTACACTGTTGGTGGGAATGCAAGCTGGTGCAGCCACTCTGGAAAACAGTATGGAGGTTCCTCAAAAAGTTGAAAATAGAGCTACCATATGATCCAGCAATTGCACTACTGGGTATTTACCCCAAAGATACAAAAGTAGGGACCCGAAAGGCTACGTGCACCCCGATGTTTATAGCAGCAATGTCCACAATAGCCAAACTGTGGAAAGAGCCAAGATGTCCATCAACAGATGAATGGATAAAGAAGATGTGGTATACATATACAATGGAATATTATGCAGCCATCAAAAGGAATAAGATCTTGCCATTTGCAACGACGTGGATGGAACTGGAGGGTATTATGCTGAGCGAAATAAGTCAAACAGAGAAAGACATGTATCGTATGACCTCACTGATATGAGGAATTCTTAATCTCAGGAAACAAACTGAGGGTTCCTGGAGTGGGGGGTGGGGTGGGAGGGATGGGGTGACTGGGTGATGGACACTGGGGAGGGTATGTGTTCTGGTAAGCGCAGTGAATTGTGCAAGACTGTTGAATCTCAGATCTGTACCTCTGAAACAAATAATGCAATATATGTTAAGAAAGAAAAAAAGAAGAAGAAGAATGTAGCAGGAGGGGAAGAATGAAGGGGGGGAAATCGGAGGGGGGGAAGAACCATGAGAGACGATGGACTCTGAAAAACAAACTGAGGGTTCTAGAGGGGAGGGGGTTGGGAGGATGGGTTAGCCTGGTGATGGGTATTGAGGAGGGCACGTTCTGCATGGAGCACTGGGTGTTATGCACAAACAATGAATCATGGAACACTAAATCTAAAACTAATGATGCAATGTATGGGGATTAACATAACAATAAAAAAATTAAAAAAAAAAAAAGACAGGTTTGAACTAAATGATAAATATAATATATTGTAACTTCTAACTTCCCTGTGTAAAACATTTCATGATTAATTTCTGAAAGAGAAACCTGAAACATTAAAGAAAAACATTTGGATAAAAGATCCAGTTTTTAGACAGTGAATCAATAATTGTATTAAATTTGATGCCCAACCAAACAGAATGAATTATTTTAGATTAGGAAATTTCTATTGCTAAATAGAAAGAGTATATTACCACAGACAACAACCTACAGTACAAACAGGATTCCAATTGTGACTTAATGAAAAACACAGAAAAGCAAAAGGCTCAACACTGTACCAAATAAACACATTGCATTGTTCTGTATGCAGTGAACTGAAATGAATTTATGAATAGGTAAGAATACACTTCATAAAAATTTCCAAAATTATAAAAATATTTCTATGATGCATGTTTGTATTGCTCATTTTAGAGACTGTTAAACTGTATTTGTTATTAACTTTCTTATATTTTTATTTTATTATGTTTAGTAATAAAAGTACTATTTCCTGTATTGAGTTTCAGTCAGAGGAGGGTGTGTTTGTATACGTGTGTGTGTCTATACGGGCACTTCAATGTAAAATGTATTTCTTGCTGTTAGTTGCAGTTGACAGTATTGTGATAACCACTACCTTAAACAAATTCTTGCATATGTACAAGAGGCACATATAAGAATGTCCATAATCACAAAACAATTGGAAATGACATAAATGTCCATCAACAGGTGAATAGAAAATAAAATGAAGCATATTCATGCAGAATACTAGTTTTTCAACAATGAAAATCAATGAGTCAACAAGGATAAACCACAGAAATAGACAAAAGTGTATTGATTTTATAGTTTAAAAACAAAACTGAAAAACATTGTTTAGGAATACATATTCATGGTAAAACTATTAAAAAATGAATTATATTAAAAAAAAAAAACACCAAATCTATAGTCAGGAGGATGGTTACTTCTGGGGGATTTGGAAGAATGAGACCTAGGCAGAGTACAATAGGAGTCTTGAAGCTATTAATAACATTAAATTTCTTAAATTGGGTGATGGGTTCATGAAGGTTAGTTTCACTGGTATGCTTCACAACATGATACATATTCTTTTGTTTATATCAAATACTCTTTAAGGAAATGTTAGAAAAATATATACCAAATTATTGGTATTAGTTATCTCATGGGTAAGGAACTGTGGGGAACTTTTGTTTTCTATATATTTATGAATCATTTTGATCTTTCATAAGGAACACAAACCAAAAAGGAACATGGAACCAAAAAAGGATGAATTTTATAATTTTGAAAATTTATAATAACTAAAAAATATGAACTAGAATAGCTTACTGAAATTATAGCCTCCAGGAAAAAAAAGCTGTTAATAGTTTATTAGTTATTTTATTAGTTATATTAGTATTTTTCAAATGTATAACAAAACTTTCATGTACATGTTCAGTACAAATGCATTTAAAATAAATTTTAGGGGCCCCTAGCTGGCTTAGTTGGTGAAGCATGCCCCTCTTGGTCTCAGGGTCATGAGTTTGAGCCCCACATTGGGTGTAGAGATTACTTAAAAATAAAATCTTTAAAAAAATAAAATAAATTTTATAAAATTATATAACATAGTTAAGAGGAACAAAGTGACCCAAAAGCCCAAATTTTTTAAGGAAAATTACACTTTTAAATATTTAAAAATTATAGTTCTTTATATATTTAGGCACACACAGAGAAAGCAAGAGAGCATATGATGAGTGACAGAAGCAGAAAAACATTCACTTTTAGCTCAGAAGGCTGACCTATCGTCTGCATAGTTTTGATAAGGATCAAACAAGTGCTGGTTGCTACATTCTGAAAGGTTTCATGACTGCCTATAGATCTCACCACTAGTTAATATTGAACTTTCACCAGAGAAATCTTGTGAAAGTAGTTTTACTAGTAGAAACTCGAAGAAGATATTTATGATCTAATACTCCCTGCATGTCCCCTTCCCCTTGTTGCACTATAAAACGTCTCAAGAATTCTTTCTTGACTGTTGCCCTCAACAATCCCACAACACATGTGCAGGTGAGCACACTACATTAAAAAATTTTTTGTGTGTAAATTTTTTTTTTTTTTTTTTAAAGATTTTATTTTTATTTATTTGACAGAGAGAGAGGGAACACAAGCAGGGGCAGAGGGAGAAACAGGCTTCCCGCCGAGCAGGGAGCCCGATGTGGGGCTCGATCCCAGGACCCTGGGATCATGACCTGAGCCAAAGGCAGACGCTTAACAACAGAGCCACCCAGGCACCCCTGTGTAAATGTTTTATTATTTTCAGTAGAGATGAACACAGTTTCTATCTTCAAATAATATACAATTTATAGGAAATGGCAAATCGAAAATAATTTCAATACAATGCAAAAAGTACTAACATGGTAGCTCAGGAGAGGTTAGCATGACGGAGAGAGGGGGATCAGGAAGGCTCTCAGATAACCTTTTAAGGAATCCTGAATTGAGGCAAACCAAAGTTAGCATAATGGCCAGAGCAAAAACTTCCAGATAAAAAACTATGTAAGCATTGAAGGCAGGGCACAATTAAGAAATTGTAAATAGAACACCTGGGGCTAACCAGAAAACTAAAGCCTGAATAAAAAGGAGGCTAAGGGAGAAACTAGATAGGGGTTCTCAAGTCTTCCGAAAGACAACAGTAGGCTATTAGTAGTTCAGTTTTCGGGTAATCAAAAGTTATATATGGATTTTCAAATGATGAGCAACTGGCACCCCCAAAACCCCATATTGTTCAATTGTATTTACAATTATAGTTTTATTGTAAATAATACAACTCAAGAACAACCAAAAGAAGAGACAAATAAGGTAAGGTCTGGAAGAGTCCCAAACACAGACTTCATGCCTTCTACCTCTGGAATAGGAGTGCAACACATTCCTGCCAAGTATTTTGTTCATTAACAAGGAACTTTCACTGAGCTTCAGTGTCCAAAGTTTTTACTGGGATCTCATTACAATGACTGAATCACTGGCCGCACAACTGAACTCAATCTCCAAACCCCTTTCCCAGAAGTTAGGCTGGCTCAAAGTCCCAACCCTCTAAACAATCACATGATTTGATCTTCCTGGGTGACCAGCCCCCGACCTGAAGTGACCTAGGGGCTAACCATGAGTCATCCATTAGCATAATGACAGTGATAGCATAGTGCTTCAAGTAGCTGATAAATAACAAAGACATTCTGCACTTGGGAAATTCCAAGGGTTTGAGTTGCTCTGTACCAGGAGCCCAGGGCAAAAAGCAAATTCTTTTTATACAACAGAGAGTGATTCTGTCTGTTCTTCATTAGCTGGTACATGGAGGCCTTCGATCCCCTCATCAAATCTCTCCCATTTAATTTCTGAAGAACATTAGTGAGGGAAATATCATCAAGGCTGCCACAGCCATGTACTAGAAGGAATCTGATAAAAAAAAATTTTTTTTTAAAGATTTTATTTATTTGAGAGAGAAAGAATGAAAGAGAGAGAGCACGAGACGGGGGAGGGTCAGAGGGAGAAGCAGACTCCCTGCTGAGCAGAGAGCCCGATGCGGGACTCGATCCTGGGACTCCAGGATCATGACCTGAGCCGAAGGCAGTCGCTTAACCAACTGAGCCACCCAGGTGCCCCAATCTGATAAAATTTTAAGGGAAGATATTATCAACCCACTGTAGATATTAAAATAGCTACATTCTATTCTACCCCAAATCTCTGTTCATTTCAAACTTTTTAATCTTTATCTTCTATCACAATACTGAAACATGGGACTCCCTTAACTGTCACTTGACTTAACTATTTCAACACTTAACACAAAACAAATCTTAGCTTTTGTTTCCTTTGAGGAATGGATCCAGGTTTTGTGGCCCAGTATCTTTTACAACTTAGGGAACTCTCTTTAAGGAAAAGGAAACAAAATTAGATGTGAAGTAAGCATTTATTTAGAATATGAAAAGAAACCACAATAAATTTACAAATTTTTAAAAGCTGACAAATATGACAAACATCATAAATTCCAGAAAGACTGGCATATTTTTATCAACTGCTTGACCAACCTCTATAATGCTCTTATTTTCCTACATTTCTGGCTAAATACTTTTGATTGCCTTTTTATATCAAAATTTTATAATATTAAGAAAATAAAAAGATAGTTCAGTCTTTCTGCTAGTATGTTTGATCAATTTTTATTATTGATAGTTTAGAAAAGTTTTTTATCAGTTTTAAAAGTTATTATTGATAAGGTCATACAGAGTTTTTAGGAATGTTGTCAGATTTAGGAAAACTCCTATTAAGTTTCTTTCATATATGAATTCTAAGATTTAGAAAAATTTTCCAGACTAGCTTCTGACTCCATATGCTTAAACCATGTTTCATTTCCTCTGCCTAAATATTTCTGGTACCAGACCCACCGAACATATTTAGATTGCTCTAAGACCCCTGGCCTTACATCTACATATCACAAAGCCATCAGCACAGTGGACAGCAAGAATATTCCTGGAGGGTACCTGGGTGGTACAGTCAATTGAGCGTCTGACTCTTGGTTTCAGCTCAGGTCATGATCAGGGTCCTGTGATCGAGTCCTGTGTCAGGCTCTGTGCTCAGTGCGAAGTCGGCTGAAAACTCTCTCTTCTGGAGCACCTGGGTGGTTTAGTCGGTTGGGTGCTGGACTCTTGATTTCAGCTCAGGCTGTTATCTTGGGGTCATGGGATCAGGCCCCAAGTCAGGCTCCACGCTCAGCGAAGAGCCTCTGTTCCTCCCCCTGATCATGTGCTCACTTACTCTCTCAAATAAATAAAATCTTAAAAAAAAAAAAATTCTCTCTACCTCTACCTCTGCCCCAGTGTGCTCATTCACGCTCTCTCTCAAATAAATAAATAAATCTTAAAAAAAAAAAAGAATATTTCTGGAAGTCATAACTATGCCCGAACAGCTAGTAAGAACTTAACAATACACAGAAACAACTGCAAACCATGTACTCCATCTAAATGTAACCCCTTAACCAGATCCCCAAAATGCCTCTGACCACTCTAATGCCACCCAACATGAGGGTATGATAGAGGCAAAGTCAAAGTGAAAGAAACAACAATTTTAATCAGTTAAAATATCTAACTTTTGTAAACTTTACCCCTCCCCCCCAAAAAAATAGTTATGTAAACACACTGCTTGGACTCCTCTCAGGGCCTTGGATGGGTCTATGTGAGGACCCCTGAAACGTGTTAACTGACTACAAATTAAATCCATATCTATTTCCTACCCTAATTTGAAGACCGGTTTCCTATTCCTTTTACCTATTTAGCTATTATCAAAATAATCAGACTTTATTTCCTCAATGACACTTTGCTACTTTAACATATACCATCTATTTTCTAGAACATGATCATTTCTAGCTTCTACCCCAATGAACTTAGACACATTGATACTAAAATTGTCTACTATTCCTCTTTTAAGTGCATCTTAATAGTAATGCAAGCCTTACAATGGCTTTTTATGTACCTCAGGTCAAGGGTAGATACTTTAGACCCCAGTTAATTTTCTTTCAGTTGTAAATATGAAAAAAAAAAAAATCCAATTCAAAATGGCTGAAAAAGTTTCCTCCAATTTCACATAAGACTTAGTCATGAAGCAGGGTAGCTTTTAGGATTGGGTAATATAGGAGCTCAACAAGATCTCTACAGATCCAGGTTCTCTCCATCTTTTCACTCTGCTATATAGTGTTTTGATTTCAAACGCAACTAGCCCTCATATGGTTACAAAGTAGCTCTCACAATTCCAAGCACCCACCTAGACGGAGAACATCCAGAAACAGGGGGGGAAAAACACCTCTCCCAGAAGCTCTTCATCAAACCTCCCCTCATGCCTCAATGACCAAATATGAGTCACCTGCCTATGTCTTAACTAACTAGCCCAAAAAAATGGGACAACCATGATTGGACTGGACTGATAAGGACTTCCTCAACTCACATAGTAGAGGGATGAGCCTACACGCGTGTGCACACACACACACACACACACACACACAGAAGGATCTGCTTCAAGGACAACTGCAGTAATGAATGGTGCTGGGTAAGCTTTTTATTAAGTAAACTAGATAGCTAATTGTAACTAAAATCACAGATTTCAGCTATGACATATATTTAATTATAGGTCAAGACATCTAGATGTCTTCAGATCCATTTGTCTTCAGATCCATTTCAGCTCTCATGTTCTATAAGACAAACAGCATAGTGGTGAAGAGCCTAGGTTGTAAAGTCAGACTGACATTTGTTTGAATACCCATTCAGCCACTTATTTGTTGTAAAATCTTGGTCAAGATACCTTCTCTCTTGAAAATCCAGATGGTAGTAATATTTAATTTACACTGGTATGAGAATCAAATAGGATGATGAATGCAAAATGCTTAGGATTTTAACAAAGCTTCATAGCAAGCACTCAAAAAATTTTAACTAATATTAGTCTATAACATACATAATTATTGTGATTTCTTTTTTTCTTTAAAGATTTATTTATTTGAGAGACAGGGAGAGAGAGAGCGCCAACAGAGGGAGGGGCAGAGGGAGAGAGAATCCTGAGCAGAATTCCCACTGAGCATGGAACCTAATTTGGGGCTCAATTCCAGGACCCTGAGATCACGACCTGAGCCAAAACCAAGAATCGGATGCTTAACTGAATGAGCCACCCAGGTGCCCTGTGATTCCTGCACTACTAATTTAGAATTTGTGATAACTAAAACATTGCTCATTTCCAAACCAGAAAATGATTGATTCTACCTCCTATATACTCTAAATAACAGGCTGAGATATACCTAACACCACCTCTCTCCTAATTCTTCTTTCTCTTGAGTAGGCCTTTCCTCCACCTACAACATAAACACCTCCAACATTCCTTTAGATTTACTCCTCCAAACTCAACCTTACAAAACCAAATTCATTAATTTCTCCCAAATCATGTTGCTTTTACTTTCAAAGATAATAGCATGGCCATTTACCTATAGAGATGCCAAAGATGAAATTTGAAAATCTTCCTGGATGCCCTCTCTCTTCATTGATCAGTCACTAAATCCCATCAATTCAAGCCTCTGAATTATGTTTTGAATCCATCCCCTTGTTCTAAAGTCACCACTACCTCATTATAACAGATCATTATCTTATTCATATCTATGATAAAGAGTTTTCAAATTAGCATACCTGCCACCAGCCTCAACTTCATCCTATATGCTATCAACTGTCTTAGTAAAATGAAAACTAAGCATGTTTGCTTGCTTAAAAACCTTCCACAGATCCGAAATACGTCTCATATAAAAAACTAACAACTTTGCCCAGTATATAAGACCTCTCACAATTTGGCACCAACCTACATGTATAGCTTCTTCTCTTACCACTCCTTGCATGACATACCTAGTGTTTTAACCAGACTATACAATACTTCATCATTCTCCAAATACACTTTACTCACTCATGTTTCTGTGTGTTCATGCAGATCCCTGTAATGGGACATAGGGTAAACTACTCCTTTGTTCATGTTGATTCCTCTGTTCCCAACTAATTTCTATTCACTCTTCAAGTCCCAGCTCAAATATCAGCTCTTTGAGATAGCTTCTTGCATCCCTCACAGCTAGAGTAATCTACTCCTCTTATAAGATTTTATACATAATTTAATCATAGCAGTTATCACACTGCATGATAGCTAGCTACTGCCTGTCTATAATCCTAAAGTGACTGAATTTTTAAGTTTTAGGGTTATATCTTACTAATCTCTACATTTCTGGCATATATAATAAACATTTAATACTAATGTTAACTGAATGAATAAGTAGTAGCAGAATAAGAACTCAAGTCATTAGACTCCATGTTGTAAGCTATTCTACTCAACATTTTACTAGAAACAGTAAGAAATTTAATACTCAAATCTGTCTTCACTGTTAGATTGTGAACTCTATGAATGAAAGAAAACTGTCTGATGCTTTGTATCCAATGTCTAACATGAAGCTTTATACATAGTTAAGATTAATATTAGTTAAATGAATACATGAATTAATAAGCAAAAGAAAATCTCACTATACTTACAAAATGGGATGATAATTTAATTTGTCTAATGACAACAGGTTAACCAGGAAACCCTTTCATTCAGTTCTGGTCTAATTTCTTTTTTTTTTTTTTTTTTTTCTGGTCTAATTTCTTAACTATTTAAATATCACATATAGAAATCTTATTTACACAGTAAAACTGAAGGCAAGATTCTACAGTGTGATGGATCTTATTTTAAAAAGAGGTTATAATGTATCTACCAATCAATATCTATTGCTTCAAATTGGCTCATTTCACTCACTCATTTCCCACCTGAACCCTGTGGGTAATTTAACTTAAATCCTATGCCAGGACTTCAATAAATGTCTGATGAACAAATAAACTTTGTGTGTGTCTGTGTGTGTGTGTACAAGAAGACTTTATAAGATCTCAAATTCTTTTCGAAAGTATTAAGAATATAAATAATATATAAAGATACATGCACAGACACAGAATCACAAACACCTACTCCCAAATGAAAATAAAGCCAAATATTTTTTTAAAGACTTTTCTTTATTTATTTGAGAGATTGAGAGAGAGAGAGAGCACAAGCAGGGTTAGGGGCAGAGGGAAAAGCAGACCCCCCACTGAGCAGGGAGCTTGATGAGGGGCTTGATCCTGGGACTCTGGGATCATGACCTGAGCTGAAGGCAGACACTTAACCAACTAAGCCACCCAGGTGCCCCAAATAAAGTCAAATATTTTACTATTATTCATTTACTTCTAGTAATAGTAAGAATATGTATTTCTCTCTAGTATGCCAAGAAAAAGAGTTAAAAATATTAGGGTAGACCCTTCTCTCCTCTTCTTCCAAAATACTCTGTTAAATTAGGAAGTTACACAACATGTTTTAATGCAGTCATCATTTTAGTGATTATATTACAAAGGACCCTCTACTTATAAAATCACCAACAATTGAGAATTTCACACAGATATGGTTATGGATAGTTTAGTTTGTTGGAATTTATGGAAAAGAAACAGACAAGAAAAGAGGCAGAAAATATCTGTGATCATAAACAAATTAGAAAATAAAATAAACCCCAAAATATCAACTCAATGTACATCTTCAAAATGGCTTTTATCAGGGAGCCTGGCTGGCTCAGTTGGTAGAGCATGTGACTCTAGACCTCCGGGTTGTGAGTTCGAGCCCCATGTTGGTTATGGAGCCTACTTAAAATAAAAAATTTCTTAAAAATGAAAATATTTTTTAAAGTGGCTTTTCTATTCCTTTCTGGTGCTTATCTTTTTCTCTTCCAAATTTTTGCTACCAATCAATTATCTCTTCAAATGGCTTGCAATGAAAGGAACAGATAAAATATACCCTCTTAGGAAAATCAATTAAATTGTTCATGGCAAAACCACAGATCCATAAAGTCATCAAGTTTATTGATTAGTTGATACAAGAGTAGAATATATCTACTAAACCAACTGTCTTTTCAAAATTAACTCTTATTTTAAAAATAAATAAATAAAACTCTTATAAATTAAAAGTTATTTTCAACAAGTATACATAAAATAGAAATAAAAATAGAAAGAAAATAGAAAGAAAAAGGATTATTTAACCCAATTAATTATATCTCCTTGATTCATGTGCAAACTTGATTAATTTCTACCAAATGTTTGGTCTATACACTAACACCTCCTGAGAAAGGGAATTCATTACCTCCCAAGCAAACATTCTATTTTTCTATTTCTTTACTACTAGAAAGTTTTCCTTTAGTGAGCTAAAATGATTCAATCTATACCATCTACTCATTGGTTCTTCTATCTCTTTACTACTAGAAAGTTTTCCTTTAGTGAGCTAAAATGATTCAATCTATACCATCTACTCATTGGTTCTTCTATCCTAAATAAATCAATAGATCTAATCTCATTTCCACATGAAGAAAGCTCATCAAATGAAGGAGGGTTATCACATATGTCCCGGTTCTCTTTCTTCCAAGTAAAAACTATCCAGGTTTTCAATCCATCTTCATAACATGATTTTAAATTCCTTCAACAATGAAAAAAGGAATGTTTTAGAATCCACTATCTCAATCATGAGTTTCAACATGAGAAATAATACACAGCTAACAAAAGAGCAATACAGAATTACTATCCTCTTAATTTTTGAAACCTAAGGATAGAATACTTTGTTCTTGTATGAGTGGACTGCCATAAATGTCCAGGGAAGCTTGTAACCAATGTTTTATTGTTGATGAAGAAAAAAAAAAAGTAAAGAAGATAGTGAAAGAGTCCTCTAAAATACAAGAGGCTACCTCTTTGCCCTCAACTTTATTTTCTTAACACTAAGGCTACACTATTTTATATGTCAATTCCCTTTTCCTGCTAGAAAGTTCACACTTTATAGCAATGTTATTTCATGTGTTTAAAAAAAAGACACCATTTTATTGCAGCTGAAAAATCAGGTCATTGTTCCCAATTTGTTCATGTACTTAGTAAAGTTAAAATATTAAACTAGAAAACAGTTTAAGGAGCTCAGAGTTGGTATGAGTTCAGAGAATATCTAAATAGTGAAACAGTTAATAAAATAAATCAAAGGGGTCAAAAGTCAGTGATGCAAGTATTAGCTAAGCCAAAAAATGACTGAGTATACTTGACTAAACCATTTAACCCTTCTGAGCCTCAGAGTACCCTCATTGGTGAAATGAAGATAAAGAATTAGGATCAGAAGATCTCATATGCTTTGATCTCAGCACCTCTTTATACTTTAAAAAAAGTACTGAGTACTTCAAACAGTTCTCATATACATCCCTGTTTACCACATTAAAACTAAAACAAAATTTTTAAATATTATTTTTTTAAATAATAGAAACATTAAATGTCAACATAAGTAACATTTTATGAAAAATAAAGCTAAACTAAAAAAATTTAGTGAGAAGAGTAACATTGTTTTATAATTATTGTAAATCTCTTTAATGTCTGGCTTAATAGAAGACAGCTAGCTTTTCATATGCTTACCCATTTAATCAATATCGCATATCATGTAACCTCTGGACAACTACTTTATTCGAGAGAAAATGAGAATGAAAGGGACAAACGATGCCTGAGTATAATTTTGAAAATAGTTCTGCCTTCATGGACTCCCTGAAAAAAGTTTAATGAACCCTCCCAAGAAGCTCTGTACCACACTAATCATCTGTAATTCTCAAGATCCGCATGAACCGAGACTGATGACAAGATTTTTTTTTTTAAATGAAAATATACCTAACTTCACTCTGATAGAATGCATCACTATTATGATCCTAAGATATTACAGCGAGATGACCCTTTTTAAGCCAACTATAAAAAGCCATCTTAGAAAGGAAGTATAAGATAAAAACAACAGAATACAGAATACTATTTGTTACTATGGAAATTCCCACAAGGAGGAAAACCTATCTACATAATTTCCCTTGTATTACAATACTCCTAATACTTGGCATAACAAAGTTACTCTTTTTTAAAATTTATTTATTTATTTATTTACTGTACCCAATGTGGGGCTCAAACTGATGACCCCAAGATCAAGTCATATGCTCTACCAACTAAGCCAGCCAGGTGCCCCCAAAATTACTCCTTATGTAATAAATATATACGGATCATCTGCTATATATAAAGCACTGTCCTAAGTGTAATAAGGGAAACTAAAGCAGGAAGAACTTTATACTCTTACAGGAGAGATCTGAAGGATTCCAAAAATCAAGACAAAGTAAAAGAAAAAAAAGACATGTTGTAAGATAAAGCAGTATGGTGGTTCATAATCTTAAAAGTATTATGAGATGATGTTAACATAATTATGATTAAACTATTCACAAAGTTTAGGAATATAAGAAAATCCATCTATATTTACTAGCCTATAGTTGTATGTTTTATTCACTGAATTCAAAGTAACACATGTACTTTTCCAGAGAAAAAAATCAAATTTAAGAAATAGAAGCAACTTCAATCTCTAATTTCACACATTCCAATAAAATCATTGTGGGGATAACAACAATGACTTTGGCAAATAGTTACAATAGCACCTACATACTTTCATGCTTCAATCTCATAGCCAGACACAAAAACAGAAGTGATAATAAGACCAGAAAAACTAAGTAAACTAAAATCCTAGGATTAGTGGCTGAATCCTTCGTACTTCACTGAGAAGTATATTTCATTAGCTTGCCATTTTTAACTATAATGGATAGTCATTCAATTGTAGCATCTAAATGAACAGTATACGACATAGTACTTTCTTCCTAATATACAAATTAATTTAGAAGAGTCATCCTTTTCTTTTGTAAAAATAATGAATTCAAGCCTAATTTTTCTTTTATTTGGAAAATTTCAAGATTACATAAAATAATAAAATGTTTCCCTTAATTTGTAAATAATTATGTAACTCATATAGTAATATTATTTACTTGAAAATGTAAAGAAAACTAAAACATAAATTTTGGTAATATACAAGTCCTTTTAAATAATTTTATTTTTCATGCCTATGGAATTATGACAGTTAATAGGATTTACCTATGTCAACCTTAAGAATATCTACTACTTAATTTTAGACTAAATAGAAGTTTCTCTGGCATGTAACTCTAGCAATAGCTTCTACCTTTAAGATAAAATTCAGTACTGAATATAAGTTTATGTTTGAATACTTTCCACTGAGCTCCTCTATCCCCAAAATATGCCCTAAAAATATCAGATCTTCCATACACTTTTTAAAAAGTTCTGTATTCATTTATCCTCTGTATTTGCACAAACAAAACAGGCAAAATAGCACCATCTGGTGGGTATCACCTTAGTTTTAAAATAATTGTCTACATTTACCCTATTAATAGTTCTTTGAAAAAACTGCCTAATAGGGAATCCTTTTAAAGTACTATGAATTAATGGTGAAAAGTAGCTTAATTAGCAACCAAAAGTATACTTTAAAATTGAACTAAGGTTGCAGGATTGTTTCTTAATTATTAAGAAGTTAACTGCTTATGTGATACCATTAAGGATAAAATCTCCTCAGAACTTAACCCTGTGGTCTCGGCTTAAAAAAGAAGTGTTCATATTCAATACAAAAATAATTTCTATTTTTCATTCAATACATCTATACTGTTCAATGAAAAGAATGAGATGTGAACATAATAATCTTCACAAAAGATAGTATGGTCTATTACTTACACTTACTTTAAATTTTTTTTTTAGGTGTGTGTCTAAATTATCAGCTGAAATTAGTAAGGCTGATCTCAAGGTTTATTAAAAATAAAAGCTTTCTGTGTACTAACAATGTATTGGATAATGGTCAAAACATAAATTAACTCCCAATTTTAGTGAGCCAAATAAACACGTAACAACTACGGAAAGTAAAAACAAACAGAAGACAAAATCAGAAGAAAGGTTTTTATTTTGATAATTTTCATATCAGGCTTTCCAAGGTGAAATGGAGAAGGAAAGCAGGATCAAAATACTAAGCCAAACAAAAAGGCAACATACTTCTTAGATGCACTTTTATCTACAATGATAAAAATTACAAAATATTTCTTTCTAGTAACTACTGGATAACCACACATTACCTTACACTACACTCGGCACTGTGTATACAATGGAGAGCAAATACAAACACATAAAAGATACAAACCCATTCTCTCTTTTTTTTAAAGACACATTTACTCAACGTCATGATCAGACTATTACATTTAGCAATCAACAGCACGGGTGCAAAAAAAAAAAAAAATCTACATTAAAACCCTTTGTTTGAATGCTTTACACTTTCCACAGAACAGAAACTAAAATAACCTGTTATACAATTAGTCACAAATGCAGTCCTCGAGTTTTTTGCCCATACACATGAGTATTGTCTAAAACATGTCTTCTTTGTAGCAGCGAGGCCCTGCCACCACTGTGCTTGGCTGAGTTCACAAATCTGTTGTAACCTGTAGCTTCCCCGTCTCTCCTCTGTCTCTCCTCTCCTGCTAAGCCTTGTCTCCTGGCAGTAATTAAAACCTTCTGCCACTGCCGTAGCTCCTGCTGCTGCTGGAACCGCCACAGCCACCTTGGTTTCGTGGTTTGGCAAAGTATTGGCCTCCACCACCATAGGGGCCAGAGCTTCTGC
Source organism: Halichoerus grypus (assembly GCF_964656455.1). NCBI lineage: Eukaryota > Metazoa > Chordata > Mammalia > Carnivora > Phocidae > Halichoerus > Halichoerus grypus. The sequence continues at coordinate 51,605,054 of NC_135718.1, forward strand.
CTCCAAAATTTCCTCCTTTCATGGGTCCAAAATTTGAGGATTGATTGTTGTAATTGCCAAAATCATTATAGCTTCCGCCACCCCCAAAGTTGCTTCCATCATTACCAAATCCGTTACAGCCATCCCCACTGCCACCATATCCACCACCACCTCGACTGCCACCAAAGCCACCTCGACCACGGAAGTTCCCTCCACGACCAAAGCTGTCATTCCCACCAAAACCACCTCCACGACCACCACCAAAGTTTCCAGAACCACTTCGACCTCTTTGGCTGGATGAAGCACTAGCCATCTCTTGCTTAGATAGGGCTTTCCTTACTTCACAGTTGTGGCCATTCACAGTATGGTATTTCTGAATGACAATCTTGTCTACAGAGTCATGGTCATCAAATGTTACAAAAGCAAAACCTCTCTTTTTGCCACTGCCTCGGTCAGTCATGATCTCGATCACTTCAATTTTCCCATACTGTTCAAAATAATCTCTTAGATGATGTTCTTCAGAGTCTTCTTTAATGCCACCAACAAAAATCTTTTTCACAGTTAAGTGGGCACCAGGTCTTTGAGAATCTTCTCTTAAGACAGCCCTCTTTGGTTCCACAACTCTTCCATCCACCTTGTGTGGCCTTGCGTTCATGGCTGCATCCACCTCCTCCACAGTGGCATATGTGACAAACCCAAAGCCTCTGGAGCGCTTGGTGTTTGGATCTCTCATTACCACACAGTCCGTACGTGTTCCCCATTGCTCAAAATGGCTCCTCAGACTCTCATCGGTTGTTTCAAAGCTCAAACCTCCGATGAAGAGCTTCCGCAACTGTTCAGGCTCTTTGGGAGACTCTGACTTACACATAAAGGTGGTGGGAGGGGAGACTTTAACAATGCTTACTCGGCGGCATCCACGGGAAGAAAGGCCAAACCCATTCTCTTATGGAGCTTACAATGTAGGTGCTGTTTTTCCCACTCTCTGAGCACCTTCCAGATGCACGAATTCTTCCCCATTTTAATTATACTGTTGTTTTCTAATGTAAAGGAACTGAACACCTCAATTTATACAACTTTTACACTAAACATATGCTGACCATTATTAACTTCTGCTTCAACACAGAAGATTTAAAGTTTATCTCTGTTCCTTGCACTAAAGTGACAATAAACTCTTAAGAACAGTATTTTTGGTGAAAAATATCCATAATATATTGAAGTCCTTAAAGTAACAGAAATACTAATGGCTGAACAAGAACACCAGAGAAGGAGGAAGGGAAGGAAGAAATAAGAAGCAAATAAGTTTATTTGCAGAATCGCCAAAGAACTCAGAGAATACTGGAGACAAGAGCTATGTATCCATATTAAAAAGCAGAGAGATTAAACAAAAGTCTGCACATAGAAGAATAAAATAACCCCCCCCCACACACACACACACACACTACTACTACCCCTCTTCCTTCCCCTTTTCCCAACTCTCCCTCTCCTCCTCCCTACTCCTCCCCTTTCTCTCCCTTACCTGACAATAAATAAATAAGGTGGTAAGAGGACATCAGCATGGGAATAAAGTAATGTTCTAGAATGTTCTAATAATTAACTCTATTTTTAAAAGGATTAAGTTATGGATCAAAATCTTTTCCATATTTTCCCAGAACATTCAATACAAAGAAATCAGAATCATTTTAAATTATCTAACAGTCCTTCTATAAAAAAATCTCAACATTTTGGATTAATGATTTAAAAATTGATTAATGCTTTAAAACTAACTTCATTTTCCTAAAATTCCTGAAGCATCCCTTTCTTAAAATTTAGCTTCCAATTCAAGTAATACTTATTCCATAAGCTACAGACATTCAGTTAGCTTCAACAGCATTAAATAAGCCGATCTATGTACTACGGACAAGCAGAACTGGATATGAAATAGTCACAGGCCTCAAGGAGTTCAGTCTAATACAGATAACACAGACAAATTGTAGTAAAACAGAAGCGAATTTATTAGAGGTAAAGAGGGAGCTTTCTGGAAGAAGCAGCTAAGTTTTGAAGTTACCATAAAATGTTCACCTTTAACCCAGAAGGCTGACCTATAGCTTGCATAATTTCGATAAGGATCAAGTAAGTGCTGGTTGCTACATTCTTAAAGGGTCTCGTGACTGCCTGTATATTTCACCAATAGTTAATACCGAAATGAACGATAAGCACCAGAGAAATCTTGCAGAAGTAGTCTTACAAGTAGAAACTCGAAAAAGATATTTATGATCTAATGCTCCCTGCATGTCCCCTCCCCCCTCGAGCACTGAGCATATAACCACCAGCTTCATAGAGGGCAAGTGCAGCCCTTTCCGCCCCCACGCTACTTAAATAAACTTACTAAGCTGCACTGTAAAATGTCTCAAGAATTCTTTCTTGGCTGTTGTGCTCCCAGATCCCACAACATTTTTGGTGGCCCTGTACAGGGAGTACGGAACAAATTCAAGAGCCTCGATGCGACTTGGTAAGTCATCTTTACCCCAGTCTTTGTTTCGTCCCTGTTCTTTTTCCTTCTTCAGAGATGTCCTGAATAGTATGACCCTTCAGCACATGTCTTCAGAACATGTCTTATTCAAGTGTTCAGGAGAGAGCCTCTTGCCCATGGTGGCTACACTATGGGCAGGGATGGTCCACTGCCACCCAGCTTGATACTAATACCTTGGTCATAATGGCATTGGGCTCAGAAATCAGACTCTCCTAATTTTCCCTGTTCTTTTAATGCATATATTCTTGTCAGGCATAGGACAGCAACATTTGTCGTTAGGATGGCCACCAATCCCAAGACTCCCGTGTAAGGTTTCCTCCTAAATAACCAGGTGTGATCCTCAATGAGCATAAAATCCAAGCTATGTCTGACCGTGTACTTCCTGAAAGAGATAAGAGCTATTACGCAGTTGGGGAACTCACTTGATGGGGGACCTTCCCTTGGGACTGGATCATGGATTGAGCTCACGACAAGTTGCTTGGTTTAGATAGGGGTTCCATACTTTATTTCTAATACTATATCCAGAGGCTTTCAAATGGTATTATTATTGGTTGCCAAATATATTGGCTCACCCAAAATGGAAAGAGGCAGCCCCAATCTCTGCAGCGATTCAGTCCATTTACCAGCATCTGTTGTAGTCTAGAATGCAATGGGGAAGCAAAGGGATGTCAACATCCCTTCTTAGGTAGTACAAAGGTACCAAACCAGTCAAGAAAGAAAAATGCCTCCCACCACTGTGAACCCCAGGAACCTTTGGCAATATTCCTGATGGGATGCCATTCAAAGCCAAGGGGGATTTTGGTAATGGACTCCTAGGTAGTTAATGTACTCTCCTCATTTTGTATGAATTGACTATGGGATCAACTTCCTCAATCCCAAAGGATTTCCTTTGATTGTCTCCTAACATACTGAAATCAATTTGGACAACAGGATTTAAAGAAGTGCCTCATCTTCTTCTATAATAATGCCTGGCCTCAACAGTCTCTGGAGGCTGATTTTATTTTTTTTTATTTATTTTTTTATTATTATGTTATGTTAATCACCATATGTTACATCATTAGTTTTTGATGTAGTGTAGAGGATGATTTTAAAAAAAAGGTCCATTAATGGGTTCTTAAGCTTCAATACTATTTAGCAATTAGACTTTTTTTTTGTAAGCGTCAAGGAAAATGGACCAAAATCTCATAAGGTCAGGCCTTTATGGCCCTGTACCAAAACACTGATCTGTCCTATAGTCCTCTAGGGGGCCTAAGGACACCCCTCTCCTTACCCTCTACCCCTCAACCCACCATCAGCTCAGTGCCTCAAGCCCTTCTACTGTTAATCTACAACCTCACCTGTGTTCTCTCCTGTTCGCTATGTGCACCCTCCCTTTGTCTCTCTGGTAAACAGGCTGCTGCCAACATCCTGTACATGAGTCTCTCTGTGTTTCCTGAGTCACTTGTCTTCTCTTTTTTTGCTTCTTCTTTTGTGTGCCAGATCTGAAACATATCTTGACAGGACTGGATGAATGTTGTCTGACTCTTGTTGTATGTGGGGTTTTCGCCATCATTCGTTCCCCAGATTAATGGCTATGATAATTGGAGCCAATTGTCTGGTTAGTGTGCTTCAGGATGGGGACTCTAAGGAATATTCCCAAGCAGCTGCTGAAACCCATTCTATTTCGTGGACTCCCCAACAACTGTGTAACTTAACTATCGCCTTGATAGACTCTATGTGGCTGGGATAACAAAACTGCTCCTTAAAAGTCAGAGCGTACCCAACTCCATGGGATTAGCTATGAACTTGTACAGAAAATTGATAGCCCCACTTTCCTTTTTTTAAAAAGATTTATTTATTTATTTTTAAAGAGAGAAGGAGAGAAAGAGAGCGAGTGTGCGAGCAGGGGGAGGGGCAGAGAGAGAGAGAGAGAGAGCCCTCAAGCAAACTCCCCACTGAGTGTGGAACCCAACACAGCTCCATCCCAGGACCCTGAGATCATGACCTGAGCCAACATCAACAGACAGATGCTTAACAGACTAAGACACCCAGGTGCTTAGTGGTGCCCTACTTTCCTTTTAATTAGATTGGAGAATCCACATGAGGATGCCCTAATCTCCTCAAGACAAGTCATCTTCTACTTGCCAGCAATTCCTCATAATTAGGATAGTGCTAAGGCTAGACATGAGGCAAAGAAAGCTTCTTAATGGTTTTATTCCTTGTCCTGGGAGCCACCTCTCTTGATGTAAAAATTACAAACAGAAGCGTTAGCCAAGCATACAGAAGCCACCTTTAACGAAACCCAACATGAAGTCACCCACAAATTTGAAAAGTGGCACTCCAAAACCTAATGGCCCTTGATATCCTGACTGCAAATCAGGAAGGAAGTTATTATGCTAATATTAAGACTAAATGTTGTATATGTATCCCAGATGACTCTGCTAATGTAATCCAAATTTTTAGCTCATACACATGCAAATTAAGGCAATGTCTAACTCTTAGTTCTCCGAATGATTAGTTTTTAATTGGGAGGTAGACTATGGTGTACCTTAAAGAGTCTTCCTATCACACTTCTTATTTTTATTATATTAATCCTAAAGTGTTGTCACTTTCGTTTTGTTCTATTATCAAGATACATGCAAGCAGTTTCTGACTCCTTCACCCAGCCAACAGATGATCCTTACTACTCAAAACAAATTCACCCCAATGTCCACGCTGAATTCTATAGCAATGGCCTTCCATGGTGGTTACTTGTAGAGACAGATAGTAACCAATTTCAGTCCATAGGTAGGAACATTTCTATGACCCCTGTCAGCTTGAAGAAGTTACAGAAGATGAGCCTTTTGCCCTTCAACAACCTTAAAGATTTAAGGACCAAAAATTGGTCAGGGGGGAAACGATGAAGGATAGAAGCAGGAAAATGTTCACCTTTAGCCCAGAAGGCTGACCTACAGCCTGCATAATTTCAATAAGGATCAAATATGTGCTGGCTGCTACATTTAAGATTTTATTTTTAAGTAATCTCTACACCCAACGTGGAGATCAAACTCACAACCCAGAGATCAAGAGTCCCACACTCCACCAGCTGAGCCAGCTAGATACCCATTCTTAAAAGGCTGCTACATTCTTTTTCTTTTTTTTTTTTTTTAAGGTTTTTATTTATTTATTTGATAGAGAGACAGCGAGAGCAGGAACACAAGCAGGAGTGGCAGAGGGAGAAGCAGGCTCCCGCTGAGCAGGGAGCCTGATGCGGGGCTCGATCCCAGGACGCTGGGATCATGACCTGAGCTGGAGGCAGACGCTTAATGACTGAGCCACCCAGGCGTCCCAGGGCTGCTACATTCTTAAAGGGTCTCATGAATGCCTGTATATTTCACCAATAGTTAATATCGAACTGAATGCTAAGCACCAGAGAAATCTTGCAAAAGTAATTTTATAAGTAGAAATTCGAAGAAAACATCTATGATCTAATACTCCTTGCACGTTCCCTCCCCCTTGAGCACTAAGCATATAATTACCAGCTTCATACAGCAAAAGTGCAAACCGCCAGCTTCATACAGCAAAAGTGGACCCCTTCTGCCCATGGGTCCTGTTCCTGTGCTACTTAAATAAACTTACTAAGTTGCACCATACAACATGTCAAGAATTCTTTCTCAGGTGTTGCACTCCACAATCCAGCAACACTTCTAAGGGGAATAGAAAGGGTCTATCAGTGGATTACTTTGTAGTGCTGATCAGGATTCTTTGCTAATAATTTCCTTCTTTCCATTCCCTGTCTGCTTTAAAAAACCCTTCCTTTCCTGCAGCTCAATGGGGCTCCTTTCTATTGCCAGATATGAGTTAGGGAAACTAAAGGGACCCCATGAAAAACTGCATCCCCCCATCCCCGCTCATTTTCCTGCTTCTATTTTTGCTAGGACCTACACCCTTGCTTTACACACATCTTATAGAAGAGATAATGTATGTCCTCCTTGTAGAGATAAAGGATTTAATAATTTCTTTGGAGTCTTCCAACACAATACATAACATCTAAGGAGTGACCAGGCGGGGTCATCATGAACTTTCCAAGACCACTGACTCATCAAGACCCTGACTCCAGGGCATAAGTGATTTATGGAGGACACCTAAACACTTCTCTGTTCCTGGATTACTGAGAAGATAAGAGGCACCAGACTACCATCCTCAATAAAAACTCCAGGTCCCAAGCAAAGACAAGACTCACTCTTCTTTCTTTTCTGAGTCTTCCTGATACTCTGTCTGTATCTACCCTCTATGTCTTCAATAAATTCTGCTCTCACTTCCTCTTGGCTTGTGTTTAATTTCTATCCTCCATGAACCCATGGACCCTCTTTGCTGGTCCTTGGATCCAGCCAGTCTTCATGAGATGGGATGCTGCCAGATTCATAAATCATCAAATAAAGGCAAGTTGATCTTTAAATTTACTCAGATAAATTTTGTTTTTTAACAGAGATTAAAGTTTTCCAGATAAAGATCTGAATCTTGAAAAGGATTTGGAGTGGTGAGAGACCTACAAGGAGGAGGTTTTTAGAGGGACAAATACATGTACAAATACGTAGACAAGAGGGACGTGTTCAATGAACTGCAAAAAGATGCCAGAACTAGAAATTAAAAAGCAAAGAAAGTTCTTTAGGTTTCATTATGCAGAGAAGTCATTAAAAGGTTTTAAACCTGGAAGAAACAAGATCAGATTTTCAATTTACAAAAATTATAATAGGCCAAATATAAATAATGTACATATTTGTGTGTCCCCACACTTGAGAACTAGTTAGATGATTCACATGAATTATGTTATATTAACAATACAAAGGGTGACAAAAGAGCCAAAGAGCTACAACTGATTTGAGTACTCTTGATTCAACACATACACTGTGACCTTGAACAAGTACGTTAAATTTCTAGTACCCTATTCTTCATATGAGGAAACATTACTATTACTTCAAGAGAGGTCATGACAATAAAGGATAGAATACTTAATAACGGGGTAACTAGGTAACCTGTATTCAAACTAAAAATCCACAGTGTGAAAATAAAGAACAAATCTGCTGCTTTTCTGAAAGGGCATCAATTCAAAATGCAATGTTTCCATAATGCATATATTGGGAAAATGACTACGATTTGGTAAAATGCAAAGAACAATGGACTAAACAGAAAACCCAGTAATGGTCTTTTCCTTGCCAATTATGATTTCTATGCCTCAGCTTATTCAGTACTAAAATTAAAGGAATGATACTAAATGTTTTCTAAAGCTGAGAACATTCAAGAACCTGAGGGACATTTTCATTACTGCTATAAGAGAAGAATGGCATAACCTAAAACATTAATACCTTATGAATAATTTTGTGGATGGGAAATGGAATCATTCATTTTAATCAATCATTCATGATAAAACACAACTTTACCACCAAAAAAAAATTGTACATAAAAAGGCCATAAGCAGAGAGACATAGAATCATAAAACCCAAAGTCTTTAAAAAAATTTTTTCTAAATGAAAGTCCAACAGATTGACAGAAAGCTGTATGCTAAGTCATCCTGGAATTACACCTGTATAATGGCTTTATTTATTCTGCCATACAAATGCGGACATCAGGGGATAATGACTAATAACGATGGTAATGCTGCCAACAATACCAGTATCAAAGTCAAGGGCAAGATCCCCAGAATCCAACAGAAACTTACAGTCTTACTGATAAACTTTGTTTTACAGTATCAATAAATTACTCCAGACAGAACAAAGACAGGTAATAGACCTATACTTTCACATAGGGGTTTCCCAGTGTAACCTGAAATTAGCAATAAAAAGAAGTGCTTCATCTCATACAATATTCGTTTTTCCAAGTTACTAACAATGGGTTTACAAGGTTAATTTATTACAGTTTTAAAAAAAATACTTGATTTATGCAGGCCCAAGTAAAATGATTATGGAAACATATATGTAACTTTAGAGTAACTTTTATAGACCACAAATCTAAGAACAACAAAAGATTCCCTCCATTATACAAATTAATGGAAGACAATGAAACATTGATACACATTAAGTTCTCAATCAAGTCAATCAACAAATATAATGGCCAACTGAGTCCTGGAAACACAAATGACAGTTTCTACCCCTAAAAAATGTTTAATCACCTTCAAATATCTGATGAGATGTCCTATAGAAAACATAATAAATTTATAATATGCTTACAGGCTTCCAGTTATGGAATAAATAAGTCATGGGAATAAAAGGTACAGCATAGGGCACCTGGGTAGCTCAGTTGGTTAAGCAACTGCCTTAGGCTCAGGTCATGATCCTAGAGACCCACGATTGAGTCCCTCATCTGGCTCCCTGCTCAGCAGGGAGTCTGCTTCTCCCTCTGACCCTCCCCCCTCTCATGCTCGCTCTCTCTCATAAAACAAATAAATAAATAAACTAAAATTAAAAAATTTTTTTAATTAAAAAAAGGTACAGCATAGGGAATTTATTCAATGGTACTGTAGTAAGGTTATATGGTGACAGATGGTAGCTACACTTATGATGAGTATAGGAAAACATATAGTTACCCAATCACTATGCTGTACACCTGAAACTAATATAATATTGTATGTCAACTATACTCAAATAAAAACATTAAATAATAAATTTATACTATGCTAACTCCTGAGGGCATAATTAGAATCAACAAGGGAAATAAGAAACATGCAAATGATAACAATGACAGTTAAAAGTAATATGAAAGTCTTGAAGAGAGGCTGAAAATTACCAATGTCTCAGGAATATTGTAAAATTAGATACTACTATAATCTTTAAGGAACTGCAAATTATTACTATTATTTTCCAAGTTTCACATTAACAAGAAAAGCTTTGCAGAGAAATGAAAAGCATAAATATACACAAACATTATGAAAGTTAAGGCAGAGCTTTCTACTTAAAAAGTTCTTCACATGCAAGATAAATGGAACTTTGGTAGTTTGGCTATTACAAACTGATTAGAAGATCCCTAAATTAGAATATTTTAATTATACAATTACCTACTAATATTAAACATTCTTACATATAGTAAGTACTAGGATGACAGGCCATCTTGCTTTTTCCAGAGATGATTCAATTCTACTTTTATTCTTTCTTCAAGATGGACTGAACTCGGTTGTTCCTTTCATCAATGGCTAATCTATACATACTCTTTGCGCAGGAGTTAATATTCTTATATTATGGAGAAGATCTAATCCTACCTTTGTTAAGTGACTCAGTAAAATAATTCTAAACAAGTTACTGAGTAACAATTTATAGTAGCCTAAAATAAAATCTCCAAAAGTACTAAGACTTTAAACTCCCCCCCCAAAAAACTATACCATAATGATGTTTTCAGGAGGCAGTAGAAATGTGATTAGCTTCCCCATCGTGATCCCCTAAAAATATACAGCATCTCTTTTCAAATATAAAGCATGAACCAAAGCAGCAGTTTATACTGTATACCATTCTTCTGAATGTATTTTTCTACCTTCCCTGGTTTAGAGACAGTAAATAATTTTGTTTCCTTTTAAAGTTGTCCTGCTGGGTTGCTAAGGATGAAACTGAGGAAGAGGCTGAAAATTATATCCAGAAAGAAAGGGCTTCCTGATGATGTTCCTGAAGCACTGAATTAACCAACCTTTACCTCCAGATTTATTGTGTTAAATAATAAAATTTTCCGTTTATAGATTAAGTCATTTTGTTTTGGGTATCTGTTACTTACATAACCAAAGGCACAAATAGTATAAACATCTCCCAACTTTGGAGAGAATTAGTTCTGGAAAAGTTTATGCTCTCATCTACCACATATTTTAAAAGAGAAAAAAATTCTAATTAAAATAACCTAAAATAGACATTTAAAAAAATTCTCTCAGAATCCAGACTAAGGGGGCAGTCACACAAATTATTCCAAACTTAATCACCAACACCAGCTGCCTACTAGAATTAGAGGTACTTATATACAAAGTCAATCCAAACGTTAGAGAAAAAACAGAAACTTGTTTGCTCTCTACTAAGGAAACTTAGGTTGATGATATTTAAGGAATAATGAGAGAAGCACTTAACTAAGGATTCTGATTTTCATAAGGAGCCTGCTGTTAAATTTGATTATATTCATGAAGACAAAACTTGGAAAACAAAACTGTTTCATTAATCATCAACCTTGTAGTAAAACCCAAACAACCAAAATTACTGTAAATAAACCCACTTAATGGTAAAATACACGAATAAACATATGAATTGAAAACATCATAGATACTCTGCAGACTAAAATAGTCTTTAAGTATTCACAAATATTTACTAAATTTCTACTAGGGGTCAGGCACTGAGGATACAAAGATGAACCTTGTGCTCAAAGTACTGAGTCTGAAGGAAGGTAAGCAAAAAATAAATAAAAGTAGAAGTAGTTATTCACATGCCAGGCATCATGGAATTCTCTATATGTATATTACTTAATCCCCACAATAATTGTATAAGGTTAAGTGTCATCATTCTCATAATTTAGGTGAAGAAATATTTTAAAGGAATAAGTAACTAACCCAAAGTCTCACAACTAGTCATTATCAAAACCAGGATTTTAATTCTGGTCTGCCTGATGGTTTGCACCAAACTAATCCCAGAGTACAGAAGAGTGTACAATAGAGAAAGCTACCAGAAAGAATTAATATCTGAGTTAAGCCTTAAAAGATGAGTAGGGGTGGGGCGCCTGGGTGGCTCAGTCAGTTAAGTAACCAACTCTTGGTTACTACTGGTTTCGGCTCAGGTCACGATCTCAGGGTCCTGGGATAAAGCCGAGAGTTGGGCTCTGCACTCAGCAGGGAGTCTGCTTGTGGATTCTCTTTCCCTCTGCCCCTCCCCTTGCTCGTGCCTGTTCTCTCTCTCTCTAATAAATAAATCTTTAAAAAAAATAAAAATGTTTTACACTATAGCCACTACTGATCCATATGACCAAGTGATTCCCAGAGTATAGTATGTGCACCACTGGTGATACTTGAGACAATTTTTTTTTTAAAGATTTTATTTATTTATTTGACAGAGAGACACAGCGAGAGAGGGAACACAAGCAGGGGGAGTGGGAGAGGGAGAAGCAGGCTTCCCGCTGAGCAGGGAGCCCGATGCGGGGCTCGATCCCAGGACCCTGGGATCATGACCTGAGCCGAAGGCAGACGCTTAACGACTGAGCCACCCAGGCGCCCCGAGACTATTTTTTTTTAATTTCCTATTTTGAAATAATTTCTAGCTTATCAAAAAAATGCAAAAATTGTACTAACTCCTGTATACTCATCACCTAAATTTACTTAACATTATAATACGGTTTGACTTATCTCTCACTATATATTACTATTATTACTCATAGTTATTGCTGAACCATTTGAGTACACTGCGGACATCAACACTCTTTACCCCCAAATATCTGTGTGTTATGTTCTAAAAATAAGACTACTGTCTTTCATAACCACAGTACATTTGTTAATTCAGGATATTTAACACTGCTACAGTACTATAATCTACAACCCGTACACAATTTTGCCAAGTGTTCCAACAATGTACTTTAAAATACCCCTCCTTCCCTCCCAGGATACAATGCAGGATCACGTATTACATTTACTTGTTACGTTTCTTTGATTTCTCTCAATCTAGAAAAGTTTCTCAGTCTTTATCTTTCACAACAGTGACTCTTTTCAAGAATAAAGGCCAGCTGTTTTGTTGAATTTGGGTCTGATGTCTACCTCACAATCAGATTCATGCATTTTTGTAGGCACTACACATGTGATATTCTGTCTTTCTCTGTGCATCGCATCAGGAAGCACATGATGTCAACTAGTACTCAAGACAATACTGAGGGGCAAACATTTTTTCTTTTAATAGTTCTATAATCAAATGTATAAAACTCATAATTTCACGAGTATTAACAAGATGAGGCTAATTTTTTAAGTTAACATTAAGAAAACTTTAAGTAATACAGTTAACATTGGAAAGCACTACTACTATACATGTGACACGTAAGTTAAACCAAATTCAAAATGACCTGGACTTAAAAGTAGCCAATAATAATATAAAGAAGTTCACTCCAGATTTCTTCCAAAGACTAATGGGAGATGGGTTAGTTATCTTTAAAGACTGAAAAGGTAACTGTTTAGAAGATAAAAACTAGGGGCATCTGGGTGGCTCGGTCAGTCACTTGAGCATCTGACTCTTGGTTTCGGCTCAGGTCATGATCTCAGGGACTCCGTCCCTCCTCGGCTCTGCGCTGAAGTTCAGCACAGAGTGGGCTTGAGATTCTGTCCCCCTCACTCTCCCTCACCCTCTACTCCTCCTACCCCCTTGTTCTCTCTCAGAAAGAAACAAAACACACAAACTCTAATAACCCCCAGGAAAATATTTACATATTGATCCAAAGTTTTTACTGACAAAAAAACATTATTACTATTTCAAGGACGTAATATATGCTTTAAAGATAACAAAGGATGGATTTGTTATATTAATAAAACTAGTTCAATTCTATTCTTTTATTTTCTTTTATTTTTTTTTAAAGATTTTATTTATTTGACAGAGAGAGACACAGCGAAAGAGGGAACACAAGCAGGAGGAGTGGGAGTGGGAGAGGGAGAAGCAGGCTTCCCGCTGAGCAGGGAGCCTGATGCAAGACTCTATCCCAGGACCCTGGGATCATGACCTAAGCCAAAGGCAGATGTTTAACGACTGGGCCACCCAGGTGCCCCAATTCTATTCTTTTAAATAATATCTGAGGTGGGCGCCTGGGTGGCTCAGTTGGTTAAGCGACTGCCTTCGGCTCAGGTCATGATCCTGGAGTTCCGGGATCGAGTGCCGCATCGGGCTCCCTGCTCAGCAGGGAGTCTGCTTCTCCCTCTCCCGCTCCCCCCTCTTGTGCTCTCTCTCTCTCTCACTCTCTCTCTCAAATAAATAAATAAAATCTTTGAAAAAATAAAAAAATAAAAAATAAATAAATAATATCTGAGGGGCGCCTGGGTGGCTCAGATGGTTAAGCATCTGCCTTCGGCTCAGGTCATGATCCCAGGGTTCTGGGATCGAGCCCCACATCGGGCTCCCTGCTCGGCGGGAAGCCTGCTTCTCCCTCTCCCACTGCTCCTGCTTGTGTTCTTGCTCTATCTCTCTCTCTTTGTCAAAATAAATTAAAAAAAAAACGATTTTAAATAATATCTGATCTAAATTCAGTCAAGGTCAACAAATATAAAAATGAATAAAATGAATTTCTTTGTGCCACCATAATGCATGCCTGTGTTTGCGTAAACATTACACTTTAACAGAATAATAAATATGTTTAGTATTAATGAAAGGTTCAAAGATAATTATCCTACAGAATTGTTTAAAAACTTATTCATGCAAGATCTTAACAACGACATTCAGTCCTACTTAGTAAGTAAAATAGTTAAATTTTTTTTTACATTTGTATTTTTTATTATGTTCATATAGTTAAATTTTTATAAATTCAAAGAGCACATATACTTTAGTGCTTTCCTATCTTCATTACTTATATTTTAGTCCCTAGTTATGGTTGATGTCAGTTTGCCCATTTTTCTAAATTCCATTTTGGAAGCCAATCATATTGCCTCTGCCCGCATTCTAGAATGGAAAGTATCTTTGAAAAAGTAATTATACAATTTAATATTTAAATATAAAATAGTTTGGGAAACAAAGGAGAAAAAGCAGTGGCAGAAGAAATATACACACTCTTGCAAAGGGAAATCAGTAATAGGATTTGTTAACAAAGAATTTTCTTTGCAAGAGCATAAATTTACAGAAATTATATATGTGAAAGGTATTTCCTACATTTCTTGTTGAATTTCGGGATCCTACTAAGTTATCTCTCTTTGCTCTTTCTACCAAGCAGAAATTTTGTCTCTTTTCAACAAGACCAAAAAAAAAAAAAAAAATCCTTCAATGAACATTTTCTCACCCAATTCAACACTGAGAAACTAAAAATCCATAAATTCAAAATTCAAACTCCAAAACAATTTTTTTTTCCAAATCTTCCATTAGACTTTTTTCTAATCTCCTGTCTAACCTAACACAGAGCTACAGACCTAGAACTTGCAAGTATTTCTGGCTTTCCCAAACAAAAAAGCATAAAAGTTGTAGGAACGTTTGAGGAAGGTGGTTTCATTTCGCATGTACTATTAAAATTCAATATATACGAGGTGAGACATTTTTATAAAAGTAATATTTTAACAAGAAAAACACTTGGAATTATTAGGATATAAAGTAAAATTTTACAAGAAAAATTTAAAATCTATTCTAAATGTTTCAATCATTTTGCTAAATAATCGAACAAGTCAAGTTGCAATCATAATGAAGTTCCACAGAGGGAGCTAGCATCACTAAGAATCAAGTTACAGTACACTGAACTTCAAGAAATGACCTAGTCATTTAGAAATATCAGATTTCCATTCATCAACATGAACTCAGATTATCTAAGATTTTACCTTAGACATTAACAACCCCCCAAAATACAGTATTACCTACAAATTATGGCATATTTATACTAAACCATATTAAAACTTATGAAATATAATATCCATCACAAGTACCTTTAAATACTTTGTGAAGTAGGTATGTTCATTTTAAATATTATTTCTCCCAAAAGAGTAAATATTATTTCTCCTAAGTCACTGAATTTAGCAAGGTACAAAGCAATAAAATAGACCTGAAATCAAATCACAGTCTATCCTTTTCTACTATAAGACAAGTTATGGAATTGTTCCAAGCCTGTTTCCTGGGAATGATTATAATATTTACATTCTAGGATTGCTGTGAGGATTAAATTAAAGCACAAAAGTAACTGAAATAAGGCCCTCTTTTCCTTGTTTTTTAATACATAAGTGTTATTTAATCATTCATACTTTCCCAAAATAAATCAGTTAAGTATAGTTAGTAAAGAAAATGTTTTCAAGGACAAAGGATCGATGAACTACACTTAGACTAAAATGCTCTGGATAAAGTTTCAGGGAACACCTCACCCTTCCACCCAAAACATCAGAGATAGAGAACAAAATAATAATAATAATAATAATAATAATAATAATAATAAATTTTAAACAACAAAGAGAGAACAAAGAAGTCCATTAGCACTTTCTGCCTAAAGAATTTCAGGCTAGAAACTCAGAAACTATACAATGGGATTATTGAATAGACTAAAAGAAAAGTAGCTAATTAAAAAAATCATTTGCTTAATGAATAATAATAAAATAGCAAAGCACTAAGCTAATCCCACCATGATATTTGAGAGGCAGCTACTCCAAGAGCAGAAGCCAGTTCGAGTTTTCATAAACATCACACTCACAAAAACTTACATCACACAAGTAACTTTATATAACCTTTTCATAGTTCAAAAACTTTTTTACATATATAATTTCACCTAATTCTCATTTAACGTATTAAGACAAACATGGAATTATCACCATTTCACAAATAAAGACATTAAATTCAGAAAACTAAATGATTAATCCAAGTGTGGTAAATTTTATACTGTGTCAACCAGAACTGTATTTCCCAGCATTTCCTTCTCTGTATGGTTTCAGATTAGGATTAACCACAAAAAAAAAAAAAAATTTGTGTACAATCTGGGGGGTACGAGTGAAGCAGCAGCTATTTTATTCTAGTTATTGGTTACAGGTAGTGAAAGAGAAGTCATTGAGTCTTGATAAAGCTACTGAGTTCTTTATAATCAGTTACTGAGTCTTGCAATTTTTTAATAAATAAATTTTTTAATAAATAAATAAAATACACATAAAGTACAAAGAAGAAAATAAAACTCATCCATAATGCAGTCACCCAAAAGTCTACTATTCTGTAATTTCATTCTAGGACATGTATAAGCAAGCTTTTTCACCTACTTAATCATGATATTAAATCTTTTCCTAAAAACATTTTAATAACTGCATAATATTCCACAGAGTTACTTTAATTGCACAGGAAAAATAATATCATTTAAGACTAACCCAGTTGTACAGTAGCTCCCATTTTAAAATGGCTGGCAAAATTTGTGTTTTCTGTAAAATGTGTATATATTAAATGTTAAGACACAAGTCACGTGGCCACTGATAAGGTTCTAGACCCCTTTCCACCACCTTTTTAATTGAAATAAGTAAAGCAAAGAGTAACCCAGAGAATGTAATTTTTTATTGCTTTTTAAGCAGTGATAACTGAAAAGGTCTAATAATCTAAATGCATTTTTCTTGTCATAACACTATATACAATTTTCTTTTCCAAAGCAATTTAATGTAAAATTTGAGCTATTAACCTACCATAAGACTACATACCCTGAAGAGATTTTCTAATAATTATTGCAAGTTTACATTAAATATCTACCTTTCCCTCCCTGTCTCTGGTGTGACCAATGATACCCATTTCGAACACAGCTAGCAAAGACCAGTGACAATACTCATTTTCCTCAGAGTGAACGTTAACACACGGCCAAAAAGAGTAACTCCAATATAATCTTAGTGATAGATGTTAATTTATAAAATAATTACTATATAGCATATTCAAAGAGGAATAGAAATCTGCAAGAAGAATGATAAGAACAGGTATGTAACAATCAAATCCAGAAGATGTTCCAAGTAGCCTGAAAAAAAAGAAAGAAAATCCTGGAAAAGGACATGTTATTCACACTGAACCAATATGTTTTATACTTGATACTGTTAATGAGACAAGACTGCACTATCTGAGGTCTTTTTTTTTTTAAGATTGTACTTATTTGAGAGAGAGAGCGAGCGAGAGAGCGAGCATGAGCACACACATAAGCAGGTGGGAGTGGCAGAGGGAGAAAGAGAAACAGACTCCCTACTGAACAGGGAGCCCGAAGGATGACGCAGGACTTCATCCCAGGACCCTGGGATCATGACGAGAGCAGAAGGCAGTCATTTAACAGACTGAGCCACCCAGGCACCCCAATCCCTTGAGTTTTTAATTAGAATTCAATAATACTTTTTTTTGGAATTAATTAATACTTTAACAGGAACTTATATCAGTCACTACCCTCATTGATTATACTTGGCAGTAAAGAAAGAAACTGAATAAAATTTCTTGACAATATACTTGACAAACCACTATGGAGATTATAATCAAATGAGGATAGAACAAAATATGAAAACTGAAAAGCTAGCATAACAATGGGATATATCAACTGTAAGAACTTGAAGAAATCATCTCCCTACACATGGGTCCTACCATTTTAAGATTAACACTTATTACAATGTCTTCAATATGAAAGAAGAAATAAAATAATTTGGAAAAGGTTTTTAAAAAGTTTAAATAGTATTTTTAAAAATCATTATATAACCTTGAGAAAAAAATATTTTGTTATGTGGACTTTTTATGTGAGTATAGTTGACACACAATGTTACATTAGTTTCAGCTGTACAACATAGTGATACAACACCTTTATATGTTTTTCTTTTTTTTTTTAAAGATTTTTTATTCATTTATTTGACAGAGAGAGACACAGCGAGAGAGAGGGAACACAAGCAGGGGGAGTGGGAGAGGGAGAAGCAGGCTTCCCACGGAGCAGGAAGCCCGATGTGGGGCTCGATCCCAGGACCCTGGGATCACGACCTGAGCTGAAGGCAGGACGCTTAACGACTGAGCCACCCAGGCGCCCCTATATGTTTTTCTATTCTCATCACAAGTGTAGCTACCATCTCTCACCACACAATGGTATTACAATATCATTGACTATATTCCCTATGCTGTGCCTAAAAATAATAGTCTTGAAGGACTCTAGCAAAAAAAGAAGTTATTCTCCATACAGATGTATACAAATTGAAGACTGTATTAAACTAAACCATAAGGGACCTGAGTTCAATGTTAAAATATCTTTAACATTAGGGAGTGTCAAACATTAAGGAAATCCCCAAGCAAGCATGTGAAATTCACCAATATATTTATTAATTGGATAGAACCTTAAGTATTATCAAGAATAAGTGTGATCCAACGTGAAGGTGTATAGCCAGCCACACGTTCCTCAAATTCTTAATTCTACAGTATTATCTGACCTTAGGTGTTTGCAAAATAATTCAGGTCATCAGAACTTTCTTACTGTACAATAGGAAAAAGAAAGTAGACTAACTAGAAAATAGAAGCATATAAATTCGTTTTTAGCTGTCCTCTTTGGACATTGTCATGATACTGAAAAGATTAAGATGAATTTTTAAAATTCCCAAACCTGTCATTTTTAAATAAACCTCAAAGTTCCTATGAAGTAATAATCTTTTAAATACTACAACAGAGCAGAAATACAGCCATGGAGGGATCCCGGAATCATATGTTCAAGTTATTTTTATCTGAAAGAACCCTAAGAACATTAAAATTTTTAAAAGGAACAAAATTTTGTTCATATTTCAAACTTCATATTTAAAGTGTTTTGCCTAATGCCAATCAATACTAGGCATTTACCTTTTCATAAAGAAACAAAATTATATTTTGCCATCTTAAGCATGAGGGTGAGGAAGTCAACTGAGTAAAAGCCAAAATTAACAACAATTTAATATTTTATCTGGGGTGAGATCATGAAATTACATATTTCCCAATATGCCCTTAGTCTAGATGATGGAATACAATACTACATGTTTTAACGTGCATGCAGGAAAAACTATTTCCCATGTTAACTGTTTGTAAGGTAAATTATCCTAATCTTACTAGAATCAAGGTCATAGTGTTAATTACATCTTTATATTTTATATAATTTTAAAAATCAGATTGTTTACATACATCTCCATAGAGTAAACTATGTACCACCTAGGGTTTAATGTACTTACAATTCTTTGTGTTTGTCTTCAGCCAAGATTTGGTCATTTGGCTTAAGAGAATACCTGTAACACAGAAAACAAAAAAATACTGGTCATATAAACATAGAAATACATTTGCCTCATGGACATCTCACTATGGTTATCAATCAACATACAGTCAGTTAACCCCTATCAAACAAGCACTACCACAGTGTTACAAGTCTCTGTCTTCACTGATAAAACATTAATGCCTAAGTTTTTTGTTGTTCTATTAATCACTTCCACAGACACCTTCCAAAGAACTGAAGTAGGATCAACCTGACCTTCGAAAACACAAGGTATCTTTAGTAGTCTTCTGTAGTGAATAATCTGCGGTGTTACATTCATCCAGCAGTTCAAAATTCAAGAAACTACCACAATAAGTATGTAAGAGTTCACAAAACAATACGCAGTTATTTATTTATTAAATACATAGTAAAAACCTGTGTACCACACTATGTCCTAGGTAGTATGACATAGAAGTTTTGGAGTTCCTTGACTAAACCATTTATTAGCTTAATGACCACAGGCAATTATTTCATTTAAGTCTCACCTTCCCTGTCTATAAAACAGAGGTTGCGGGGCGCCTGGGTGGCTCAGTCGGTTAAGTGGCTGCCTTCGGCTCAGGTCATGATCCCGGGGTCCTGGGATCGAGCCCCGCATCGGGCTCCCTGCTCAGTGGAGAGTCTGCTTCTCCCTCTCCCTCTGCCTGCCTCTCTGCCTACTTGTGCTCTCTATCTCTCTGTCAAATAAATAAATAAAATCTTTAAAAAAAAAAAAAAAAAAGAGGTTGCTATAAATATTAGAACAGGTATCTTCCAATTTACCATACATTTGTCATGCTAAAGGTAAACAGATTTCTGAGGAGTACACAGAAAAAAAATAAACAACAAATGGCAATTCCCGAGTCTTCAATTTCCACTTGTATTCAACGCTTTCCTAAAAACTAAGCTGCCTGACAATGGGTCAGAGGTCCAAGTGGAAACATGCAGATTCTCCTCTCTTGCCTCTCCTCTCACAAGTACCTTTACCCACTCTAAAAAAAGAATGGCATCTTGAATACAACTGTACTGCAATGGCTGGGGTATATAAAAAGCTCTTAAGTGCTAAACAAGAAATGAATGGTTCATAATATTTTTGTCTGCAAAGCCTCTTTAAGTGAAGTACCATAAACTGACTACAGGGATTACTGTTTGATACATTATTTCTGTAGAGAATGAAGCTACAAATTATAAATGGGAAACCGTGTGTCAGAGGATGCTCTATTTTCAGATACATTATGGAATGGGGCACAAGTTGATTACACTTTTCTTTAAAAAGTTTACCTTTTCCAACCCAGGTACATGATCAAAGAATGCATTCGTTGTCAGGAAGAGTCCTATGAAGCAAAGCTACGAGAGTTTCCAATAAAAAACATGAGAGTGTCAACTTATTCCCTCCAAGCAACAAATTTAAAACAAGGTTCCTTGTCTCTCTCTTTTTTTTTTTTAAGATTATTTTTTATTTGACAGAGAGAGACACAGTGGGAGAGGGTCACAAGCAGGGGGAGTGGGAGAGGGAGAAGCAGGCTTCCCGCTGAGCAGGGAGCCCGATGCAGGGCTCAATCCCAGGACCCTGGGATCATGACCTGAACCAAAGGCAGACGCTTAACGACTGAGCCACCCAGGCGCCCCGGTTCCTTGTCTCTCATTTATCTACTGAGGATTAAATATCAGAACGTGGTTGTCACAGAAACACAAGTCAAATCATTTATGTGAACTGAAAAATGAAGACAGACTTTTTTTTATCATGAAAGTAAATCTGATTTGTTTGACAATGCAGAACAATTTTACCAATGATTCCAAGGCAGACAATGGTCTTCAACTGAATGAATGATTTTGACTAACACATGTTTGAGGCACTCAAAACATTTTCTCAAGAAAAATCCTTTTGACATAGGTACATTGAAATCAACAATATTTAACTTTCCCTAGCATCTCCTAAAATGTTTAGGTAAACATATGCCTATAAGTAAAACACTAACAGATACAATTACTAGCTATTTAGGAAACCTTACTAAAGGCTTTTTTGGTGTATTTCCTAGAAATGCATGTCTCTAATGGCTCTAATGACTGGAAAGTCAGGTGGTTTCTAATTCTTTGCTTCTAACAACACTGAAAAAGGACCTAATAAAATAATCAGCTGATAAGCAAATAAAAATACTTTTTGATGATAGATAATTTGATAATAGAGAAGCTCAAACAATTGAGTGATACAGCTGAACTAAAACTGCTCAATTACCATCCAATTAATTATGTGAACACACCTCTCAGCACTTCCACCTGTCAGGGAGCAAGAAGAATTCTTCATCCCTTTCTTAGGGAACAAGAACTCCTGTCCCCTTCAAGGTCCTTCTAGCTGGATTAAGAATCAAATTGACAGATTAACAGGAGAAAATCAAGTTTAATAGGCGTACACATGGGGAATCCACATAGACATGGAAATCCCAAAGACAATCAAACAAAATGAGGTATATGTATCACTCTGAAATAAGGAGAAGGGGGTAGGGGCCTGGGATTTCAAGGAAAGGAATGCACTTTACAAGGCGATAAGAGATGTTTGGGGCGGGGCACCTGGCTGGCTCAGTTGGTTAAGCATCTGACTCTTGATTTCGTTTCATGACCTCAGCATGGTGAGATGGAGGGCTCCCCGCTGAGCATGGAGCCTGCTTAGGTTTCTCTCTCTCTCCTTCTCCCTCTGCCCCTCCCTGATCTCCCTTTCTCTCTCTCTCTCTCTCTCTGTCTCTCTCTCTCCCTCCATCTCTATTAAAAAAAAAAAAATGTGTGGTAATTAGATGTTTGCCCTATCATATAAATGTGTCGCTCAGATATAATTTATCGCTGTTAACAACCTTATTCTGGGAAAGATCCCCAATTTAGATGCTTCTGTGCGGTTAAGGGAGGGACAATAGTTTCTCATGAGCCCACAGGGTCTCAAGTGCCTTCAACTCAAAATAATCCACATGTTGAAGTGGCACATTCTGAGGGGGTGCCTATCCTGAACCTCTTCACATTTCTAAAAGAAAAAAAGGGAAATAAAAATGATGCTGAGCAACACTGAGTATTATTATCCAAGAAAAGTTGAACTAAATGAAAAAAACTAGATTAGTTTCACCCACCTCATTAAAAGATGCATTTCCAATAAAATGTTTTCTTGTTTAATAATTATTTAACAAAATTTTAATACATTTATGTTGTTTTACTAAGTATATGTTATTTACTAAGTATATGTTAATTATAATTTAATGACTAGGAGATATTTTAAAATTCAGTTTATATTCATAATATATGCATAGCATATTATATAAAAAGATAATTCATGCACAAATACATTACATAAGGATAAAATCTGGTGGTAAAAAGTGTAACAGAAATGCAGATTTAAACAGAGAAAGAAATATGAAATTTTTCAGTAGTAAGAGCTTGTTTGTATCTTTTTATAAATGGATGACGGTAAAAAAATTTTTTTTAAATAAATGAATGATGGTCGGTATCAAACCCCTACAGTATTTAGAGTCCACTAAAAGAATGTTTATCAGTTTTATTTAACATTACAATAAAAAAAAATCATAAATATTAACCTAATGAGTGAGGAAGTTTAAGTTTGAAACCAGTGGATTTGACGATATCTGTCTTAGCAAAGTGTTTTGGACATACACAATAGCAACTCAATCAATGTTACTTTCCCTCTCCAGTTGGCTAGTGATAGAGAATAACAAACATTTCTTGCACTTAAGGACCTCGAGATTTGGTAAGTGAATCAGAATAAAAATAACTGCTTGTGGTATGATAAGGTTACAATAAAGTGAAGCACAATGTACAGTGTTCAAACAAAACATTGAGTGACAAGTCTCCTTCCTAAGAGAATCAAAAAAGGGACAGCTTTTACCTGTTCCCCAACTTTCTCTTCCTTCCCCAATTCATCTCTTTTCTCTGTTCCTTTCCCATTAAAACAAAACAAAATAACACAAACAAAATACCCTTCCTTTTAAAAGTCTCAGGATGGGGGCGCCTGGGTGGCTCAGTTGGTTAAGCGACTGCCTTCGGCTCAGGTCATGATCCTGGAGTCCCTGGATCGAGTCCCGCATCGGGCTCCCTGCTCGGCAGGGAGCCTGCTTCTCCCTCTGACCCTCCCCCATCTCATGTGCTCTCTCTCTCTCATTCTCTCTGTCTCAAATAAATAAATAAAATCTTTAAAAAAAATAAATAAATAAATAAAAGTCTCAGGATGGGAATGGTGAAGGAAGCCAGAAAAAATAAAAAGGTCCACATAGGCAAGAAGCAAGCAAGGAAGGATAGCCTGATTTTTATCAGATCACCAAAAGGGAAATTTTACTCTCCTAATTCACAGAGTACCTCTCCAGATCCTCAAGAATAAATGTGCAAGATCCATTTTGAACTATTCTCCAAGCAAATTAGTTCCCTAATCCCAAACTCCAAAGCGGTTACTCTTCCCATAGCATCTCTTTCTCTCATCTGATTTCCCCCTACCCCAAACCAGGCAACTTTTCATCATATCTCAATAACTTTCATTTTTCTTCATCTTTGCTGGGTTTTTTTTTAAATCAATTTAATCTTCCTTATCTCTTCCTTGACTCTTGCACACTGCATTTTAGGAAACTGGGCCATACATAAATATCCAAAGTTAGCCAAAATGCAAGGTTTGGGGAAAACAGTACCCAATACTATCCTCACTTCTGACACCAACTGCAAGTTCAGGAGGTTTCCAAAACCACCCTTTGATTCAGTAATTCATTAGAAGGACTTACAGAACTCACTGAAAACTATTATACGCCTGGTTACAGATTACAAGGAAAGGATACAGGTCAAAGTCCAAGGGAAGAGCCCTACGGAGCAGTGTCTGGGAGGGTTCCAAATGCAAAGCCTGTTCTGGCATCAGTATTGACAATACAGCACATGGTAGATATGTGACAATGTAGTATGCAGGATTGCCAACAAGGGAAGTTCGCCCAAGCTTCAGCATCCAGATTTTTTATTGGGGCTTCATTACGAAGGCATGATTGATCAACTAACTGCCCAAGTGGTTTAACTTCAGTCTCCGGGTCAACCGATATCAGATAACCCAAAGCCTAACCCTAATCATGTAACTGGCCACTCTTTGGGTGTAGCCAGCCCTTATCCTAAACAAAACGACACTTCCATCAGGTATGGTGTAGATTACCTCCCAGAAATCAAGGGCAAAGTCCAGACATCTCTTTGGACAAGGCTGAAATCTTTACTACACATATGCTTATGTTTATTTATTCACATATGTCCATAAATACACTGACGTGTATGTATGTGTATTTCTTTATTCATAAACTTCTATCTAGATCTACTTTTTTCATAGAACCTTCCCTTATTAATACTCACTTTACCCAATTTCAGTTGGTTAATAACTATATGAAATGCCACTAGATTAACCTATAGTTATTATTTCTCTGCCTAAAAGAATAGTATTCTAACTTTTAAAATGGAGCATTGATTTAGTTTGCAAATTAAAAAAAAGGCACTAGTAGAGAGAGGTGATTTGTTCCTCCATGCAATTTAAATACATTTCCAAAGCTCATAAACTATAACCGAACTCTTTACTTATATAGATGGTTATTCATAAGGGAATAAAAACTTCATTTATTTTTTTTTAAAGATTTTGTTTATTTATTTGACAGAGAGAGAAAGACAGCAAGAGAGGGAACACAAGCAGGGGGAGTGGGAGAGGGAGAAGCAGGCCTCCTGCTGAGCAGGGAGCCTGATGCGGGGCTCGATCCCAGGACCCTGGGATCATGACCCGAGCCAAAGGCAGACGCTTAACAACTGAGCCACCCAGGCGCCCCTAAAAACTTTATTTTAAGGTGTTTACAAAACACCTTAAAAATGTACACAAAGAAATAGTACACACCCATAATTGTAAAAATTATGTTTTAACTAAGAAACACCTCAGATTTATTTTGAAAGTAAGTATAAATTATAAATGTAAAGGTAAATATATCATCAGGACCATAACCCCTACTAAAAAAGTAAAGCTATTTCTCACTGAAATGTACAGTTGAATGTTTATTTACATGTGGAATTATAATTACATGTAGTTCTCATTTTCATTTAGTATGTCCTGTTCTGCCAATCTAACTGCTGTTGACAGAAGATATAGTGTTTTTAATCTATCACATTTAACTTACTCTCTAAACGTTCAGTTTTATATTTTTTTAAGTAGGCTCCAAGCTCAATGTGGGGCTTGAACTCACAACCCTGAGATCAAGAGTCACATGCTCTACCTACTGAGCCAGCCAGGTGCCCCTCAATGTTTTAAATTAGTAAACGTCAAGGGGAAAATTCAACGTAGTAGGAATTCGAAAGTAGAGAGCCAGACCTCAACTTTCTACCCAAATGATAGTAAGTACAGCCTATTCTTTAGTTGGGTTTTGTTTCCTAAAGACATGATTAGATAGATGTTCTGCTTTTATATGCATTTCTTAAATTCAAACATAAACATGGCCCCTAAAAAGCCAGAGACTGCAAAATGGTATAGTGGCAGTTCTCAATCTTTTTTCTGCCTAAATTTACCAGAGGATAAAGACAAGCACTTACTCCAATCAGCAAAAGATAAGGAAGCTGGGGAGAATACAGGGAAGGCCTTCTTTATCTGCCTCTAGCCTCCACAGACAACATCTGAGTGAAAGAACAGACTAAAAGTCTAATAAGGCCTGTGTTACTGTCCTGATTCTGCCATTAATTAGCTTTTTGAAGTGGGCAAGCCATTTAATTTCTCTAGGAAGGACGAAACTACCTATGCCACAGGGTTGCTATGTGGATCAAATAAGATAATACACGAAGTGTTCAAGTGCCAGCACATGAACATGGAACAAATACTCACCTCTCCCCCCTTCCTTGTAATGCTTCCACCTCTGTAAAATGACTAATTCAATTAGCTCAAATAGGAAGGGAAGGAAGTTTAAGTGTTCACATGTTTTGAAACAAATGCGTAACTACAAATTTCCATCAAGAAAACATCAGAGTGTTGTGTACAAGTATGTCAATGAGAGCAGTATTTATGGAAAAGTAAAATTGTAAGCAAATACTACAGAAATTAGATTTATAATCAGTAAATTATAGCACGATGGGGAAATGGTTCAAGATTAAGTTTAAAAAAAAAAAGAAAAATGGCAATATACTCCCAAAATATTATATACGTTACAGATTATTTTTATTCTCTTTGTGCTTTTTTGAAATGTAAATAATAAGCAAATTACTTTTAAAATTAGAAAAAATACATTAAAAACAAATACATATAGCACTTAAGAATGTGGTCATAATATTCATCTGGATGTAATTTTCACTTTAATTTTTCAACCAATGAACATTTAAGCCTCCAAAGATTAGTTCAAAACTTTTCTTGTATAAAGTTTTTAAAATAAATTTGATTTAAATATTTTTATTGTATAAATATGGATAGCAACAGGTGACAAGTGGATAGGAAGAAAGAGAGAAGGAAGGAAAAGAGGAAGAGGAAAAGGAGAGAAATAAGGGAAGAGGGGAAGAAGTAGGAGAGGAGGAGGAGGATTAATTTCCTTCATCCCTGTCTGAGCTGCTAAAGGAAGACACACTTGAAGCAAAAAAGAATAAAATCCAGTAATGGCATTCCCACCATCGGTAACGGGAAAATGGCACTGTTACTTAGGTTTATAATTAAATATCAGAACACATAAATAAAATGTATTAGTACATGATAGATAACCATTAAGATATGCTAGAACAGCAGCAGTGTGCAACTAACAGTAATAAAGGTTGGGCCTTGAGACTGAAATAATCATTATTTACTCAAATGTGCTTTCCTTGAAGATTAGCATAACATAAAATTTCAGACCTAGGAAGGTCCTTGAAGATACTGTGAAGTCCAGAAACAGCCCAGTCATAAATGAAATGGCAAACCCAGCGTCACACAAAGAGTTAATGCCAAGCTAAGACTTGCTACATAGCAGGATGACAATAAAATATTCCATAAATACTTGCAACTAAGATTGCCCTCTGAGAACTAAACAAGTAAAATTTCAAGAAATCTATAAATATTACCATATGGTCCATAGAATCCTAATAGTAGCATGCAAAGTTTTATAGAATTAGCAGATTCAATCAGATAGACAGTATGGGTGTGGCAAGATTTTAAACAACATGTTTAATTAGTCCTAGCAATTAAAAAGTAAACATATCAAAATATATTCAAAAGGAAAAAAAGGGGAGGCCAAAAGTGTTAATCACCACAGCACTGTTTCAGACTACGGCTGAAATTTAAGAGGCTTACAAAGAAACAGATTAAAGGGTAAACCACAGGGTTAGAATGAAAATAATAGCAAAAAGTTACAAGGTTTATGAAAATAATATTTTAAATTCTCATTAGTAAACTAAATGAGAATTATAACTCAATTACAGAAGGCTGAAGAAACAGAGTTAAACCAGATTTACACTTAAACAGAACTATGCTCTTTGTATTAAATTTTTTTCTTATGTTTTTATTTTTAAAAATAATTGATAGGGGCGCCTGGGTAGCTCAGTCGTTAGGCGTCGCCTTCGGCTCAGGTCATAATCCCAGGGTCCTGGGATCGAGCCCCGCATCCGACTCCCTGCTCAGCGGGAAGCCTGCTTCTCCTTCTCCCACTCCCCCTGCTTGTGTTTCCTCTCTCACTGTGTCTCTCTCTGTCAAATAAATAAATAAAATCTGGGCGCCTGGGTGGCTCAGTTGGTTAAGCAACTGCCTTCAGCTCAGGTCATGATCCTGGAATCCCAGGATCGAGTCCCACATCGGGCTCCCTGCTCAGTGGGGAGTCTGCTTCTCCCTCTGACCCTCTCCCCTCTCATGTTCTCTCTCACTCTCTCTCAAATAAATAAATAAAATCTTTAAAAAATAATAATAATAAATAAAATCTTTTTTTTTTTTAATGTTTTATTTATTTATTCATGAGAGTCAGAGAGAGAGAGAGAGAGAGGCAGAGGCAGAGGAAGAAGCAGGCTCCCCGCCCAGCAGGGAGCCCGATGCAGGACTCCATCCCAGGACCCTGGGATCATGACCTGAGCTGAAGGCAGACGCCCAACCATCTGAGCCACCCAGGCGCCCCAAATAAAATCTTAAAAAAAAAAAAAAAAGAACAAAGTGTAGGGACTTGCCCTACCAAACATCAAGATTTATTATAAAGCTGTAGTAACAAAATAAAGACAGAGCTGCATTAGTTCAAGGACAAACAGACAAGCGGAAAAAGAATTGGGATAAATAAAATAGATAAATAAAAATTGGCATTGCAGATCAGTGGGTAAAGAACGGA
The DNA here is from genome assembly GCF_964656455.1 of Halichoerus grypus. Classification (NCBI taxonomy): domain Eukaryota; kingdom Metazoa; phylum Chordata; class Mammalia; order Carnivora; family Phocidae; genus Halichoerus; species Halichoerus grypus. The sequence goes on from NC_135718.1 coordinate 51,633,686, forward strand.
CTATCCACAATACAGTGATATAACAGTTGATTTCCCTTAAGAGGAAAAAAAATATATAACTGGATCCCTAATTTACATCATAAACAAAAAATCAATTCAAGTCAATTGAAGACCTAAATATACAAATCAATGTTAAAACTTCTACAAGAAAATATTTCAAAATAGCTTTATAAAGAAATAACTACAAAAGTGTCAGAGCATTTCATAATTAGTTTTAAAGCAAAAGAATTACAGCTTTTAACCTTACATATAGAGTATCACTTGACACTCCAAATATTGTTTTACTTCAAACCTAATATACATTCATTTATTGAAATAATTCATCTTGATTTATACAAATAATCCAGTTGTAAACTTCTGGTATTGAATAATCAGCACTGAAATTTACAACCAACTATTACGACCTTGAGTATTTTTGGAGTGAATATTAAGTAATGTCTTTCATTCATGCTTACATTAATTAAGACCTACCTAAGGTTTGTACACACTGCATTATTAAAGATTTAGATTGATAAGAAAAACATATTTCCTCAACCACTCTAACCTCCCTTCTTAAAACTATTTTCATTTCTAGTGATGATTTTTACTTCCCAATTACCATGTCATTAATTCTCTTCATACCTCTTACTTCCGTGGCATTTATCTAGTGTCAGGAAAAATCCAAACCTGTCATATATTCCTTTGCTTCCCTTTGAATATACTTCTTCCTTTACTCTCCATAATTAGGTCAACACTCATCTGGAAGTATTTCTATGTTCCACATTTTATCCTCCCCTCACACCCAATGTGTCCCTTCAATATGCTAGAAAATATTATTTTCAATAGCCTACTTCCTGCCTCGTTTCCTACTTATTTTCAGTTATTATATTTTGGCAAATTGGACACATCAAAACTGACTAACTTAATTCTGCTTTTCTTTCAGTTAAAGATCCTATATTTTTTTTATTCCAGGGGAGAAAACTGGCTTTATAAACTTTAAATAAACAACAGGATATTCTAGAAGAAGTTTAATTTTTAAGTACAAATAATTATCGAATTGTTATTTCAGAATGATGGCAACGCTTATTCTATTCCAGACACAAATCAATTGTAGGCAACATGCCAACTCTCAACACAAGAAGTGCATTGTTTTTGAAACTTAGTCAAGAAGAGAATTGTTGAGTGTTTCAATCTCTCACACAGGACTTATAATCTACTCTAATGCACTAAATAAAACTAAATATTAGGGCACTTGGGTGGCTCAGTCGCTTAAGAGTCTGCCTTGGCTCAGTCATGATCCCAGGGTCCTGGGATCGAGTCCTGCATTGGGCTCTATGCTCAGTGGGGAGTCTGCTTCTCCCTCTACCCCTTGCCCCTATTTGTGCTCTCTCTCTCTCTCAGCTCTCTCTCATGCTCTCGCTCTTAAAAAAAAAAAAAATTAACAATTTTTAGAGCTAATTTTACACACATTTTTCTCACCTATACACTACTGAAGGAAAACACAATTTCACTGAGTTTATTTATAAACTTTTACGTATCTACCATAATTTACACCAAAAAAAATCTGGACATATAATTGAATTTTTCACTTCCAAATTAATACTTCCATAGTAAGGTAGCAGAAAATAATGAATACAGATTTTACAATTAAAACAAACCTGTATTTCAAATCTCTGTACAATGACTTATGTGTTTTTTGGACATGAACAAATTTCTTAAGATCTAAATTATTCTTTTAGCAATACCTACCTCATAAAGTTGTCAAGAGGACTAAACTGATACCATATACACCTACTACATGCTGAATAAATGTTATTTTTATCAGATAATAATTCTTAAAATTTATTATATTCTTATTTTTCTCTATACTCTTTTTCTCTATACTCTTAAATGTTTTTCAGATGGATCGTCCATGGCCCTTCTCTAGATTCAACTCTTTGTGGTGCTCAGTCCAACGTGCAAAGATCATTAGCATATCATGGTTCTGATTCTTTAAAAAACTGCTCTGAAAGCTGGACAAACACATTATATGAAAAATATATCTAAAGGCAAAAAAAAGAAAGTATCAATTTCCTCATTAAATTTAAATAACGAACACTTAAAATCCCACTTTATTGCTTTTTAAAGATTTGAGAGAGGGCGCCTGGGTGGCTCAGTTGGTTAAGCAACTGCCTTCGGCTCAGGTCATGATCCTGGAGTCCCTGGATCGAGTCCCGCATCGGGCTCCCTGCTCGGCAGGGAGCCTGCTTCTCCCTCTGACCCTCCCCCCCTCTCATGTGCTCTCTCTCTCTCATTCTCTCTGTCTCAAATAAATAAATAAAATCTTTAAAAAAAAAAAAAAAAAAAAAAAAAAAAAAAAAAGATTTGAGAGAGAGAGAGAAAAAGTGGGGGGCATACACAGGGGTTGGGGCAGAAGGAGGAAGAGGAAGAATCTTAAGCAGACTCCCGGCTGAGCATGGAGCCTGAGGTGGGGCTCAATCTCATGACACTGAGATCATAACCGAGTTGGCCGCTTAACCAACTGAGCTACCCAGGCACCCCTAAAATCCCACTTTAAAAAGGACTTTCCATAAAAATTTTTTTTCAGGCAGATGCTATTTCCCAAGTACCTAACATGTACCCAGCACTATGCTATCATGTACCAAAAATACAGTGTATTTCCTTTACACCAAGAGTTTACTGTCTATATAATAGATTTACTAAGATATTTTCCCTAATTGTGTCTCTCCCCAACAATGCTTCTAAACCCTGCATGCAAGGCTTATACTATGGATATTTAATTATAAACCTAGTATGGGGGCTCCTGGGTGGTGCAGTCAGTTAAGCGGCCGAATCTTGATTTCGGCTCAGGTTGGGATCTCAGGGTCGTGGCATCCAGGCCTGTATCAGGCTGGGTGCTGAGCACAGAGCTTTCCCTCTGCCCCTCCCCCCCGCTCACGCCCACGCTCGCTCTCTCAAAAACAAATTAAAACAAGAAACAAACCTGAGCTTCCATTCAATAAGAAATTAGGAAGCAGGAAGCAGAAGAGAATAAGTAAATGAGAGCTAAGAAATCAAAGGAAACTGTAAATTAAAGGAAAAAAAGCTGTCTTTTATTCTATACACTGCTTGTTTGAGAAATTATAAGATCACATAAATTATATACATTATTAAATACTTAGGGAATAAAGCCAGCAATCAACAACAACAAAAAAAACGATTTGAACCTAAGAAAAGTAAATAATCATTTATTTAAATAATCATTTATTTATTTATTTATTTAAAAGATTTTATTTATTTATTCATGAGACACAGAGAGACAGAGAGAGAAAGAGAGAGAGAGAGAGGCAGGCTCCCCACTGAGCAGGGAGCCCGATGCGGGACTCGATCCCAGGATCCCGGGATCATGACCTGAGCTGAAGGCAGACGCTTAACCGACTGAGCCACCCAGGCACCCTAAATAATCATTTATTTATCCAGTGATTGCTCTACGAGGTAGAAACCAGGCCTACTCACTTAAAATTCACAAAACCTGGCATGTAGTTATTAATTCATATAATATGTTTTAATTATCAATTAAAACAAATTATAATTTAATAATCTAGTTAAGAAGTAAAGGTAGTTAATGTGACATGGTGGAAAAGGAAATGAATAAGGGTCAAGAGATATGGATTCCATCTTAGGCTTATACTGCTAACTATAATCATGGGCAAAACAGGGAACTTCTCTGAGCCTGTTCCTTGGTTGTAAAATGAGTAAAGAGATTAAGTTATCTCCAAATTCCAATCCATCTCAAAAATTCTATGAATCTGTAGTTATATATTTCCTGCTACCATACGTATAATAATTGTGAAATATTACACACACACAAACACACATACACCCCTTGGACTTCCACTTAAACATGGCAGAAAGACTATTTATTCTGACTTCCAAAACTCTGTTAAAATAATAATAAAGGTACAAAAAAAAAAAAAAGGTAAAGATCTACAGGATCTAAAAGAATAGTAATATAAGCATTAATGGCCATGAGGTTTCTACCAATCTTTAGAAAAAGGAGAGCAAGGGGGCCTGGCTGGCTCAGTCAGTACAGCATGAGACTCTTGATCCTAGGGTTGTGAGTTCAAGCCCTACACTGGGTATAGAGATTACTTAAAAAATAAAATCTTTAAAAAAAAAGAAAACAAAAGAAAAAAAATGAAAGCAAATGAGGAACTTAGCTGAGCTGAAAAAATTAAAATCTCAATTGCAACTGATAGAAGCAATATATATATATATATATATATATATGAAAGGCAAGCCTTGTCTATCTACCAGGAGAAGCCCTAAGTCTCAGAGGAAATGGGTAAGACATGGAGCTAAAACTAGAGAAACAGACTACCATCTCACCAAAACAACTTACAATTCCTAAAATAAATTAGAGATTTATTCTCTGAAGAAATCAAACAGAAGCATCTCTTAACTAAGAGACAACAGGCAAAACAGGAAAGATAGGGAGGGACAGATCAAACCATCTGCTTTATTATGGTACCTTTAGCCCTTTTACCCTGTCCAACTCTAAGAGTAAAGCAGCCAGGCTTGGAAGACTTTTCTGTGAAGAAATTGAACAGACTCAGAGAATAGCCTTCCAGATATTAATTTAGGGGTCACCCCCTAAAAACAGGCTTTTAGTATAAATCAAGTATAATCAAGCCACAACAAAGTCTGAGTCAACAAGCCCAACCTATGTATACCAACCTTTCAATGAGGTTTTGAATGTGGGGCGTGGTCCGTGTGTGTGTGTGTGTGTGTGTGTGTGTGTGTGTGTGTGTGTATTTGAAAAAAAAAATTTTTTTTTTGCTTTATTTATTAGTGTTCTTTGGCTATGTAACAAATTCACCCAAAACTTGGCAGATTAGGGGCACCTGGGTAGCTCAGTCGGTTAAGTATCCAACTCTTGATCTTGACTCAGGTCATGATCTCAGGGTTACAGAATTAAGCCCCATTCTGGGCTCTGCATAGAGTCTGCCTGAGATTCTCTCCGTCAGCCCTGCCCTACCTGCCCCCCAACACCCGCTCAAGCACGCTCTCTCTCAAATAAATGAATAAATAAAAATAAAATCTTTTTTAAAAAAAAGTTTAAAAAGGGGGTTCCTGAGTGACTCCTGGAGGCTCGGTAGGTTAAGCATCTTGCCTTTGGCTCAGGTCATGATCTCAGGGTCCTGGGATCGAGTCCCCTGTCAGGCTCCCTGCTCAGCAGGAAGCCTGCTTCTCTCTCTCCCTCTGCCTGTTGTCCCTGCTTATGCTCGCTCTCACTCTCTCAAATAAATAAATAAAACTTTTAAAAAATGCTTAAAAAAAAAAAAAACGTGGCAGATTAAAACACTACTCATCACCCCACACAGTTCTGAAGGGTCAGGAATCCAGGAGTGACTTAGCTAACTGATTCTGGCTCCAGGTCTCTCATGAGGGTACACTCAAGCTGTCAGCTAGAGCTGCAAGTCATCTCAGGGCTCAAAAGAGGATGGAGAATCCACTTCTAAGCTCGTGTACATAGCCGCTGGCAGGTCTCCATTCCCCACTGGCTGTAGAGCAGAGACCTCTCATCTCCAGCCACGTTGCTCTCTCCGTAGGGTGCTCAATTGTCAAGACATGGCAGCTAACTTCCCCCAGAATGAGTAATTCAAAAGAAAGAAAGAGAAAAGTGTGTGCACAAACAAGTCAGAGAACACCCAAGATGGAAACCACAGTCTTTTACAACCTAATCTGTCAAGCAGCATATCATCACACTTCTGCTGTATGCCATTCCTTACATAGTTCAGCCCTGGTACAGTGTGGGAGGAGACCACTCAAGGGGATATCAGGAGGAGGGGATCAATGGGAGCCATCCTGGAGGCTGCCTATCACAGGGTGTCCTCTGCCCTCCTCTCTCCCGCCAAGGATCCCTGCTTCTTGTTTTTCATATCCATGTGTAGTGCCCTCCCCCATTATACCAGGTTTGGTCTGTATGACCAATAGCATATGGCAAAAGTGACAGCATGTCACTTCTAAGATTAGGTTATAAAAGAGATAGTTTCCATCTAGGGAAAATGATTCTCTCTCTCAAATCATGTGTTGGTCCATGAGATGAGGAATTGAGGCCCTCAGTTCAAAAGCTCTTAAGAAACTGAGGCCAGCCAATAATGAGTCAGCTGGGAAGCAAATCCTCCAGCCACAGTTGAGCCCTGAAATGACTGCCTCCCTGGCCAAGAGACTGCAACGTGATCAAAGACCCTAAGGAAGAACCACCCAGCTACACCACACTCTCCAATTCCTGACCCTCACAAACTATGAGAGACACTAAATGTTTGTTACTTTAAGCAGCCAACTTTGGGGGTAACATGTTACACAGCAATAAATAACTTTATTAAAGCTATTTTTTTTTAAGATTTATTTATTTGAGAGAGAGTACAAGCAGAGGGAAGGGCAGAAGGACAAGCAGACTCAGCGCTGAGTGGGGAGCCTGCCGATTCCAGGACCCTGAGATCATCACCTGAGCTGAAGTCAGACACTTAGCCAACTGAGCCACCCAGGTACCCCAAATGCTTAAGAAATTATAAAAAACAATTCAGGATTGTTATAAAAATCTTAAATTGTACAGAATGTTGAAATAAAAGTACCTACCCTAGCCAATCTACCCTCCCACAACTGTTACTGTTTACAACATATCCTTTCGTATTTTTTCTTATTCCTATACAAATAAATGCAATGAACTTTTTAACGGTTAACCCTTAAATACGAATAGATGGCCAAAGATCACCTAATATTGGAGGAAAGTCTCCATTGTGAAGGAGAAAGACTACAATAAACAATCAGAAAAGAGCAATCCACAAAAAACTGAGATAAAGCAGGAAACAGAAGATAAACCTTCAAAAAACAAAACCATCTCTAATTAATATGCTTAGACAGGAAAAAAAAACTATATCCATAACACAAGAATAAAATGCTACATAATAATAATTTACTAACAGCAAGAAAAGAGACAAAACAAAAAACAACAACACTAAAAGCTTCCACAGAGAAAAAGGCTGGTGATCTACAAAGGAAGGAGACACATTTGATGTACTACATGCCTTCAGAAACCGCAAAGAAAACCCTATCTAACCAATCAGTGAGGTGTGAAGGAAAAAAAAAATTTTTTTAAGCTTTTATTTATTTATTTGACAGAGAGAGATAGTGAGAGCAGGAACACAAGCAGGGGAAGTAGGAGAGGGAGAAGCAGGCTTCCCGCTGAGCAGGGAGCCCGATTTGGGGATGCGGGGCTCGATCCCAGGATCCCAGGACCCTGGGATCATGACCTGAGCTGAAGGCAGATGCTTAACGACTGAGCCACCCAGGCGCCCAAGGAAAAAAATTTTTAAAGATCATCACACATATGCAAGGATTAAAAAAAATGTACTATATGTTTACTGATGCACTCTTTCTCTTAGGAAGCTACTGAGGCTATGCTACACACACACACACACACACACACACACACACACACACGAAACCAATTAAGACAATATGAGGTATAGGAAGCAGACTCAGCGAAGTTCAAGGAAAACTCCTGTTTAAAAAACAAAAAAAAAGTCTTACCACAGCAACCAGTTCAGTTTGGGGCACAAAAATGGAAAACTCTAAAAGGGAGGTCCATCAGAGAAAAAGAGGTTGACAGACTTACTGATTTGAGAAATGAGGAGTCAGAGGGGGAGGGAAGAGGTTAATAGGCACGTGACAGATTTAATAGACCAAGTAAGTGTACAGAAAATGGTGCAAATGAATACAAGATACAATAAGTTACTGGAAGAAAAACAAAAAGCTTTGTAAGTAATCACAGTCCACAATTTTGTTCACAATGATTATTGATTTAACATAATTTCATAATATGGCTAAGATGACGAGGAAATGGTGGTAGGTGAAAGAAAGCTAAAGCTTTCACAAACTATCACAATAGGGAGTCAATACACAATATCTAAGACTGACAAACCCAAGGGGCTTCTAGCTGGCTAAAACGGTAGGTAGAACATATGACCCTTGATCTCAGGGTCGTGAGCTGGAGACCCACCTTGGGGGTAGAGTTTTAAAAAAATAAATAAAATTTTTTAAATTTTTAATAAATAAATAAAAACTGCCAGACCCAAGAAATACCTAGTAATATAGACCTCAAACAGTCCCTAAGCTTGGGACTGCTAGACACATGGTTCTCATGAAAAATTAACCTTCAATTCACCTAGTGTCACAGTAAACATTCAGAAATGTATACCACTTTTTACCAATTACTAGAACCTGGCCAGCAAGGAGGTAAGTTATCAGAGACTCTTCAACAATTAAACATCAAGAGACTATAAAAATCCTGGTAATAAGAATGGCAAAAGCAAAGTTCTCAGAAGGCCCGAGGAAATCCTCTCCACTATCGTCAGGAACATGAACATGATTAGGTTATCTCTTCCTGCAGGAACCTGAAGATCAAGTGTGCCCCTCCAGCAGAATGCTGTGTTCTGGAAAGCATCCTAATAGAATCATGATCTTGTATCCTTTCCCTACATTAAAGGAACATTTATCATTTGCTTCTCCAATCAACCATCCTTATCAAAATCGCACATAGCAATATTACTGTATTATTTAGAAACAACCAGATACCAAGAAAAAAACAACTAGCAGAATTAAAAATGGTTTCTTTTGGAAAAACAGCACTTACGGAGGATAGGGAAAAAGCAAGGGGAGAGGTGGAAGATGCAGCAAAGGACTAACATTATCCCTTAAAAACCTTCAGTACTAGTTTACTTTTTAACTAGCACTAGTTGTACACTGGTAAGTATTTTTGCTTATTGAAAACGCCAGAAAGTTTTCTTAAAAATCAGAATCAGAAAACTTATCCAAAAAATTTTGATGGTTAACTCATTTTCATAGTGTAAAATACTAATAAATATATATTTCATTTGCTTCGTACCTATCCCTAGAAAATTTGTATTTACACAATTCGAATGTAAAAAATACTTAACTAAACATGGTCTGAAATGTAAATTAAACATAGTCTACTGAAATAATAAGCAACACTTTCAACGTATATTTTGGAAAAAAATGATCAGGGATGTAAGAATAGGGAAGTCTCTACATTTATGATTAGGGTCCAAAAACTTACTTTTTATCTCCAAGTACTAATTCAAAAATCAAGGTTAAAAATAAAAACCCTCCTGGGGCGCCTGGGTGGCTCAGTCGTTAAGCGTCTGCCTTCGGCTCTGGTCATGATCCCAGGGTCCTGGAATCAAGTCCCGCATCAGGCTTCCCGCTCAGTGGGGAGCCTGCTTCTCCCTCTCCCACTCCCCCTGCTTGTGTTCCCTCTCTCGCTGTCTCTCTCTGTCAAATAAGTAAATAAAATATTTTAAAAAAGAGATTTATCTAAAAAAAATAATAAAAATAAAAACCCTCCCAAAATAAAAATATTAAGCTTCAGCTGGCCATTCAGGATCAGCTGCTAATGAAACAAAGAAGCTACCTGAGCTCCCTGTATTAGCACACAGCTGCCAGATCATAATCTGCTCACATTTGCATGAACTTTTAAAAACAAATATCCAAGGGCGCCTGGCTGGCTAAGTTGGTGGAGCATGCAATTCTTGATCTCAGGGTTGTGAGTTTGAGCCCCATCCTGGGTGTAGAGAGAAGTTAAAAACAAAATGAAAAATCTAAAATAAATAAATAAAAATAAAAACAGGGGCGCCTGGGTGGCTCAGTCGTTAAGCGTCTGCCTTCGGCTCGGGTCATGATCTCAGGGTCCTGGAATCGAGCCCCGCATCTGGCTCCCTGCTCTGCGGGAAGCCTGCTTCTCCCTTTCCCACTCCCCCTGCTTGTGTTCCCTCTCTCGCTGTCTCTGTCAAATAAATAAATAAAATCTTTAAAAAATAAAAATAAAAAAAATAAAAAAAAATATCCAAAATATAGTGTAGAGTAAGAAAAAAGCAAATTACCTAAGACTATACATAGTATTAACTCAGAAACACAAACACATACCTCTAGGTTGTATATGCCTAAGAGATGTTTGGAGGCATGTTCATCAAAATAGTAACACTGGTTACACACACCTTATAAAATTTCAAATTTCTTACTTTCTCTTTGTATTTTTATATGCCATTTTTTTAAATAGTGACTATTAATAAGTTGATTTCCTGAACAAAACATCTCACACTAAGCAAATGAAGGAGCTCTAACTTCAGGCTCATGAATTCACATTCAATTGATTTTATTTTTATATTATTGTTTTGTTTATAAAGCTCTGAGGTATAACTGACATATAATACACCATATATATTTTAATAAGTTTTGATACATATCTATATTCATGAAATGATCACAAAATCAAGATAATGAACATACCCCTTATAATCTCTCCTTCCCATTTCCACCACACCCTGTCCCATGCATATGAAACAAATGATCTGCTTTCTCTATCACTACAAATTAAATTGCATTTTCTATAATCTCATATAAATGGAATCATACAGTACTCTTTTTTGTCTGGCTTCTTTCAATGAACACAACACAACTATTCTGAGTTTCATCCAGTCAATACTCCATTCTTTTTTCATTTCTGACTAGTATTCCACTGTATGGGTGAACAATCAGCTTAATGAGTCACCTGCTGATATTTAGGTAACGTCCAGATTTTGGCTATTAAAAACAAAGTTACCATGAACATTAGTGAATAGGTTTCTATATGGACATATGCTGTCACTTCAGTTGGATAAATACTTAAGAACAGAACGGCTGGATCAAATAGTTGATGTACATTTAACTTTTTAAGACTATCGAACTCATTGCAGCTTTTTACATTCTCCTGAGTAGAAGGTTCCAGTTTCTCTACATCCTGGTCAACACCTGGTATGCTCAATTATAAAATTTTAGCCGTTCTAACAAATGTGTGGTAGTATTTCACCACGGCTTTATTTTGCATTGCCCTAATACAAAAAGAGGTTGAGTATCTTTTCATGTGCTTGTCATCCATATATGACATATCTCTTGCACATTTTTTAATTTGGTTGTTTCTTTTCTGATTGAGTTTTGAGAGTTCTTTATATATTCTGATCAGTGGTCCTTTGTGAGACATATGCTTTGCAAAGATTTTCTCCCAGCCTGTGGTTTGTCCTTTCATTCCCATAACAGTGCCTTTCCAGTAGCAGAAATTTTTCATTTAGATGAAGTCCAAATCATCAATTTTTTTCTTTTATAGAACATGCTCCTGGTGTTATATATAAGAAATCATGGCTTAAACCATAGTCAGAAAGATTTTCTCCTGTGTGAAAGGGGAACCCTCCTACACTGTTGGTGGGAATGCAAGCTGGTGCAGCCACTCTGGAAAACAGTATGGAGGTTCCCCAAAAAGTTGAAAATAGAGCTACCATATGATCCAGCAATTGCACTACTGGGTATTTACCCCAAAGATACAAAAGTAGGGACCCGAAAGGGTACGTGCACCCCGATGTTTATAGCAGCAATGTCCACAATAGCCAAACTGTGGAAAGAGCCAAGATGTCCATCAACAGATGAATGGATAAAGAAGATGTGGTATATATATACAATGGAATATTATGCAGCCAACAAAAGGAATGAGATCTTGCCATTTGCAACGACGTGGATGGAACTGGAGGGTATTATGCTGAGCGAAATAAGTCAAACAGAGAAAGACATGTATCATATGACCTCACTGATATGAGGAATTCTTAATCTCAGGAAACAAACTGAGGGTAGCTGGAGTGGGGGGTGGGGTGGGAGGGATGGGGTGACTGGGTGATGGACACTGGGGAGGGTATGTGTTCTGGTAAGTGCTGTGAATTGTGCAAGACTGTTGAATCTCAGATCTGTACCTCTGAAACAAATAATGCAATATATGTTAAGAAAGAAAAAAAGAAGAAGAAGAATGTAGCAGGAGGGGAAAAATGAAGGGGGGGAAATCGGAGGGGGAGAAGAACCATGAGAGATGATGGACTCTGAAAAACAAACTGAGGGTTCTACAGGGGAGGGGGGTGGGAGGATGGGTTAGCCTGGTGATGGGTATTGAGGAGGGCACGTTCTGCATGGAGCACTGGGTGTTATGCACAAACAATGAATCATGGAACACTATATCTAAAACTAATGATGTAATGTATGGGGATTAACATAACAATAAAAAAATTAAAAAAAAAAAAAAAGATTTTCTCCTGTGTTATCATCCAGAAGTTTTATAGTTTTAGGTTTGACATTTAGTTTTATCAGTTTATTATATATATTGTGCAAAATATGGATCCAAGTTGGGGTTTTTTGCATGTGGATATTCAATTGTTCCAGCACCAGGTCTTCAAGAGACAATCCTTTCTCTACTGAACTGCCTTGTACCTTTGTCAAAAATCAGTTGTCCATTTGCATGTGGGTCTTTTTCCAGATTTTTTATTCTATGCCAATAATATGTTTATGGTGGTATCACCATTTTGGCTACTGTAAATTTGATTATAAAATTTTACTGTAAAATTGATAACTGAAAATTATTAGCTTTACAATCGTTCTTGAACTCAGTAGTAGCTTTTTGTAGATTTCATTAAATATTCTACATGTTTTTTATTTCTTCTTTCCTGATTGCCCCAATTAGAATCTTTAGGACCACTGCATACATTTTGAAATGGTAAGAGTCAACATCCTTGAATTGTTCCTAATCTTAGGGGAAATCATTCAGTCTTTCACCATTAAGTGTTATGTTACTTATTAGTAGGCTTTTCCCTAACCTAACTACTTCAAAACTTCCTACAATGCTACAATAATTAAAACAATGTGGTACTGGCTAAAGGACAGACCTACAGATCAATGGAATAGAATTGGGGATCCAGAAATTAACCCACAAGTCTATGTGCAACTGATTTTCATCAAGAGTACCAAGAGTAGGGGCACCTGGGTGGCTCAGTCGTTACGCGTCTGCCTTCGGCTCAGGTCATGATCTCAGGGCCCTGGGATCGAGCCCCGCATCAGGCTCCCTGCTCAGTGGGAAGCCTGCTTCTCTCTCTCCCACTCCCCTTGCTTGTGTTCTCTCTCTCGCTGTCTCTCTCTCTCTGTCAAATAAATAAAGTCTTTAAAAAAAAAGAGTACCAAGAGCATTCAATGGGAAAAAAAATAGTCTCTTCAAGAAATGATGCTGGAGAGCGCCTGGGTGGCTCAGTCGTTAAGTGTCTGCCTTCGGCTCAGGTCATGATCCCAGGGCCCTGGGATCGAGCCCCACATCAGGCTCCCTGCTCCGCGGGAAGCCTGTTTCTCCCTCTCCCACTCCCCCTGCTTGTGTTCTCTCTCTCGCTGTGTCTCTCTCTGTCAAATAAATAAATAAAATCTTTAAAAAATTAAAAAAAAAAAAAAGAAATGATGCTGGGACAACCAGATTTCCATGCAAAAGAATCAACAGAACCTTTAACATGCATCTTATACAAAAATTAAAACAGATCGGGGCGCCGGGGTGGCTCAGTCGTTAAGTGTCTGCCTTCGGCTCAGGTCATAGACCCAGGGTCCTAGGATTGAGCCCCACATCGGGATCCCTGCTCGGCGGGAGGCCTGCTTCTCCCTCTCTCACTACCCCCCTGCTGTGTTCCCTCTCTCGCTATGTCTCTCTCAAATAAATAAATAAAATCTTAAAAAAAAAAATTAAAACAGATCAAACACCTAAATTTAAGTGCTAAAACTATAAAACTCTTAGAATAAAACACACTCATGAATCTTTGTGACCTTGGATTTAAAATAAATTCTCAGATACGACAGCAAAACCACAAGCAACAAAAGAAAAAATAGATAAACTTTTGTGCATCAAAGGAAACTATCAAAAAAGATTTTATTTTTTAAATAATCTCTACACCCAACGTGGGGCTCAAACCTACAACCCTGAGCTCAAGAGTCGCAGGCTCCACCGACCAAGCCAGCCAGGCAGCCCCCCAAAATACAATCTTTAAAAATAAGTGAATAAATAAAAGAACAGAACAAGTTTTGGCAAGAAAATGGAATTCACATATAACACTGGTAGGAATGCAAAAGGGTGCAACCAGTGTAGACAAGTTAGGTAGTTCCTCAAAAAGTTCAACAAATAACTACCATACTCGTCAATTCCACTCCAATGTATGTATCTTAGAGAAATAAAAACATATGTCCACACAAAACTCGTACACAAATGTTCACAGAAGCTTGATTCACAAGAGCCAGAAAAGGAAACAACCTAAATGTCCATCAATCAATGAAAGGATAAAGTGTGTGTGTGGGTATATATATATATATATATATACCCACACACACACACAATGGAATATCATTCTGCCATAAAAGGAATAAAGTACTGATACATGCTACAGCTTGGATGAACCTTGAAAAACATTATAACATCATGCTAAGTGAAATAAGACAGACACAAAAGGTCACATACTATATGTTTCCATTTATATGAAATAAAATGTCCAGAATAAGCAAATCCACAGAAAAAGAAAGGAGAATGGTGGCTCCCAGGAGACCAGGGCACAGGGCAGAGATAGGGAAGGGCAGGCAGGGACAGTGAAATGACTGCTTATCGGGTACAGTTTTCTTTCTGGGGTGACGAAAATGTCCTGGAATTAGACAGAGGTGATGGCTGTACAACACTGTACAACACTGCAAATGTACTGGCACTCACTGAATTACACACTTTAAAATTGTTAAAATTGGGCGCCTGGGTGGCTCAGTTGGTTAAGCGACTGCCTTCGGCTCAGGTCATGATCCTGGAGTCCCTGGATCGAGTCCCGCATCGGGCTCCCTGCTCGGTGGGGAGTCTGCTTCTCCCTCTGACCCTCCCCCCTCTCATGTGCTTTCTCTCTCATTCTCTCTCTCTCAAATAAAGAAATAAAAAAAAAAAAAAAAATCTTTAAAATTGTTAAAATTATAAATTTTAAGTGAACTTTACCTCATTTTTTTTTTTTTAAAGTGGCTGCCCTTGGGCACAGAACTTGCTTTCTCATCATTAATCCTTTTTTTACTACTCAATTTTTTCCTTGTACCAAATGGTGTCAGACAACCAGAAAAATAAACACAAACTGAATTCTCAGCTAAGTTAAAAACATCCAAAGTTACTATTAAGGGAGAAGTAATATAGATTCCTGGCCTCTGAATTATGTCCTGCATATTCTTCTTATCCTCTCTAATCCTATTTTTTCTCCCATTTATGTTATAGTACCACAACAGATGTAGTTCACTGACAGCAATTTAAAAATTTGGGAATTAAATCATTAGGTAAATCATATATACTTCTTCCTTGCACAGAATAAAAACTAAATTTCAAGTGAAACAAGCGATAGGATTGAACAAATGTCCCAGGGAAAATTGTGGTCAATTACTCAACAAATAATGATAGTGCAACTTGCTATTAATGAGTTTAAATTTCCTGAGTTTTCCTCCAACTGAAGGTGCTGAAGTACAAAGTTTTCACTAGTTTTTCTTTAGATATAAGGTTCACATAGTGGGGCGTGTGGATGGCTCAGTCGGTTAAGCAACTGCCTTCAGCTCAGGTCATGATCCCAGGGTCCTGGGATCGAGCCCCACATCGGGCTCCCTGCTCAGCGGGGAGCCTGCTTCTCCCTCTCCCTCTGCCTGCCACTCTCCCCCTGCCTGTGCTCTGTCAAATAAATAAAATCTTAAAAAAAATAATAAGTTTCACATAGTACATATGAAGAATTTAATACTTACTTATCAAGGAAATCCTTATCCACTACAGCAGTGATGTCAAGAAGAGGATTTCCCATTCCAAAGAGAATATTTTCACTAAAAAAAAAAAAACAACACAAAAATGCAAGCATAAATTAGAAATACTTCTGAAAGTAAGTTGATGTTAAAATGCATACAAATATAAAAATAAATATCTTCATTTTACCTTGAAAATAAACATAACATACTAGTTTATTAAACCTTTGATTTGCCTTTTACATTTCAGGTAGCATTTTAGAGTAGCACAAGCCATTTAGAAAGGATGATGACTGGGGCACCTGAGTGGCTCAGTCGTTAAGTGTCTGCCTTCCGCTCAGGTCATGATCCCCAGGTTCTGGGATCAAGCCCCGTATCAAGCCCCGCATCAGGCTCCCTGCTCAGCGGGAAGCCTGCTTCTCCCACTCCCACTCCCCCTGCTTGTGTTCCCTCTCTCTCTGTCAAATAAATAAATAAAAATCTTTAAAAAATAAAAAATAAATAAATAAATAAAAAGGATGATGACTTTTAAATTGGATGAAATAGAGGAAACCAGATCCTGTGATCTTTTTCCATAATATTCAACAGCTAATCACTGAAGCTAATTAATTTAAATGTTTTATTTAAGGGGTCTATCATAACAAAGTTCTATACTCAACAAATATGACAGATAATTAACTCTTTTCTAGCTAGTAAGATACCGAACTAACAAAAGTTATTGGGGAGGTTGCAGAAAGTCCTATAGGAGTCCAGCCAAGAGCCCTATCCTTGAACAAACTGGGAATGACGGTGGTGAGACCTGCCCAATGCGTATCAAAAATGGTATAATTTTTAATTACATTTAACAAACTTTGAAGAAGTCTGTTTTCACAATGATCACAGTATTGATCAAAACCAAGGGAAAGCTAGAACTCCACCGCAAGTGATGCCTTAAACGGAAGCCCAACTGACAGCAAGCAATGGACCAGTGGCCATCGTTCAGTCAGCCTTGATAGGAGGAATCCTTCTAGGTTTTTCAATGAAATTTGCTTCTGTGTAATTTCCCACTGATCTCCAGTTTGCTGAAGATCTCTTCCAGTTGCCTCCACACCAGTTACTATCCTCACCATTTGGAGATCAGTAATATCAACAGGACTGGTACCCCAGAGTTTAAGAGAATGGGATATAACCTATACTTATAGTCTATCGTGATTTAGAAGACTGAATTACAGTATCATATTAAAACAACAGATTTGGGGCGCCTGGGTGGCTCAGTTGGTTAAGCAACTGCCTTCGGCTCAGGTCATGATCCCAGGGTTCTGGGATGGCCCAGCATCAGGCTCTCTGCTCAGCAGAGAGTCTGCTTCTCCCTCTCCCTGTCCCTCCCCCGCTGCTCGGGCTCTCTCCCTCTCTCTCTCAAATAAATAAATAAAAATCTTTAAAAAAATAAAAAATAAACAAAATAAAACCACAGACTGGGCAACTATGG
Source organism: Halichoerus grypus (assembly GCF_964656455.1). Taxonomy (NCBI): domain Eukaryota; kingdom Metazoa; phylum Chordata; class Mammalia; order Carnivora; family Phocidae; genus Halichoerus; species Halichoerus grypus. Next base: position 51,650,811 of record NC_135718.1, read on the forward strand.
CTGAATATACGAAGTTATTTGTCCCTTTTTTCTTTTTAAAGAAAGCTGAATGGGGGAGAGTTAAAATAAAATACATTTATCTATTCAGACTTAAGTTGTATTTGTAATCAGAATAAAAATTTAACAGAAAAAGAAAATAAGTGCTTAGGAGATAAAGGATCAACAGGCAGATACAGTAAAACTTGATGATCATTTTATTAGAAAACTTCTCTGATTTATGTATTGTTACTCAAACAATAAAAACTCTAACTTGATTTTTAAAAAAAAGTATGGGGTGTTACTGGGATGCCTGGCTGTTTCTTTTTATTCAGTTTTTTTTATTTTTTAGTGTTTGGTTCAATATATACAGTCATCGAACTACCACCAGAATCAAGATAGGGCAGATTTCTAACACCACAAGTATCTTGCTACCTTCATGTCAATCTCTCCACCCCAACTTGTCCCCTCTTGGTTTTAAGGACTATAAGTGTGACATTTCTTTTTCAGAAGTCAATCCTTTGAACACCTCCATTGTACTCCATTTGAAAATTTAGTATACTATTAATAAGTCATATACCCTCTCTGGGCCTAAGGTTGCCTTTTTTTTTTTTTTTTTAAGATTTTATTTCTTTATTTGAGAGAGAGAGAGAGCACAAGCAGGGGGAGCAGCAGCCTCCCTGCTGAGTAAGGAGCCTGATGCAGTACTCAGTCCCAGGACTCTGGGATCATGACCTGAGCCAAAGGCAGATGCTTAACCATCTGAGCCACCCAGGCGTCCCAGGCTTAAGGTTTCTATAGTCAAATTAGAATGAGGGAAAAGATGAGCACACTGAATCACAGAACCCTGTTTAAACTTATATTCCTAAACTTATTTGTCTAGCAAAACCTTTTTTTTCCTGAATGCAAATGGACAAGAATACATTTACGCAAAGAACAAGAGGGGCGCCTGGGTGGCTCAGTTGTTAAGCATCTGCCTTCGGCTCAGGTCATGATCCCAGGGTCCTGGGATCGAGCCCCGCATCGGGCTCCTTGCTCTGCGGGGAGCCTGCTTCTCCCTCTCCCACTCCCCCTGCTTGTGTTCCTTCTCTCGCTGTGTCTCTCGCTGTCAAATAAATAAATAAAATCTTTAAAAAAAAAAAAAAAAAACAAGAAAATGCTGGGACTGAATCACTCAAATTTAAGACTGGAAGTAATTTCTTATATATTATTAAGAATAATGATGGGGGCACACCTCGGTGGCTCAGTTGGTTAAGCATCTGCGTTTGGCTCAGGTCATGATCCTAGGGTCCTGGGATGCAGCCCTGCGTTAGGCTCCCTGCTCAGCGTAGAGTCTGTTTCTCCCTCTGCCCCTCCCTGCCCGCCATGCTCCCTCTCTCTCTCACTCTCTCAAATAAATAAAATCTTTTAAAAAAAAATAATTATTGGGAAAAAATTTAACTGATAGCTTGTTCTTTTATTATTTGTTAATAAACTAAATAATAACCTTTGCCTTGTTATTGCCAAACAATATTACAATTCAGTTAAGGTCATTTGAAGCCATTCTCATAATAAACTAGAATTGTGTGCTTGTCATCTATTCCTTGTCATCCTCCTACTTTCACCCCAAATTTCCTCGTTCAAGAGATCTAGATGAAATTGATCCACCCCAGTTCATGGGACTGTGAGAGTCTGATTAGCTTAACCTTGAGGCACACGAAAGCCAAAACCAATCAGCACAATATATTTCTCTACCCTTATTGATCAGAGATAGGCATGTAACCTAAGCCAGTCAAATCAAAATGGACCCCAAGATTTTTTTTTAGGAGTGCTCACATACAAACAAACTATCTTCCTTCTGAGTAGATATAAATGCAGAAGGTACTGCCACCTTTAGTACCTCGAGGTCCCTAGGTGGGCTGCTTTGGGATAAATCTGACATCACAGGGGGCAGAACAGAAAAACAAAGAAACTGGGTCATCGATGAAGTTGTTGGACCAATTAAGCTTCACCTGAAACCTATACCCTCTTTGGACTTTTCAATTACATGTAGGTTAGCTATTTTGTGGATTCCAATCTCAGATTCATTTTCTAATACTAACAGATATAAATTCCATTTCATTTTGTGAATCCGCTTTATTTTGTAATTCATTTTTATTATAAAGCCGTAGTATAGACAAGATTGTTAATATTTGCATTACAAATCCATGTTCCATTAAGTTCCTCTTAGGATAAAGTCTTAACTTATTCTCAGGCAGATCTCTTGGATTTCTTTTCCCTCCCTCCATGGGGAGGGTTATATGGATTTTACTTCTACTGTTATTGAAACAGGGGGCTTGAAAAAGTATGTTCAGCCAACATTTGCCATTTTCTTTGTATATGTCCAATAAATGGTAATAGTAGTTCCATATATTTAAATAAATTCCACTAATTCACATATAGATGCTGCTTTGTGTCTTAACTTATAAAGTTGTTTGTAATTCTTGAACTGTACACGTAGACTACTTCCCCAAATATAACTCAATAAATGTAACAGAAGATGCCAATCAAAATTTTAACATAAATCTTAAAAACATAATAAATTAAGATGGTGTAGAAGTTTCTAGGTTGGTGAACACAACTATTGGGAGGGTCGCACTGCCCATGGAAGTTCATTTCCCCACTCCTATACCATTTTGTGATATTGTGGTTTAGAATAAGAAATGCATACTTGGCCTTCATCCTGGTCCCTGGCAAAGAGCTCCTTAAAACTTTAGCATTTCTGGAAGACCGGGATAAAGGTGTTTTGTTATGTTAATGAGGCTACTTTTGGAAAACAACACCGTAACCTAAGGATGGGGGGGCGGGGAGAATCTCAGGTGACTAGAGGATTAGAATTTTCAGTCCCACCCCCACCTCCAGGGAGGGGATAGGGGCTGGAGACTTAGTTCAATCATCAACCATTTAATCAACTATGCCTTTGTAATGAAGCCTCCATATAAACCCAAAAGGATGAGTTTTAGAGAGCTTCCAAGTGAATATCTGTGGAGATTTGGTGAAAGTGGCTCATCCACAGAGCATGGAACCACCTGTCCTTTCCCACATATTGACTTATGCATCTCTTCCTTCTGGGTGTTCCTCAGTCAAATCCTTTTATAATGTTAAAATAAATTTCTAGGCCCAAGATGGAGCCATCTTCTGCCCAGAGTGCCTCATCAGCAAACTAAACTTTTGTGTTCGTGTAAATGGTCCAATTGACCAGAAATGTAGTATATCCGGTTAGCTACTCCCCTTACACCAGCCAACTCTATACTTATTTCCTTGTTCCTTGATCTTTCTAAATAAGGTCAGATATGCAACCCTAGTCAATCACACCATTCCCAAGCTGCCCCTTTTAATACTCTATAAAACACACTCTTGCCCAAAATCCCTTGGGAGGAGTACTCCACGGCTTGTAAGGCACTGTACTCCCTGAATCCATGCAGTTTTCCTTTGAATAAAGGACATCAAGCTGTTACCAAATTGTTTTAGTTTTGTTATCTGACAACAATAAACCGTAATCTACTAACTAAAATGCTTCTCTGAGTTCTGTGAACCACCCTGGCAAATTATTGAAACCAAGGAGGGGGTCATGGGAATCTCTGATTTGTAACTGGTTGGTCAGAAGTACAGATAATAGGGGCACCTGGGTGGCTGAGTTGGTTAAGCATCCAACTCTTGGTTTCAGCTCAGGTCATGACGTCAGGGTCGTGAGGTCAAGCCCCCCACTGGACTCCTTACTCAGCATGGAGTCTGCTTGAGATCTGTCCTCCCTCCCTCCCCTCCCCCTCTGCTCCTCCTCCTAACTCGCATGCCAGCTCACTCTCTAAAATAAATAAATAAAATCTTAAAAAAAAATAAGAAGTACAGATAATAAACTGGACTTGTGACTGGAATCTGAAGTGTGGGAGGGGACAGTCTTGTGGGACTGAGCCCTTAACTTGTGGCATCTAACACTATCTCCATGTAGATAGTGTCAGAATAGAGTTAACTGCTTGGTGGTGTTGGAAAACCCACACATTGTACCTGCCCTATGCATCTCTTCCATTTGGCTTCATACTTTATGATAAACAGGTAACAATAAACAAGTATACATTAAAAACATAATAAAAAGGAAGACATTCAAAAGAAATAAAATAGTATCTTAGGCTAGGTTCTCCCAAAAGCAGAGCCTGAGACAAGGGCTTATAAACAAGGCCCTTATTTGAAAAGTGATTCCCGAAAGCAGAAGTGAGAGATAAGGGAGTGACACAAGAAAAAGTAAAAGTCTATGAAGATGTTACTGAGTTGGCCATGATGAGAAATGATATTGCTCCATCCCATCAATACAGGTGACTGTGGCTCAAACTTTTCAGGAAAACTTTTAAAATGTGATTCAGAGATCTCCGTCTAAAGGACAAAAGAGAGAGAGAATTTATACAATTTATACAGTGACTACTCTCTCCCATTACAAGAAGTACAAAGCATGGGCCCTAACAAGAAATGCTATTAGGCCGTAATTGTCCAAAGCCTGTGTGGAACCTGTTGCAGCAACAATGGCTAGTCTAAGAGCTGGGGACATAATGGGAAAGTAGCACATAAGACGTATCTATGTTAAAATTATACAATTATTTCTTGGGGCACCTCGCTGGCTCGGTCGGTAGAACACACAAGTCTTGATCTTGGGGTTGTGAGTTGAGTCCCATGTTGGGGATAGAGATTACTTAAAAAACTATACAATTATTTCCAAAAGCAAATACTTTAAACTGCTCTCCATCATTGTATTATTAATATGACTTCATTCTAATATGACAAATTAAAACTCTGCTAAAAACATTAATTCTTCAAAATGACCAGTTCCTTAAATACAAACAGATACAAACTAGTGTCCAGGCCAGTGCACACAAAGACAAGCATTACACTTCTTAAATGGCAAAGAACCTACGTAAGTAAGCATTTATTGTGATCTTGTTCTACTAGATGTAAGCATACTGGGATTACTATTTTGTTCCAAATGTTATCAATGTCTTTTTCCTGGAATGGATGCTAAGATGAAAGATACTGAATGTTTTTTTGGTCAGTCATTTTCAAATTCCTCATAATTTAGAACCCCAGCAACATAAACCTGTCCTATAATTATTATTTGGTTCGACAGCTAACAAATTTTATGCACTAACACAGATATCAGAGTAAGAGTTCCTGAGAATAATTTGTTTAGGCTTTTGATAAATTAATGTTATCAGCCCTCTGGCTAGCAAAAATGTTTAGTTGCACTATCGTGCAAGAATAAATACTAATAAAGAGTGTCTTTTTTTTTTTTAAGATTTTATTTATTTATTTGACAGAGAGAGACACAGCGAGAGAGGGAATACAAGCAGAGGGAGTGGGAGAGGGAGAAGCGCTGAGCAGGGAGCCCGATGCGGGGATGCAAGCTGTATTGCAGGACCCCGGGATCATGACCTGAGCCAAAGGCAGACGCTTAACAACTGAGCCACACAAGCACCCAACAAAGAGTGTCCTTAACTGTTCTACCAATCATCGTCTCTTTAAATCCAGAAACCTCAGCTTTATATGTGATTTCTCTTTCCACCACCAAGCACCATCTTACCAGTAACTGCATTTTCTCAGTTTTATTGAACAGTTCTTATACCAGGAACCTCCACAACATCCCACTGGCATTGCTTTTAATTAGGCCTAAATTCATATACTACTAATTATTTGGCCACAATAAATTCTATACAGTATCACCCAAATTATATTATTTAAACAATCTATTGTATTTTTCTACTTAAAGTCAGCCTAGCTTCCAATTATATATAGGATAAAATCTAAAAGACTTAGCCTTTTTAACATACACGACATTGAATCTAGCTGGAACCTACCGTATTTCATCAAATCTAATATGCCCTGAACTGTAATATATATTCCAATTTTTCATGGTGATTGGCAAAACACAATTAGTTATAAAATACATGCTAATTTCAGGGATATTAAAGTGGGAAGAAATGTGCATATTAAAATCACTGAAATATGGTGCCAAACTTTATCTCTCACCATTCTAATACATACATCATCTATTTGCTAATTATAATACTTCACTGTTCCTGAAAAAACTGACTGCAGTCCTTCCCCTACTTCTTTTGCCTGGCAAATTCCCATTCATCTTTTCAAAATTTCTCATATGACACCTCTTTCAGATATTATTCTCTGCCCAACTCATACTGAAAGGTTCCCATGTAAAGGTGCACAAGTTGTCCCCTGCACAACTCCAGAGGGTGATGTTCACAGTATGAATGATAGCTTCTGGAGTTCTGTGTTAAGTACTGCTGTCTGTCCTCCCAAAGTTTTATTCATTCTCTCCCCCTAGGTTCTGTAAGTTCTTTGATAAACTTTTTTAACAGTGAAATGACAGAACACTAATTCAAGATAGGTTGTGATAAGTTAAAAAGGAACACTGTGCTCCCTAGAGCAATCACTAAACAGTAATACAAAAAGGGGCACCTGAGTGGCTCAGTTGGTTAAGCATCTGCCTTCGGCTCAGGTCATGATCCCAGGGTCCTGGGATCAAAACCCGCATCAGGTTCCCCACTCAGCAGGGGAGTCTGCTTCTCCCTCTCCCTCCCTCCCCACTCATGCTCTGTCACTCTCTCTCATTCTCTCAATTAAATAAATAAAATCTTTAAAAAAAAAAAATACAACAAAATCTAATAGAGGATATAAAATGAAAAACTACAACATACTCAACTTAGAAAAGGTGGCAGGAAAGACAAAACAACATAAAGGATAATGGAAAACAAAAGGATGGTATACTAAAACCCAACTGTATTAGTAATTATATTAAATGTAAATGGATAAACACTCCCAATTAAAAGATAAAGACTGTCACACTGGATTAAAAACTAAATGGGGCACCTAGGGGCTCAGTTGGTTGGGCATCCAACTCTTGATTTTGGCACAATGGTGATCTCAGGGTCATGTGATGGAGCCCAGCATCAGGCTCCGTGCTCAGTGCAGGATCTGCTTGGGATTCTCTCTCTCCCTTTCCTCTGCCCCTCCCTCCGCCCTCGCTTGCATACGCTCTCTCTAAATAAATAGCTAAAAATTTTAGAAAAACAAATTAAACATAATTTGCTAGAGATACACTTTGCATATAAAGGCATAGAGAGTTTGAAAATAAATGAATAGAAAGATATTCTATGCAAACACTAATTATAAGAAAATTGCAGTGGCTATATTAGTATCATACAGGTAGACTTTATTAAAGTATAGCTGACATGCAATGTTACATTAGTTTTAGCTGTACAAAACAGTGATTTAACAACTCTATACATTATGTTATGTGCACAAGTGTAGCTACCAACTGTCACCATACAATGCTACTACAATACCATCAACTATATTCCCTATGCTGTACAGACTTTAAAACTAGGTAGACTTTAAAACAAGGAGTGGCACCATATAAAAGGGATTTCATATAAATAAGTCATTTCATCAAGAAAAGAAAATAAGTGGCTTCAAAAAACTTGGGGGAAAAAAATTGAGAGAAACAAATTAAACAAATGCACAGTCTTAACACCCCTCCTTTGGTAATTGGCAAAAGACAAAAATAAGGAAGGACTCACACTATTGGACATTTATCCTAGAAAAATGAAAACTTAAGTTTGCACAAAAACCTGTACACAAACGTTCACAACAGCTTTATCTGTAATAATAAATAAAAAAAAAAAAAACTGGAAATGACCAAATGTCCTTCAACAAGTTAGTAGGTAAACAAATTGTAGTACACCAATATAATAGATGAACATGGAATAATAAAAAGAAATGAACTATGATATAATTTGGATGTATCTCAAAGACACATGCCAAGTGAAAATAAAAGCCATGTCTATGTGTTACATACTGTATGATTCCATTTATATAACAATCTCAAAGTGACAAAATTATATTGCTAAAGAACAGATTAGTAGTTGCCAGGCCTTGAGGAGAGGGGGTGAACATAAAGGGATAACACAAAACAGTTTCTTTGTGGTGACAGAACAGTCTAGGACCCTGAGTTAATGGTTACACTAATCTGGACATGATAAAATTTTAGGGAACTATATACACCACCACCACCTGGCCAGTAAAAAACAGTGTGTGCAAAAACTGGTAACATTCTAGTAACATCTGTAGTCAACTTAAGAGTTCTGTATTAATAAGGAAAGTTGGGTGAAGAAGAGTGCACAGGAACTCTCTGTACTATTCCTGCAACTTATGTGAGTCTTAATGTATTTCAAAAGAAAGGAAGAGTATATTAAAAATGTTTTAAAAGACAATTGGGGTGACATTATGACAAATAAGAGCCTCCAAAGACCATCTCTTCCATTAAAGCAACAAGACATCCAAAAAAAAAAAAAGTCAAAATCAACTTTTTCAGAACTCTAAATATTAACCAAGGGCTTACAACAATCTGGGAAGCATTTTAAAAAAAGGCCAAATACCATTAAAAACAGCAAGCTTTGTGCCATTTTAACTTGCCCTATCCCCATCCCCCTCTTCCCAGCTCCATGGTAGCTTTAAAAAGCAAAATCACACACACACATTCAAAACCAGGAGCCTAGCAGCTACTGGAGGGGTCAGAAGAGGACTGGAGCTCTTTCAAAGCCCTATTTTCAGAGAACTGCTATTATTTGAGCTTACAGGCAGTCCCCTGAAAAACCCCATTCCTGAGGCTTCTTCTTATTTGACCTCAGAGCTTGCCCAGCTCTAACAGCCTTTTCCCCAGGGGAATTTGTCAGAAACAATCAGCTGCAATCGTTTAACATCCCAGCTTCTGAAGCAGTTGGCCCAAACAAGAAGCTAACCGAAAAACTTAAAAGGAAAAGTGGGGGCATGAGATATCCATAAAGGGTTCTGAAAAGTTCTGAATATTCCTGAGAATCTAGAAGGCCATGTACATGTGCCCAGAGCTGTGGCATGCTCAAGAAAAACCTGAAAGGTCCTAAGCAATCATCTCTGAGCCATAAGCCTCTGCACAAGCAGGAAATAAAGGTTATGGCAGAGTTGTAAGCCTGCCTGAGTATGAAACATATGCTTCTACAAGCACACAGAGCACTCAGCAAAGATTGGGAGACAGTAACAAGCATTGGCAAGAATGTGGAGAAATTGGAGCACCTGGGTGACTCAGTCGATTAAGCAGCCTGCTCTCGATTTCGACTCAGGTCATGATCTCAGGGTCCTGGGACTGAGCCCCCATGTTGGCTGAGCTCAGCGGGGAGTCCGCTTGAGGATTCTTTCTTTCTCTCCCTCTGCCCCTCCCCCCTACTCACATACCCGCAGGCTCTCTTTCTCTCTCTCTCTCTAAAATAAATCTTTTTTTAAAAATTTTTAAATCTTCTATCCTTTTACCCAAAAAACATTCCAGGCCCAGATAGCTTCATTACTGAATTCTATAAAAAAGGTAAAGAAAAAATACCAATCATACAAAACTACATTATGACAGTGTGGTACTAGCCTAACAATATACAAACAGATCAATGGATCAAAATAGTGAGTCCTGGAAAAAACCTACACCAATCTAATCAACTGACTGAGGACTCTTTCAAGAAACTCTTACACCACAGCAAGAAGATAGTTTAAGATGGATCATAGATGTAAATGTGAAAGCTAAAACCGTAAAACTGGTTGCTAGAGGCTCTGGGGACTCCAGCGCATCCACGCGGCGCGGCGCTCGCGGTTTCGCCTTTGCGCCCGCGCTCACCCCGTTCTCCCACTTCTGTGGGGCCATAGTCGTTCCGTGTGGAGAGTCAGTCCCCGAACTCACGGGCTACACTTTCCTAATGCCAGCAGTATCTGTTGGAAATGTCGGACAGCTTGCAATGGATTTGATTATTTCTACACTAAATATGTGTAAGAATGGTTACTTCTATACCGATTGTCTTGTTCCGATGGTTGGAAACAATCCATATGCAACTGCAGAAGAAAATTGAACAGAACTCAGTATAAATGCTGAAATATATCCATTGCCTTCAAAGAAGCTAGTGGCTCTTCAGTTAAGATCCATTTTTATTAAGTATAAATCAAAGCCATTCTGTGAAAAACTGCTTTCCTGGGTGAAAAGTAGTAACTGTGCCAAAGTTATTGTTCTTTCAAGCATTCATATCACCCTAATGATCTACAGCTTCGCAGATGTTCTAAAGAAATCCCAATGGTGGGGGCGCCTGGGTGGCTCAGTCGTTAAGCGTCTGCCTTCGGCTCAGGTCATCATCCCAGAGTCCTTGGATCGAGACCCACATCGGGCTCCCTGCTCAGCGGGAAGCCTGCTTCTCCCTCTCCCACTCCCTCTGCTTGTGTTCCCTCTCTCGCTGTGTCTGTCAAAAGAATATTTAAAAAAAGAAATCCCAATGGTGGTTCTGCTGAAATTTGTTTCAGAAGGAGACAATATCCCAGATGCATTAGGTCTTGTTGAGTATCTTAACGAATGGCTTCAGATAATCAAACCATGTTTACAGTGTGATGACCCCACAGCATCTGCCTTGCAGTGGAAAATGCCAAGTTCGTGGAGATTACTCTTTGGCAGTGGTCTTCCCCCTGTGCTTTTTTTCAATCTTTTTTCAGTTTTATACCTTATGTCACAAGACATTTATTACCAACACAACTGTTAAACAACTATATAAAAAGTTATATTATCTGAGATGTATTAGAAAATAAATCTTTACTTTTCACAAAAATCTCAAAGAAAATGGATTAACAAAAGTTGTTTTGCCATGCTTTTCACTATATACAACAAATGTAAATTTTGTACAATAAAATATTTTCTAAGTAATTTTGTCTGAAAAAAAAATAAAAATAAAACTCTAAAACTTCTAGAAGAAAATGTAACAGAATAGTTACACAATTTTGTGACAGGGATAAGGAAAGATTTCTAAGAACACAACAGGTAATAATCATAAAATAAATCAAATCTATTAATTTGACTTCATCAAAATTTAAAACTTCTGCTCCCAAAAGATACTAAAATGGAAAGACATGGCTCAAAGTGTGGAGAAAACATCTGCAAACATATCTAAGTGTGTGTGTGAGAGTGTGTGTGTGTGTGTGTGTGTAAAATTTGAAAAATTACTTGTGTCCAGAATATAAAGAGAACTACAAATCAGCAACAACATGGAAAAAAAAAAAAAAAACTATAGGTTAAAAGACTTAAACTGACAGTTCAAAAGAAAAGATAAGCAAATGGTATATAATCACAACATCATTAGTCATTAAGGCACTGAAAACTAAAACCATGAAATACAACTACAAACCCACCAGAATGGCTAAATAAAAAAATGCCAAACATTGTTAAGAATATGGAATAACTGGAGGCGCCTGAGTGGCTCAGTTGGTTAAGTGTCTGCCTTCAGCTCAGGTCCTGGATCCTGGGATGGAGCCCTGTGTTTGGCTCCCTGCTCAGCAGAGAATCTGCTTCTTTCTCTCCCTCTGCCCCTCCTCCCAGCTTGTGCTTTCTCTCTCTCTCTCTCTCAAATAAATAAATGAAATCTTAAAAAAAAAAAAAAGAATATGGAATAACTGGAAGTTTCATAACACCACTAGTAGGAATGTGGAATGTGTTCAGTTTTCCATTTTGAAAAAGCTTGGTGGTTTCTAAAGGTAAATAGACATCTATCCTAGGACACAGCAATTCCATACCTAGGTATTTACACAAATCCATACAACGGCTTAAAAAAATGTTCATAGCAACTTTATTTATAGTAACCAAAAACTAGAAATAACTCAAAGTCCACCAACAGGCTGTTACTATCTCCATATAATGGAATATTACTCAGCAATGAAAAGGAACAAACTACTGACATACACATCAAAATGGATGAATCTCAAAATAATTATTGAACAAAAGTAACCAGATAAAAGTAAATAGACACAAATAATACTTACTGTATAATTTCATGTATATGAAGTTCTACAACATGCAAACCAATATCTACCGATAGAAATCAGAAAATGGTTGCCTGGATAGGAGAGGGAGTAGGATTGATAGAAAAGAGGAAGGGGAAATGAACATGTTTTATATATTGACCTGAGTTGTATTTATACAAATAAATAAATATATATGTACTCATATTCAAAATTTAGTGAACTTCGGATCTGTGATTTTACTATATGGAAATTATATCACTGACATTTTTTTCACTAGCCAAGTGAATAGAATGAAGAAATATTTATGTCCCTTAGGCTCTGTAAGGCCAATTCTTGCATTTGTATTCTGAATACACCTTCTTGCACACTCAAGAAAATGATCTCTGATAAGGTAACTTATTTAATAAAACTCTTTTTTTTTTTTTTACAAAAAATTAGAAGTTTATAGTGTTCCCTACTAATGAGACACTAACTTATGTAGTAAATCTTTTTTTTTTTTTTTTTAAGATTTTATTTATTTGTCAGAAAGAGAGAGACAGAGAGAGAGCACAAGCAGGGGGGAGCGGCAGGCAGGAGGAGGAGCAGGCTCCCCACTGAGCAAGGAACCCAATGCGGAACTCGATCCCAGGACCCTGGGATCATGACCTGAGCCGAAGGCAGACACTTAACCGACTGAGCCACCCAGGCATCTCAAGTAATAAATCTCTTTTTGACCAAAAAAAAAAAAAAAAATCTCTTCCCTCTGTCCAGCTTCATCTGTTTTTTTGCTTCCTAAAGGATCATTCTTTCCGGCATACAAATAATGTTGACAATTTCAGCCCTCCCCACCCCAAAAATCTCCATATATATCTTCAACTATTATTAATTCCCTGCTGCCCATTACAGTAAAACACTTATAAAAGATAGTCTATGCTCTGTTAAACAGTAAGTTCCCTTAAACTAGATACAATTGTTCATTTTATTTAATTCTTTTAGTTATCTCTACACCCAACATGGGGCTTGAACTCATGACCCCGAGATCCAGAGTCACACGTTCTTCCGACTAAGCCAGCCAGGCACTCCAAAATTGTTCATTTTAAATTCAATTTTCAGAAGTACATATGTGACATGACTAACACGTATAATTTGTAGCTTAAACATTTTTATGTTACTGTCATTTTTTTTTTATGTTATTGTCTTTAAATCCTCACAATAGCCCCACTGGGTAGGTATTGCAATTATCTCTAACAGAAATAAGAGGTTCAGGATGGTTTTATTTTTTTTTAAAGATTTTATTTATTTATTTGATATACACAGAGAGAGAGAGCGCGCACGCACACAAGCAGGGGGAGTGGTAGGCAGAGGGAAAAGCAGACTCCCCGCAGAGCAGGGGGAGCCCAATGCAGGACTCTGGATCCCAGGACCCCGGGATCATGACCTGAGCCGAAGGCAGTCAGTCGCTTAACCAACTGAGCCACCCAGGCACCCCAGAAAGGTTTTATAACCTGCCAGAAGTCAGACAACAAATAAATGATTCCCAACTTCAAATTATGTGCTTTCATGTTTTATATACTACATCTGGACATCCAGAACTCTCAGTACAATAAAAATGTCTGACCGATGAAAAATACCCAAACCTAGACAAAATATAGGCTAATATTCCATTATCTTATGGTTCTATTTCAAATCTACTACAACAAAATTATTACAGTGTACAAGTAGATGACCAGATAATTTATTACCCAAATGGGACACATTTGAGAATAAAGGAAGAGCTATTAATAATTATGCCAAGATAACTAGCATGATCCAGGACTGTCCTGGGCAAACTGGGACATACGGTCATCCTATTTATAAGCCAGCTTTGATATTTGAAAATAAAAATCCATACTTATGTTTTATTATAGTATTTTTTAAATAACAATTTAAAACTGGCATGAGTAGGCATGAAGAGGTAAAGAAACAAGATCGTTAACCAATGTGACAGGAAAGGGTTAACATTCAAACAGTCTAGGCAATCATTTTGGTTCCCTTCTATCTTTTGACAGTTCTTATTGTAGCAATACTGTGGCTGAAAAGATTTGTAGTTAGAAAACCTTGTATGCTTTTTCAAACAAAGATGACCTATTTACAAATATGAGCATTAACAACTGACAACACTGCACAGTTCTTTTTTTTTTTTAAGATTTTATTTATTTATTTGTCAGAGAGAGAAACAGAGCGCATGCACAAGCAGGGGGAGCCGCAGGCTGAGGGAGAAGCAGACTTCCCGCTGAGCAAGGAGCCTAATGCGGGACTTGATCCCAGGACCCTGGGATCATGACCTGAGCCGAAGGCAGATGCTTAACCAACTGAGCTACCCAGGCATCCCAACACTGCACAGTTCTGTATGAGAAGGATTTCTGTTTTCATTCTTCAGAATATTTCATAAATGAAACAATTTCATTTTATTTTAAAAAGCTCATTTGCCTAAGAAGTCCCATAGCATAAAAAAGTTTGCATAGTAATCTGAAATTTACAATTCTTATAAAAGACACAGGTCCTGCAATGAGTCTGAAAATTCTATTTAAAGGCTCCAAAGAAACTAACTCAACAAAGCAAGGCAGTTTCAATCTTAGCCACATTTTAGTCTCCATATGAATGTTCACCATCTGAGTGGCTTGGCAGATCTTACTGGATGCATCTCAAAAGTCTTGAGTGTTACAAGAAAAATACCCTAGGACCCAACCCACAGCCCACATAATTTTCCAATGTAGGCCTAACCCACAAAAGTAGTTCCAGAATCATCATGTAGGGCACAGTCATGTCAAGTCCCAGAATAGACCAAATCAGACCTGTCTGGACAGGCCAAAGAATAGGGTTCCTTAGCTCTATAGCAAACACTCTCCCTGTCTCCCTACCTCATTTTCCTAGTCTTCCTGGCACAAAATCAAGTTCTAAAGCAATGTCCAAAAACAGTATAGGCACTGATGTTAGGAAAACAAGGCAATATTCACAACAGTATTTTGAAACAGTGTTGCTCAGTGAAAAGTACATAAAGTAGGAGTCAGAAGACCTAAGTTCTATCTTAAGCTCTACCACTGCCTAAATAGGACATACCCTTCACTTTGAGCCTCAAGGTCCAGTATAGAGAAAGGAAAAGGGTAAAATGCCCTCTAAGATTCTTTCTCTTTTTTTTTTAAGATTTTTTATTTATTTAATTGAGAGAGAGAAAGAGAGCAGGAACAGGCAGAGGGGCAGAGGGAGAAGGAGAAGCAGACTCCCCGCTGAGCAGGGAGCCCAATGCCGGACTTGATCCAGGGACCCCCCAGATCATGACCTAAGCCAAAGGCGGACGCTTAACCAACTGAGCACCCTCTAAGATTCTCATCTAGTCCTAACACTGCACATCTTTCGATGTCTCCTGAATTTAACTCAAGCATCAACTTTCCTATTGGGCCAATTAAAAATGACAAGAGCATCAATTTATCAAATATGTTCTATCATTTCCCAAATAAAGACCAGTTGGAATCTGATATATATATAATAAAAGACAAAAGTTATTCTTCAAGGATTATTGGTTTTAGAGGCTGTAAATTTAGACTTCATTAATAATGATGCAGCAGAGCAGAATACAAATAAGTCAAAAAGATAGTATCTCCAGCCAATTTCATTAAAAGATCTTAAGTTTTTTAAAAAATGCTTTTGATTTAAATCATTATTTATGAATTCCTAATAGCTGAATGCTAAATTGTAAAGGGCATTGAACCAGGTGTCTATAGAGATCTGGATTCTAGTTCAAATCTGCAACTGTTGGGTTGAGCTTAAACCAATCGCAGTATCTCTTAGCTTCAGTTTCTTGAAATGTAAAATGAGGGAGGGAATCAGATGGGTAAGTTTGCTTCCTATTTAAAAATTTAAAATTTAAACTTTTTTCAGACAACACTTTCTCTAAGAGATTCAAATTGCTTTAATGAGAGAACATTGCATTTATAAAATGCCTTAAAATTTAAAAGCACTTTCATACCTACCTAACAACACTGTGGGATACATATTAGTATCATCATCACTGAATATTTCATTAAACAAATGTCCAGAGAAGAAAAGGAAAGGAAAATCAGTGAACTCAAGAAAAATGATTCAGTTAGAACCCAGGTATGCTGACCACTAGTCCTCACTGGTTTCCAATCTTACGTTCTGTCATTGCAAAGACTTACATATTACTGTATTTAGCAAGAATTATTTTAAGTATGGTGTAAAAAACATTGGACATAAAGTCAGATTTGGATAATTTTGTGATCTGCATCACTCTCCTCACCAGTAAAAGCTGGTCAATAATACCCATCTTTGGGCTACTGTTAGACTAGGCACAAAACAGGAACAAGCCTAATACCATGTTTGTGAAAACTAAAACTGACAAAATTCACTGAATGCAGTCTTCAGTGGAAAGTGGCTGGTATCTTTAGGATTACCAACTCATTCAAAACTGCGACCACATATAGAGAGTTGCTTCAACTTCAGTAGTCTCCCTGCCTACTCATGAACCTAAGTTCTAAGTTATCAAATTCCTTAGAGGACTAAAGAAAAGCAAAAGAGAGTTGCTATAATTGTTTCTCACAATACTTGACAATTTTTGTCCATAGAAGCAGCTTTTTCAGGAAACTTAAGTATATTGTTTCTATAAAAGCATCATGCAGTGCACTACGTCATGGACGTCTGTATTTAATTCCTAACTGCCACTAAATGATTTCGCACAAGGCACTCAACTTTTCTTGGTCTGTTTCCTCAGGTGCAAATGTGGTATCTGGTTTAGATAACATATACAAAATTTGGGGGGGTCGGAGTGACTGGGTGGCTCAGTCAGTTAAGCATCTGCCTTTGGCTCAGGTCATGATCCTAGGGTCCTGGGATTGAGCCCCACGTCGGGCTCCCTGCTCAGGGAGAGCCTGCTTCTCCCTCTCCCTCTACTGCCGCTCCCACTGCTTGTGCACGCTCTCTCTCTCTCTGTCAACTAATAAATAAATATTATTAAATTATATTTATATTATATATATATTTATATTATATATATAGTATTAAATTATATTTATAAATAAATAAAATCTTTAAAAAAATAAAAAAATTTGGGGGGTCATCATTGTGATTCAAGACTATGTAAAATACAAACGAACATCTAAAGAAACAACCATAAAATTTAACTATTAGCAATTATCAATCCTTCCATAAGTCAAATAAGGCTGATGTCAACCTTTAATTCAGTCTTGAACACAACAGCCAATTCAACCCCTACATTAAACACCCATCCGGTTGTCACTTGCCAAGCAACAGAAGCTTTAGATTTGTGTTTCTCCACTGAAGAGCAGTCAGGACCATTGTCTAATGGTCAGTTAAGACTGAGTCCACATAAGAACTGATTCTTAACATAGAAAGTATTTGACCCACACTCCTAATTAGCAGCAGGCTGCAAGGATGGGAATGGAAGTGGGAGTGAGGTGAGGGGAGATTAACTTGCTTTGACAGCATGATGTTAATTCATCCAAAAACACTCTTAGCATTAAAAGCTAGACTCCCACATCCCAATATAACTTACTGTGAAACCTTTCCAAGTAGGTCTCCAAGTTTTAGCACCTGGATTTCTCCTTCTGCATAATGAGGTAAATATTCTTTGTCTATGTTAGTATAAAATTATATAATTTAAGAAAGAAACTATATCCGAGTTCAGCACAGTTGCATCTTACCTTATCTTACCTGAGGATTAGGTTTCCAAGTCATCTCTTAATTATATAGTCAAAATTGCCACTGAGATATCATCAGGGCTTAGACTGTTGGCAGCTCACAAGCCAAAAATTAATTTAGTTTATTCTCTTCAATTTGTGCTAGAGCCTCCCTTTCCCTGGGACAATGAACGCCAAGGTCTACTTTAAAAGAGGCAGTTCAGAACACTGGGTAAATAAAGCAATTTATGTCTTTTTATAAATAGTCGCATTAGCATAGTTAAACATTCAGTCAATGCTACCTGCACAAAGTGGAGCGGCCCCTTAAGCTGTCACCATTAAGAAAACAAAAACAAACAAACAAAAAAACCGAAGCTTCACAACTTTGGAAGAGCAATTGGGGTTAAGTCTCCAGTTCATGGCTCTCATTATATACCTACTATCTCACAAAAGTCATTTCACTTGTAACTCTCAGATCCAAGTGGGTCAACAGATGGTACCTTGGGGAGCCAGAATACGAATTCCAGTCATAAGCAAACATTTTAGGGACACACAATTTCGCAACGTAGGGGCTATGTATCTGCATCAGAGCAGGGCCAAATATGCTGGTCTGCTCACGGCCATCAACGAAGTTGTCAGAAAGCATGGCATGCAGGCATAGCCACACACGGTCCACGTCACACTTCCTCAGGCGCTGGGTCACCCCTCGGGGGGAAAAGGCAGCTGCATTTTTTTCATGAGAAATCCACCACTACACACACAAGCAAGCTTCAAGCCCTGGGATCTGGGCGAGGGTCACCTCAGCGGTGCTGCTAGTTACAGGGCTCCGCCATGTGCAAGAGACCCAAAAACTTCTGAGAGCAGCAATGACCAAATGAAAAGTGCAGAGAGAACCTCCATCGTGAGGGGGACCCGTGCCACGGGGAGGATGCAGACCACTCAAGAGAAGGGGCGACAGTTCTCAGCAGTCGGGAGGCTAACGCCCAGCAGGCGAGCACTTTAGGCTGCCGCCCTCTCTCATTACCTGATGGACGTCATGGCTTCACTTTCCTGCCCCACGCACCAGCGCTCGCCTCAGATGCTCTGCGTCCGCACCGGCAGCAGCAGCGGCAAGAGCAGCAGCAGGTACCACGGCAACTGCTCCTCTGCTCAGGCACTCGGCGACCGGGAGCGCGTCCTCACACACCCCGCACGCCGGCGGCCCCGGCCGAGCCGGCCCCACGCGCTGATTGGTCGCGCCGGGAGGGGGCGGGCGCTCCGCCCACGGCCGGCGGCCGGAGATGAGCCCGGGGCGCCTCCGGCCGAGGCGAGCCGCCCGCGTGTCTCCTGTCCGCTCCCTGGCGCGCTGGCTAGCGCAGTGGCTAGCGGGCGCGGTGGCCATCTTGAGTCTTGGTAACGAGGTTCCCCCTATTCCCGGCTTATGGGGCAGGAGGTTGGGTGCCCGCCTCAAAAATGGCCGCCCCAACTGGCAACGGGTCTGTCAGTCACATGGCCGCGGTCTACCTCTGCAAGCTCAGGTCGCTTTAACAGGACTTGGGACAGGGACGCTGTCAGGGCAGTCTGTGGGGATGGGGTTAAACAGCCTGGAAAACCCATCTGCAGAAGAAAAGCAGCAACCTTCTGGGAAAACCTCAGCCCGGGGAAAATCGAATGCGTGGCAACAGCAGCAGGATGTGTTAAATTCGAACTCGCAGCCTTTAAGAATCAGTTGCTGAGTCCAGTGGTCTCCAAACGTTCTTGGACTTCAGAAACACTTAGAACGGTTTAATATGGAAGGGTCCAGGGCCCACTGTAAACTTTGTGCATCAGAATCTAGAAAGGTGGGGCCCGGATACTGGTATTTTTAGCGAGTACCAGGTGTGATCCACGTACACATACAAAGTTTTAAAGCCTCTGGGTCAAATTGGCCCACTCATACTATACTGCTTACCACACTTTTCTGAAAAGTATGCAAAGGTCTGAAGCAAGAATCTAATGCCATAGAGGGGGGAAAAAATGGAAGGACCCTAACTCCTGGTCTTAACGTTACAATTTAGTGGGGCTAAAGGGTTAAGAAACTGATTCTGAACCACTAATAAGACAGGTAAATTTCAACTGCGGTAATGATCGGAGGGAGGAAAATCATTGTAAGCTTTATGACCTAAATAGCTTTTCTTTATTCCCTCTTTATTCTCGGTAAAGTAGTATTTATATTAACACACTACAGCCTCCAGTGGCATTCACTTACTGACCATATAGGGTGTGATCAATTCCACAGGTCTGAAATCAGTTATATTAGAAACACGATCCAACATATGATACTGAAATGTGCCCAATGTGATCGAAATAATTGAATTTATTTTATTTTATTAAATTTTAAAACAAAGCAATGTAAAATATTTTCCATCAAACACAATTTTTTTCATTGGACTAGATCTCACTTTTTAACTGTTGAAAATTTAGCACCCAAATTGAGACACTGCAATTATAAAATACATACCAAATTTTTCAAGACTTAGTACAAAAAAATATATATCAAGTATTTCAGTAATAATTTTTATATTGATTACATGTTGTAATAATACTTGCTACATTGGGTTACATAAAACGTATTAAGATTAAACTGTTTCTTCTTACTATTTTAATGTGGCTACTAGAAAACTTAAAACATATGGGTCTTGCATTACATTTCTACTGGACATTGCTGTTCCACTGTCCAAGTTAGACTTCCTTCTTTTCTTACCTATCATTGCCCCTCTGACAGAATAATTATGTTCACAAAATGAAATTAGTAGGGAAACCAGTTTATACAGATCTGTGGTTCCTTGCTAACCATCTAAAACATCAAGTATTTCAAGACTTCCAGTTTCATTCAAAAATGCTTTCTTTAGCATTGTTCTCTTTAATTTGTTAAATGACTATCCAGAACGAACCCATGGACTATAAATCTGGTGCGTTTAGTCCAGGACAAAAGAATGTTAAAAACCTAATTATGCTTGACTGAGTGAGAGTTTGACCAAATGTCCACAAGCAGACAAATCAGTTGTTCCTCTGGATTAAAAAAGATCTGAATCAAAGAAGCTGCAGAATAGCAATCTGAAGTGGAGGAGACATGAACAATTCAACACTTTCCCTCCTCCTCTTATGGAAAATGTTGACAGCCCACATGACTAAAGTCAAATCAGGAATAATCCTTAGAAAGGATTTCAAAACCTCAATGTAATTTTTAATATGCGATGTAGTATGGTGCTACTTTATTATGCATACATTATCATTTGAGGGAATCTTGTTAAAATAAGGGTTGGTCTCTGTGACCAAGATTTTGCCAATTCTTTATGCACCCAGATCTAATTAATTGCTTCTGGTCCCATAGGCCATGTTAAGTAGCAAGGTTGTAAAGGTAGCAAGACAGTATTTGGAACCTCTGCTTGGCTCCCTACTAGCTGCATGACCCTGGGCTGGTTCTTAACCTATCTGTCCCTCAGTTTACCCATTACATGCTTTTCAGGGCATTGTGAAAATTAAAAATTCTAGTAAAGTGTCCTTGGCACATGAGGTAAGTACTACTTTGTTATAATCACACGTGTTAAAATTACATCTCTGGGAAGCATGATATGAAATGAACATGAGGGGCGCCTGGGTGGCTCAGTCGATTAATCTTCTGCCTTCAGCTCAGGTCATGATCCCAGGGGTCTGGGATAGAGCCCCATGTTGGGCCAGGGAGCCTGCTTCTCCCTCTCCTCCCTGCTCCTGCTCTCTCTCAAATAAATAAAATCTAAAAAAAAGAAAAAGAAATGAACATGAATTTGGCCCTATGAAAAATAAAATGCACTTTTCCTCATGCCTAAAATACTTCAGTGATTCCCACTTTTGATTTTTAACAATAAAGTTTTTTTTAAATTAATTTTGGTACCAAAACAGCTAGACTTGAAATTTTATTTTTTAACAAATATAGTGAATTCTGTGTCATTAAGGAAAGATAAGAGTCTGCAATATTCAAATCTTTAATCAAAATAAAGCCATATCACATCCTCTTCATCTAATAATCTAAACTTTAAATGTCTTTCTCATAATCAGTCAATGCAACTTTCAAAAAGTTTACTCTTTTAAAATGTATTTAGGTACCAGAGTTCATTTCAGCAGGTATAAACATAAAAATGTTATTTGAGCAAATAGGGCTCATGTGTGATTGTCCTTTCAGAGTCAATCAGGTAGCGACAAGTGTAAAGACGTGTTTTTCCATGCAAAAGCAGATCTTTATTCTTTCTCTCCTAGGCCTTTTATTCTTTTTCTAATCTTCCCCTACCCTCTCTTCTACCCAGTTTTTCCCATCTCTCCCTCCTTCCTTCCCTCCCTCTAACATGCAAATACACACACACACACACACACACACAGCTAATGAGTATTATTACTTACCCAGCCTGTTAAACACTTTTTTAAGATTTTATTTTTTTTTAAAGATTTTATTTATTTGACAGAGAGAGATACAGCGCAAGAGGGAACACAAGTAGGGGGAGTGGGAGAGGGAGAAGCAGGCTTCCCGCGGAGCAGGAAGCCTGATACGGGGCTCGATCCTAGGACCCCCAGATCATGACCTGAGCCGAAGGCAGACGCTTAACAACTGAGCCACTTATTTGACAACGACTGAGCCACTTATTTGATGGAGAGAGATAGCGAGAGCAGGAACACAAGCAGGGGGAGTGGAGAGGGAGAAGCAGACTCCCTGCTGAGCAGGGAGCCCGATGCGGGGCTCCATCCCAGGACCCCAGGATCATGATCTGAGCCGAAGGCAGACGCTTAACCGACTGAGCCACCCAGGCACCCTACTTAAACTTTTTTGATCAATTTTTTAAGTAACTTATTTCAAATGTAATCTTTTCACTTCAGAGAAAAAGCAGCCAACTGAAATTTCTAACTTTCATTAACCTCCTTATAGCTTAAATCGGTGCATCAAGATAAGTGGGTCAGAACAGTTTGCTCTTGGGTAGATAAGTAAATATTTTATTTTATTTAACAGTTTGGTTAGTCAGCCACTATAAAAGCAAATAGATAACTAACCCCAAACAGCTAAGTGCCTCCAGGTAGCCTAAATAAATACGTAGACCCACCCTACTACATTTTTTCAACAAATGCTTCAAGCCCAAAAATGATAGCAAAGTTCTCTTCAAACACAACCAGTTTGCAGTTAAGGGTGCAATAAAACAAGCACTTTCATACATTGTTAGTGGGAGTATAAATTAATACATTTCTAGAAAGCTTTTTGGCAGTATGTGCCACCAATTCCTTTTTTAGGCAACTATCATAAATTAAAATAGAACAATGTGAACAAAGATTTGTACACCCATTTATTCATTTCAGCATTAATAGAAAAAATTTATGATATTCTAAATAACCAAAGTAGGGTAATGGTTAAATAAATTGCAGAAGAATGTTATGGAGCTATTACAAAATGTTTTCATAGACCTTTTAAGGATGTAGGAAAATACTCATGATATGTTAAATGAAGAAGCAAAATAAACAAAAGGAATGTAGAGTATGAGCTTGACTGTGTTAAAAAAAAAAAAATACATGCCATTATGCAAAGAAAAAAGATGGGAAAGAAATATACCAATATGTCATTATGGGTTTCTCTGGAAAGTGGGATTATGTGTAATTTTTACTTTCTTTTTCATATTGATCTACCTTATAAACTTTCTACTATATATTGGTTTTATTAATGTAAAATTTTCATATTATTAAATTTTAATTATATTTCTGAAATATTTTAAAAATACAAAAGTTATTCCTTCTGTTTTTTTAAAATGTATTTTTTAAATCACAACCCATCAAAACTACACTTTATTTTTGGAGGAACTGGGCTTATTTTACACATCTCATCTTTTCACGTATAAAGACTGTTTAAAACAGGAATAACAAAAATAAAATGTCTTTATGATTTTCTTGATTAATTTTAAATCTTAACTTGACAAAAATTAAAAGCATAAATACCACTTTTAGAGCTCTGCATAGCCCCTAAGAGGCCAGCTGTCACAACACTGAATTTGGAATGCCTTCCCTGCATATTACTTAAAAATACATCTCATTTCCTATAAATTAAGATGCTAATAAAATAATACTTCTAAAACCATCTATATCCTACTCCAAAAAGAGAAATTTCTTATCTCCCTAAAAATAAGTAGTGCCATAGCATAAGGTTCAGGAACCTGGGAAAAAGGAGATAGGAATTCTAATCCCGGACCTAACAAAGAACATTATAACCTTTAGCCATCAGTTTTCTTACCTGAAACACAAGGGAGTTTGTTATAGGTGACATCTTAAGCCCTAAAATTTCAGTTTTTATTGGCCAACGAAAGAAAAAAGTTCACTTGTGTCTCAATACAACTTGCGTTGTTTCTTTAAAGAGTTGATCAATGTTAATACAATTTTAGTTAGCTTTCATTATGGACAAGATTATTCTAAGAAACATTACTAAATGTATTAACTCTTCCCCAAAGACATTACATATAAAAGGTCTACTATTTTTATTTTCTTTTAATTATTAGCTGTAGATTCTTATGTCACATTTCACTTAAACATTACATATTCAAACAACATAATCTTTAAATGGAACCTGACCATTTGTTTCCCAGGAGAATTTGAAGAATGTAATAACATTTGATTGACTGAACTTTATTTAGTAAAAATTCTTAGCAACTCCCTCCCTGGAACACCTACACAGTGCTTCTTTATTTCCAGTGAACTACAGATCTCTGAAACTCAAAGAAAACCTCTAGTCTGAAGTACAGGATAACAGCACTACCCAATTATTTATGCTGCCAAGAATACATTTTTAAATTATACAATTGAATATCACTACCATTTCATGAAGAAAGGGCATTTTAACATAAAAATGTATAAAGGAGGGGCTCCTGGGTGGCTTAGTTGATTAAGTGTCCGACTCTTGATTTCAGCTCAGGTCATGAGATCGAGCCCCACGTCGGGCTCCACGCTCAGCATGGAGTCGGCTTGTCCCTGCTCCTCTCCCCGCTCGCTCTCTCTTTGCCTCTCTAATAAATAAACAAATAAATAAAATATTTTTAAAAAAATGTTTGAAGGACATCACAAAATAAAGAACAGCTCTTCCCAAAGTACTACTGGAATCTTTTGAAGTATAGTTTCTACAGAATAGATTTTTCTTATTTTTATTTCACTACAGATCTGGTCTATGGTACTTACAAACAAGCTTTTAGGAATTATTCACTCATTAACTCAACAAATATTTATTGAGCAGCTACTCGACTGCTCAAGACACTAGAGATTCAGCTACAATCACGAACATGAACGGCCCTTACATTCTAGTGAGGGGATATGGATGAATAATCCAACAGTAAGAACATCAAATGATCATAAGTGTTATGCACAGAATTAAAACCAGCAGATCAATGTAGAGAACAGGTCCTTCAGATAGTCAGGGAAGGCTTCCAGCAGGAGAGAACTGAATGACAAGGAAAAGCTAGGTGGAGGAAGGTCATTACTGATAGCACTAAAATGACGGCTAGAAGAGAAATGTGAAAAAAGGCAAGGAAGAGAAGAAATGTTGTGGTCAGAGCAAGAAGTAGATCATGTTAGCTTTTATGAGCCTACGAAGTTTTGATTTTGTTATAAGCATGACAGGAAGCCACTGTTTTAACGTTTTAAACAGACAAATAACATGATCTAATTTTGTTTTCAAAGATCACCCCAGGTTATTGTGTAGAGAATGGACTACAGGAGCATGAAAGGAGAGAGACCAAATTAGAAGCCTATTATAGTAATAGAGCAGACAAATAATAGTGGTGGACATAGAAGAAGATGGACATTTTAGAGACAGAATGACAGAACTTGTTGTTGGACTAGATATGAGAGATTAAGGAAAAGGAAGGAATCAAGAGCAACTCCTAGATTTTGGAATATATTGGGTAAATTTGGACTAAACTGGGTAAACAGTACTGTTTATTAAAATGGAGAAGGCACAAGAGAAGCTCAGAAGACTGGAACTCTGGGAGAGGTTAGAGTTGGAGATAAAGACTTGCCAAACAGATTTTTTTCTTCTAATTTTTCTTACTTCGTGGTGCCTACTGTTTTCTATTGATAGACTACAAATAAATGTCCAGAACTGAATATGCAGTTTTATTTGAACAACACCCCAAGAGAGGAACCATTCTTGGAGTCAACTGCTAGCAGCCATAGGTATGTATTTAAGTAAAATAGTAGGTAAAACTTACTGACTGCATAGTATATCCCAGACACCATGCTATGTATCTTTCAAGTACTATCCCACTTTATCTCTCAAATATGAAATGTTTTATTATTGCCATTTTACAGATGAAGAAATTGAAGCTCAAGAAATTGAAGCTCAGAGTTTTGTTTTTTTAAAGATTTTACTTATTTATTTGACAGAGAGAGAGACAGTGAGAGAGGGAACACAAGCAGGGGGAGTGGGAGAGGGAGAAGCAGGCTTCCCACTGAGTAGGGAGCCCAATGCTGGGCTCAATCCCAGGACCCTGGGATCATGACCTGAGCCGAAGGCAGACGCTTAATGACTGAGCCACCCAGGTGCCCCAAAGCTCAGAGTTAAATAACTTGCCCAGTCACACATTATAGAACAGAAATCCAAACTCTTAGTAGTTTGACTCTAGAACTGGGGCTAATTCCTACAGTACATACACAGTGTCACTAGAATAACCCCAAAAGTCTGCTATAAGTCTGAGACTTTTAAAATATCCAAATTTCAGAACACCACACTACGATGTCCCCCATAAGATGCAGTGATCCAATGAGAGCTTCCTGATGGAACACCATCTGAAATATTTTCAGAAATTACTTCCTTTGTTCCCATATATGCTTAAATAGATTAAATTTATTTAATAAATGAATGAAAATGCCAATGAATTGCCATTTTAATTTTTAATTTAACTAAGATTCTTAATTAAAACCAAGAATAATTACTTAGATCTCTTAATTTTTCAAAATTTCAACCACAATTCCATTTCTGTCAAAATCACAAGAGTGATTTTTGACAAAAAACATCTTTTAACCACTCTGCTAGAATTTAGGGGTACACAATGAATAGCAAGTGGCTAAGTTTACTATCAAGCTAAGTAAATTCCCCCTCCTAGACATTCAGCTATGTGAATGTAATTTAGGGCTTACTGAGGCCTTCCTTGCTTATCAAGATCTTTCAAGACTCAGAAGTTGAAATCACAAATGTTCACAAAAGGTTCCAAAACAAATTTACTTATATAGCCCTTAGGTACATCCTTTTTCCAACCCCTAGTCTCTACCATTTTCTTTATAAGAGTAAAAATAAATATGGTCTCAAATTGAATATGCAGTTTTATCTGAAAAATGTCCTAAGAAATAATCATTTCTACTTGGTTGTTTTATAAATATTGGAACGGTTTTCCATTTTCTTTTATTCAACATTTTTGTTTTCTTTACTGAAAAGTGGTGGAATGTGTGTGGGGAACAGAAGCAGATTTCTCACTCTTTCTGTTTCCAACAAAAACATAACAGCCTCAGATGGCCTGTATGTGAAGGGGGTTATTAAATCCAAATGTAATCTTTAGGCATTATAAGGAGGCAGCTCCTTTCTCGTGCCAAATAGACTTTTTAGGTAGTGTCAGATAGCAAACTTAAGACTTCACAGAAATTTTTGTATCTTAAATCATTTCTTCAAAAACCAGAAACACTCAGTATTTTATGGAAAAATAATATATACATTTAAGTTAAATTCTGAACTTTGAAACCAAAACTAGACATATTTTCCAATGGGGAAGGGGGAACTATAAAAAGTAATCATCTTTCAAGGGGCAATAACAGAAATAAAAGCTTGGAAATATGATTCAGTCATGTTTTCCAAAATTATTTTACCATAATTGTAGCAGATTAAAAAATGGCCTCAGTTTCCTGGAGACAAGAGTCTATGTCCCCTCCCCTTGAATTTGGGCTAGCCTATGACTCCTCTGACCAATGGGTATACGAAGTGATGCTGTAACAGATTCCAGGCTATCCTTAAGAGGACTGCCAGCTCCTGGCTTGGTCTCTTGGGAGCCCTGAATTGCCATATAAGAAGCCCAACTAAGAGGCTGAAGAAACCACATGGAGAGATTCACAAACTACATGGAAAGGAAGAGAAGTAGGGTTGAGCCAAGCTTTCCAGCTATCCTCAACAAAGCATCAGACAAGTAAGTAAGGACAATCTGAACACTCCAGACCAGACCTGTTGTCAGCTAAATACCTCCAAGTGATCCTAGTCAATACCACACGGAGCAGAAGAATCAACCAGCCAAACCACGTCTGAATTCCTGACCCACGAAATCATGAACTCTAATAAAATGGTTATTATTTTAAGCCACTAAATTCTGGTATAAAAAACCAAACTCACTGTGAAAAATACATTTTTAATTGCAACCTAGTATGCTATACTTATACCTAATCGAACAATGTTTCACAAAGCAATACTAATGCTTACCATATTCAATGCACTGATATTTTCTATTCTATTTTCCTTTTATAAAATACCAGTTGTGCTACAACCAAACTGAGCCATGATGTAGTTTGAAAAGCATTATAGTCTATACTACTCACTTCACAGGTGCATACACAAAGCTAGACAAAAACCTTAATAGTACCCAGTTCATAACATGAAGTTTCTCACAAACTCTCATTCACAGCTCAGAGCTCAGTAAAAAGCTGAAAAGATGAGGTATCTGAGGTTGGAGGTTAGAAATCAGAAATAGCTAAACAGAATTGAGGCTTTTTGTTTTTTATCACCTCCTTTTACCTCCCCATTCCTGTTCACAGATCTCTATTACCCTCCCCCCTTCCTTTTTCCTATGATTATCAAGCATTATGAAATTGAGGTTTTTAAATGTCATTTGAATTTAATGAATGTTGTGGTCCTATTCTTAAAAATAGGCTAACAGAACATTTCATTTCTTTTAAAAAGCTGCCTTTATTATTATTTATATGAGGTTCAAGGCTAATAATGACTGCAGGTCATTTTTGTTTTTATTTTTTTTATTTTTTAAAGATTTTATTTATTTGACAGAGAGAGAGTCAGAGAGAGAGGGAACGCAAGCAGGGGGAGTGGGAGAATGAGAAGCAGGCTTCCCGCAGAGCCGGGAGCCCAACTCTCGGACTCTTGACTCTCAGGGCTCAATCCCAGGACCCCGGGATCATGACCTGAGCCAAAGGCAGACACTTAACGACTGAGCCAGCCAGGAGCCCCTGCAGGTCATTTTTAATGAAAAGGAGTTCTCATCACTACCATCTCAGATCTGGTAGAACATTTTCATAGGATTTCAAATTACTGATAGTATTAAAAGATTAATAGCTTTTTAGAGGATTATTAGTACTTGTTTCATGTATAATATAGGAATACTTTTTGAAGCAAAGGGTGTGCTTAATTTTTTTAATCATACAAATCACCATTGATTCCTGTTGCTGTTGGTTATATGATATCTGAATATTATAGCTAATTATGAAAAATCTTTAATAAGACAGATTCAGGTTTGAATCCTATCTCTGCCACTCACGAATTGTGTAATATTGGGCATATTAAACTTTCTAATCAATAATAGTTATCTCATATTATTATAATTGATAATGCTAAAGACAAGATTGAAATTATTAATATCAGGGGAAAGTGCAAAATCTCCAAAGTAAATTAAAACTTACTAGAAATTGCTCTCTAAACTGAACATTTTAACTTAAACATAAGCAAAATTGGTTTGCTCAAGGCTTTTTAATTAGAAATCTGCTCAAAATTCACTGTGAATTGTGTAAGACTGATGAATCACAGACCTGTACCTCTGAAACAAATAATACATTATATGTTAAAAAAAAAGAGAGAGAGAGAGAAGACAGTTGGAAGGGAAAAATGAAGGGGGGGGTAGTCAGAGGGGGAGACGAACCATGAGAGACTGTGGACTCTGAGAAACAAACTGAGGGTTCTAGAGGGGAGGGGGTGGGGGGATGGGTTAGCCTGGTGATGGGTATTAAAGAGGGCATGTATTGAATGGAGCAATGGGTGTTATATGCAAACAATGAATCATGGAACACTACAGCAAAAACTAATGATGTAATGTATGGTGATTAACATAACATAATAAAATAAAATTTTTTTAAAAAGTGGCTGGAAAGAAATCTGCTAAAAATTCAAGTTTAAGGAGTTAATCCATTTGCAAAGCATACCATTAAGTATATCCCACAAGGGAATACAGTATTTATTCTTGGGGAGAGGGGGGTAGGCTACATACGTGTCAATAAGAGAACTTGAAAGACAAAAATCTAAACAAGGTTACCAAACACAGTGCCACAGAATTTATTATTTAAATAAATGCACACTATTTAAGTGTGCTTATCTAGAACACACACAATTCACTTTGACAAGTTCTCAATTTACAGCTTCATAAATGTAATGTAAACAGCAGGAAATATAAGTCCTAGGTCCTGAGTGTGAATTGAGAGCTCACTACTTAGGAAATCTTAACTTCTCTGTGTTTATTTCCTCAGCTGAAGACTGTTACCTTCATGTGAGGATCAGTAAGAAAAGGTAAGGGAAAGCATCTGATAAAATCTTTAAGTATGTTATTCTTATCTCAAAACAAACAAACAAAAAACTTCAAAGAAAACAGATACTTCATTTCTTGTTCCAGAGGGTATGACTTGGGATCAAATCTCAACTCAAATACTTCACAGCTTTAAGTAACTAGCTGTATTACCTGACTGATTATCAGTTAACCTCTCTGGGCTTCAATTCTCTCAACTGTACAATATAAATATTAGACTGATTTTAAGTACCTCATCAGGCACTAATAACCTAAAGATTCTAAAACATGTCCAAAGAGTTTCTAAAAATCACATGAAATTGTAAATTAAAATTTCAGAGGCACATCTTGGCTGAGATATGCTATTGTTTTCACACCCCAACTCCATAATTTACAGGAAACCTCAGCTCTGGGAGGTACCACCCTACCTGGGAATTTGCACTCAGTCATCACCTCCCACCCCTGTTCCTACCCCCCACTCCCATCAGCATTTTCCAGCAGTCTTTGGCAACACTTCTAAAAGGGAATAGCTTCTAAAAGGGAAAGGCTAGAGAGCCTGCTAATGAGTATAGACCTGTTTTATGAGTATAAAGATGCAACACCTTGGTCAACAGATCATTTAAAGAGCTCTGAATTGGACTTGGTATCTATGGGATATTAACAAATCTTCTCAGGAAAGTAGTTTATTCAAGCTTCACATAAGTCAAAGGTCTCTGGTGTGTACGCGTTTCCATTAGTGGAAAAATGTACTCCTCTTCCCTTATTTGTGCTGAATCTTGGGGAGGAATGGTACACAAGTAGGGGAAGGGGAGTACTAAAGAAGGGATTCCTGCCTAATATAGTAGGCTGGGCCAAGAAATCTTAGTATCTCTCCCAATTCTAAAGATCTGTGAGTGTAAATCTAGAAGTTTCTATATATTTCTATTGAGCATCCTTACAATATTCAAACATAGGAAAAGACCCAAAGAAGTCAAACCTACTATGTAGAGAAGAATCTATATTCCCCATAGACCCCTCCCCGAAAGACAAATCTTTTCCTTTCTTTTTTACTAAAATATTATTTTAGTAAAAATATTATTTTTAGTACTAAACATTGAACTTACTGAATTAAATAGTGTAACTATGTTTTATTGTAATATTTCAAATATAACTACCCAGTTCTATACATTTGGTTAAGTGCTATGTAAAACAAGACAAAGTAGAATTTTGTCAGTATACTTCCATGTGTGTCAACATGCTATCCCATGCTAAAATGGAATATAGTCAGTTCATCTTGAGTGTGTGAGAAAAGAGACATAACTGAGGGTGTAAGCCTGCAACACTTCTACGGCTTAACAGCTTTAATCTTCAACAAAACTAAGAAGTAACAATGATAACTAAGGTCTCATCTCTCTTTAGGAAAAACAATTTCTGAAAAACTCTATTTTAGGAGGAACCTAAGACTTCCCTCAGTCATGCCTATAAAACAAGAAAATGTTCAAATCTCTAATGTGGTTAACTTCAAAGACAACATATTTGAACTGTTTATTTTTAAAGGAAATAATTTTCTTGTATTTCAACTTGTTTACTCAAAAACGTACATGGTTTTTCAAACTTCAGCTCTAGGGCTCAGGGAGTAAAACAGTTTATATTGCTATATCAAGCTTAAAAGAATTTGAGAAAAACCTAAGACATCTGAATTTGATTCTTTTGCTATATTTTGTTTTCAACTGACCCCCTCCTAGATGAGTCAACAGAGAGAGTTTTCTTTAAAAGACCATTTTGTGGTATTATCCATTGATTACATAGTACATTATGCTACACAGTACACTACAAAATTAAGAATAGTATTGCTGGGGCGCCTGGGTGGCTCAGTTGTTAAGCATCTGCCTTCGGCTCAGGTCATATCCCAGGGTCCTGGGATCAAGCCCCACATTGGGCTCCCTGCTCCTCGGGAAGCCTGCTTCTCCCTCTCCCACTCCCCCTGCTTGTGTTCCCTCTCTCTGTGTCTCTCTCTGTCAAATAAATAAATAAAAATCTTAACAAAAAAATTTAAAAAAAAAGAATAGTATTGCTAACCCTCAATGTTTTTAGAGTTCTGATTACATTGCAAATAGTCTCACTAATTAAGGACTTGCAAACCCTTAGATTAATCATTCTGATAGGTGACTGAGATCTTTGTAAATTCAGTTTCAGAAAATTTATTCCTCCGCCAAATAAGCAATTCTACATTTAAAAAAGAAAGAAAAGAACACACTGACCACAGGGCCTTAATAAAATGTTACTGTTTATGTAGAAGTATATTTTTTACTTCTGAAGGAACTTTCCCAATGGACAAATGCAAGAAATTATTATTATAGTCAAAGTTCACTACAGTCACCAGAAAGAACAGAAATGCAATCTAGGAGTGCATCTCTTGCCTCTACTGTCCTGCGGTATTGGGTTTCTTTTGTACACAAGCTCACTACATATAAGAAGAAAAATGAAAGGTCCAAAAACCATGAAGTGTTCTCAGGTAAGGACTCTATCAACTCTTAGAAACAGGTAAGAATTTACCGCTAACACGTGAATCCATTTTACAACACTGAGTACTACAAACATAATCATAAAACATCTTTGTAAGAGTTACTTAAGAATTCACTTATTCGGGGCACCTGGGTAGCTCAGATGTTAAGCGTCTGCCTTCGGCTCAGGTCATGATCCAGGCTCTTGGGATCGAGAACTGCATCCCCGCATCAGGCTCCCTGCTCAGCGGGAAGCCTGCTTCTCCCTCTCCCACTCCCCCTGCTTCTGTTCCCTCTCTCTCTCTCTCTCTGTCAAAAAATAAATAAAATCTTTAAAAAAAAAAAAGAATTCATTTATTCAACAAAAGTTTAGAGCCTGTTATATTGCAATGAAGTAATGAATTATGAGGCACTAAGAGTTATTCAACTAGCTTCCTGACTTCAAGCAGCAGTGAGATAAAACATGCACATTACACACAGCAGTAATGCAAAGTATAAAGTACAAACAGCCAGAAGAGGCATTTCCAAACTGGATGATTAGGAGAGTTTTATAAAGAAGACAGACTTTGGCTAGACCCTGAGGAATGAGATTATCAGTAGGGGGATGGTTCCTTTGTTTTCACAAATATTTTCTATACATGCTATAAAAATGGGGTTTTCTATGCTATGGATTTTTCTCATGCTGAAGGAATGACACTACCTCCTTCACTCTACAAGGCCCTGGTGGAGTTATTAGAGTACCCCCCTGAACTCCATCTACACCCCATACATACAAACACCACTGGCTCACAAACCCACCCACATCCACACTGGCACACATGACACACAGGATGAGAAGAAAGAATATATCCAAGGCTGGCCAAAATCCCCACCTCTGATATAGTAACTGGCTCAATAGTGGGTATGTAACCTAGGCAGTTCCAATCAAAGTATTTTCAAAACCGATACATGGATGTGGAAAATCTCTTCCACTG
Organism: Halichoerus grypus; assembly: GCF_964656455.1. Classification (NCBI taxonomy): domain Eukaryota; kingdom Metazoa; phylum Chordata; class Mammalia; order Carnivora; family Phocidae; genus Halichoerus; species Halichoerus grypus. The sequence continues at coordinate 51,684,338 of NC_135718.1, forward strand.
GGCTCAGGAGATTTTGGCTTGGGGTTGAGAAATGCCATCTTTCTTGTTATATTAAGATGGCATATGTGAGAAACAAATCCAACATACCCGAGGACAATGGAGGCAAGAGATGCATTCCTAGAATGAGTCATATTTGGCTGGGGTTACCAGTTATATTAGTTAATTGAGTCCCTTAAAGACTTAGAAATGGTTCTACTAGGGATGCACTAAAGTCCAGCCTCAGCCTCTAGAAGGCAAATAGCCACGTAATCACTTCAATATCATTTCTAATCATTCCTAATTTTGTGAGTGATCAGTGAATAAGGATCACATCGGCTACCTTCCTATCTATAATCCTGCATTTGCAGGTAACAGCAAAATAGCAGGATTTATTAGCAACTAAATGTAGCTAAATAGCCAGAGGCTGTTGTTACAAGTAACCAAACTGACGTGCCTTGAAAAGGTAAGAATTTCTTACACAAAAATTGCTGTACATATTTTCTTACTCTATTCTAGAAAAGATATTGAAATCAGCATGCATGCTACATCTGGGTGAATTATTGAGTACTACCTTCCAATTTACTAATTTTCCCCTCAAATATGTTTGGTGTAGAGTTTGATCAACCTAGTTTTTTGTTTTAATTTCAGTAACTCCATTTATTCTTTTATATAGCTATTTATTTCGTATCTACTATTAATTTTTGAATCGTAACATGTTTTTTAATGGCTACTACTTTAAGGATCTCTGAAATACTTAAAAGTCATTTTGAAATTGCTGAGAATTCCATTAGATTTTGAGTGAATTAATCTCCTGATGGTTGTGCTTATTTTCTAAATAATGTTCTTCCTCATTATGTTTGCAGGCTCAAAGTTTCCCTTCCTGTTCTTCTGGTGGTTTGAGATAGGTCACCCCTCTTCCAGATCACATGACCTCCAAGCTTGGTGCTCTTGTAGTACGTGACAGTGTGAAAACTAGTTCCCAACTCTGAGCCGTCTGGCCGCTCAGCCGTTTCTGTGCTGCCTCTTAAGGTCCACAGCTTTTTAAAGCAACAGCCAGGAGCAAAGGCACTCAGCCTTCTTTTCATCCAGGCCCCCCCCCCCACCACCACCACCCCGGCTCCCAGTTTCATCCATTGTATGACTCCAGTTCCCCTGCACAGTTATTTCCACCAGCTCCTGAACCCAGAGTCTAATTGCATGTTTCCTCCCTGTGTTAGTCCTTGGAGATGTTTATCTTTTCTCCAATATACCTGTATCTTTCTGTTTTCTTTTTTTTTTTTTTTAAGATTTTATTTATTTTTTTGACAGAGAAAGAGACAGCGAGAGAGGGAACACAAGCAGGGGGAGCAGGGAGCCCGATGCGGGACTCGATCCCAGGACCCTGGGATCATGACCAGAGCCGAAGGCAGACGCTTAACCGACTGAGCGACCCAGGTGCCCCTGTTCTCTTTTTTAATTTGTAGTTGCTGCATTTGGAGCAGAGTAGGGGTCGACAGTAGGATAAACAGTACCATAGTAATAACAGCTAACATTTATTGAAGACTTGTGAGCTACCGATTTTATATTTTTCTCATGAAATAAACAATGTTTGGAAGTAGGCATTATTATTATACCCATTTCATAGGTGAGAAAACAAAGGCGGAGGCCAGTAAGCAACTGTTCCAAGACCACCAGCTAGGAAGGACCAAGAGTCAAGCCAGATGTCAGATTCCAGAGACCATGCTCTTTATCACTGCTCTACTGATTTCCATCCTGATTAAAATGCTCTGTATAATTCTGATTCTCTCTCTCTCATTCACTTAACTGTGAATATTTTGCACACAGGCAGAATTTTAACTGATGGAAGGAAAGTGGAGCCATATTCCAGGTAAAAAGTAGCATATCAGCCTCATGTGTGTGTGGGTTTTTTTTTTTAAGGTTTTATTTATTTGTCAGAGAGAGAGAGAGAGCACAAGCAGGGGGAGCAGCAGAGGGAAAGGCAGGCTCCCCGCTGAGCAAGGGGCCCGATGTGGGACTTGATCCCAGGACCCTGAGATTATGACCTGAGCCAAAGGCAGACGCTTAACCGAGTGAACCACCCAGGCGTCCCTCAGCTTGTTTTATTTAGTGTTATTCAGTCTAGGCCTATACCTAAAATCAGAAACACAGTTTTCAATGCCTATGTCTTTTCCTAGAGCCCTTTCCACCTTCCCTGAGCTCTAAGCATTTCACACTTGTCCCTAGACACCCAAGACCATCCATACAGGCTTTCCCATGGCTCTCCCTCACTCTGTCCTAGCATCTAATGCCCAGGAAAGCACCTTATTAGGACACCCATGCGAAGTACCTCAGGAGACTTTTGCTTTCCACTTTCCTTGATAGTCCAAAGCCTTAATCTTAAAGGATTACATTTGTGAATATAAGCGAACGGCATGTAGTAACATCCAAAAAAGAGCCACCAACTTCAATTTTAGACTGTGTTATTAAAGATACAAGGTCTAGAAAAGTGAAGGTTTTCAGTCCCACTCTATGCTGTGCTAATAATTCATTCAACAAACGTTAATTGAACAGCTCCTAAGGACCAGGCACTACACAACACACTAAGGACACATGATCATCCTTGCTCCTTTCCAGTCTGCATATAGTCTCCTCATTTAATCCTCACAACAGACCACTCCTGGAACAGTGTGCTCAGTTTGTAAAAATAATCTTCCAGACAATTTTCTGAAAGAGAAAAAAAATGTGTTTTAGAAGAAGGGGTTACTAAAACTGTTACTTGGTCACCTAAGATACTTACAGACTTTTCTTCCTATATTTACTATATAATTTTAAAACACAGGGTCCATAGTGAGGTAGGACACACAGGGAAAGAATAAAAGGATTCCAGGGAAGTGAAACGGTTAGGAAGCAATAATTTGAGAAAAGCTCAATATTTGCTGATTGGAGAACTGCAGTTTGTTTCCTTTTTAGTATTACTAAAAGTCATGACCTGGATCGATCTTTAATTGCTAATGGCAGAGAGTTATGATGTGGGCTCTTAGGATTCAACCCTTCCTAAAATCAACTTCAGAGCTTACAAGTATTTGCTTTGATAAACCAGTAAAGTTATGCCTGAAGATTACGAAGAACTTGACACTGGAGGTAGAGAGACTAGTTAGGAAGCCAACAAAGTCTAAGCAAGATGAAGTCTATGCTTGAGTTGTGGCAGCAGGAATGGAAGGAAAGGCGTTTATGAAACATTACTGAAGAAGAAAAGACCAACTCTGATAACTATATGTGGATGGAAAATGAAGCAAATACCTAGGTTCCAAACTTTGGAGAAAGAGAAGTTAGTGGTGCCATTAAGAGACACAGGGGCCATGGAAGAAGGTGCAGATTTAGGACAACAGATGGATTTAGTTTGATATATATGACTTTGAAGGGTCAGCAAGACACTCAGAAGGAGATATTCAGCAGACAGTTAAAATTAGGTTCTGAGAACTTAAGGATACAGCGATAGATCACACATGTGATCCAGTACCTGTCCAGTACAAAGCCTGGATGCCCTCTACTTTCTGAACCAGTCAGACCAAACCATCTGTAGTTCCCCGACAGAGGCAGCTCTTTCCCATCTACCTCCAAACAAACTTCCCTATAAAGCCAGACACTTTACTTCATACCTGGTTAACTCCTTGTCATCTTTCAGAATGCTCAGGTATCATCTTCCCAAACCTTACTCATTTCCCACCAGGAGGATGGTACCTGCGTCTTAACTCTCTACATATTAGCACCAAATTTTTAGCACCATGCCTAAAATAGCAGCCATTTAAAGACGGTCTGAAAAAAAGGCTCGGCATGTGTTCAATAAGCTTTCGAAGGAACAGGATCCTCTTAGAGGTGACCGCTAAAGAAATGAGCTAGGATGAGACTTCCAAAGGAAAGAAAAGAAAATGAGTTGTCCTAAATATAGGTATTCATCATGGAACATATTCATCTAGGGGTCAGTTCCCGAAAATGCTTCTCAACTTCTTTCAGCCCCAGATACCTCACCTGTGACACAAGGATTGTTACCTACCTCACAGGTTGCTGGAGACATTGAAGGAGATAGCATACACAAGGCACCTAGTATAATAACGTCTGGCACTCAATTAATGTGCCTTCTTGTCCCCAACCCAATGGGAAAATATGTTAGAGCCTGCTTATTTCTTCACAACTTTAGTAACTGCTACAGCCTGAAAAGCAATCCAACATAGAAAAATAATGGATCTCTGAAAAAGGGAGGCTAGACCCGTCAGATGCTCTCCTTTGTTTTTTTTTCTATCTCAACACTATTGTTAATTCTGGCTAGATAATTCTTTGTTGTTGGAGGGAGCTTCATGTGCGTTGTAGAAGGTTAAGCAGCATCCTTGAACTCTACTTACTAGGTGCCACTAGCACTCCCTACCAAGAATGTCCCCTGGGAGGTAAAATTTCACCAGGTTGAGAACTACTACCCTAGAGCTAACTGAAATTCTCAAAGTCCTAAGTACTTTCTCTGACATCTACAAACATGTCTCATACATTTATTTTTTCCCCACCAATTGATTCTATACATTAAATTTTGCTTAGGCTTTATAAGCTGTTCCCCTTTAAAATCAACCAAAACTGGTAGCTAGCCCTTTATTTATTTATTTTTTTAAGATTTTTATTTATTTATTTGAGAGAGAGAGAGTGAGAGAGAGAGCATGAGGGGAGAGAGGGTCAGAAGGAGAAGCAGACTCCCTGCTAAGCAGGGAGCCCGATGTGGGATTCGATCCCAGGACCCTGGGATCATGACCTGAGCCGAAGGCAGTCGCCTAACCAACTGAGCCACCCAGGCGCCCTGGTAGCTAGCCCTTTAAATGTCAAGCCAGTCATCATAGGTAACGCATGCAGTCCAACCACTCAGGGCGTTATCACACTGCAACCCTTAAAGCCAAATATAATAAAAGCAGGAATAGCTAATCCCAAAAGGTCTTCACACAAAATTAAGAGATTTGTTCAAGTACTCAAGTGTCTAATCTTTTAACTTCATGTCTACAGATGGCACTAAGTAGATATACAACATGAGCTTTAGTTGCCTAAGGACTTTTCCAATTTTTGTTTGTTTTTAAGTAAGCTTTTTGCCCAACATGGAGTTTGAACCCATGACCCTGAGATCAAGAGTCACATGCTCTACCGACTGAGCCAGCCAGGCACCCCAGGACTTTCACAAGTTTTAAACAAACACTAATGACGCATACAATACGTTCTGTATATTTAAGAATTAAGTATGATATGCCTATATATTGCAACGACAGAAAAAGTTATGTACATTAACAACAAAAAAAATAAGCAAACGTAGAGAAACAAAAACAAGGGGTTTTGGATAATTGTTTGAGGTTAGTTAAGTATAGCATGGTAATTAAGAGCACAGACCTGGAATCAGACTACCTGGATTAAAATCCCAACCCTACCACTTACTAGATGGGTGACCTTGATCAATTTACTGAACATCTCTATGCCTGTTTCCTCCTTGGTAACATGAAGATAATTATAGTATCTACCTTCTAGGGTTGTTGTGGGATTGAATGAGTTAAAATAGGTAAATTGCTGAAACAGTGCCTGATACATACTTAAGTATTAAACATTATTATTTATCATTGTTTTTAAGGATACATAAGCAGAAAGAAGTGTTTCGTGGGTGGTTATATAAAAGTAGAAACAGCAGAGTCAAACAACTGACTTGCACCCAGACACTCTGGATTCACATTTCCTTAACGAATTGTTTCATTTGGAAGCTTCAATTTCCTCATCTGTAAAACAGGAAAGTGCTCTGAAAATGAATTAGCATAAGGAAAAATCTAAGAGCCATATGTTTAGTGGGATAGTGGGGAAAAGTTGCATCTGTCTTCTAATTTGGTAGAGGAAACTTGTGAAGGACATACCTTTAAAGAAATAACTCTAGTTATGGGCAAAGTAGGGAAAGCACATGCCTTGAACCCAGGTAGGTCTGATTCAAAAAGCCTTTGCTTTATTTACTCTATGGTCTGAAAGCTTAAAGTAAAAATAAAACATCCTGAGTTGTTATAAGAAAAAAGAAGTTTATTATTTTTAATAAGGTAAGCACACTAATTGAGAGTAGTAGGAATACACTGAAGGCACTGGCAGGGATTTGATCACCATCCATTCAAAACAGCATGAAAACACTACCAGGCCCCTAACTGACCTTTCCTTTTCATTTACGAATGCTTCATTCTTTCGGGGGTGAAGAAGGATGATGCTGGAAAAAATGAGACTTGTCTTGTATCATCAAGGAAAGTCCCAATAGTTTTAAATCAATTTATGTCTATTTTTAGACAGAAAAATCAATGCCTTCCAACAAACATTTCAAAATCATCCAGGACTGTGCATGTTGTACTTTATACTTATTAAGAGGGAATATTTTAACAAACAACTTTTTTAAAAAGTTGCAACATCAATCACACGTGAGGCAGGTCGGTGTTAGGGGCGGAACTGTTTCAACTGCTGCCAAAAAGTGCAAAGAAAAAAAGAAAAATCAACACTTCCTATCTGTTCTGCGAAATTCCGCCCCCGCAAAGCCTCGAAGGCGGGGTATCTGGGTCCCTGCACAGGATCTTCAAAGGTGTCAACTTTCAGAGTATGTACAAAAAGGAAGGTCAAAGCGACCTTCCGCGACACTTACGAAAAATCCCCAAGAATTTTGTCTTTGCCCCAGGGTAGAGCAGTCGCTGGACCTCCTCCTCGTTACCCCCCTGCCCCCACCCCAGGGAATAGGAGGTGGCCGCATTAGACTCTGCTCTGGTCAGCTCTGGTCCTCCAGGGTCACATTACCCCAACCAGGGGAAGGCTCCCACGTGGCGCCCTCAGCCCGCCCACAGCCGAGTAGGTGCTCCCCAAGCCGGCGTTCTGATTGGCCAAGAGCAGCCGGAACCGCTCCGGAGTAGGCAGCTACTCTGCCATACTGGGCTGGCCGCCGGGCGAAAGGTCACCGCCGTGGGGGCAGCTCCCCGAGCAGCCGGTCCTTGTGCGTTGGCCCCATGCTGGCAGCGAGAACACCATTCGCTGCCGGAGCCGCGCAACCCCACGTGGGCCCTGGTTAGCGACAGGCGCCGTCACCCTCCACCCTACGTCGAGTAGCGCTCACCTCAGCGCTTGGGGCGCCTCCACCTTCAGCCTTTTGGGCTTCGGCTCCCCTTCGGCCGCAGCCATCTTCGTGCTCCCACCCCACTTAGGCTCCGCAGTGCGCCCCACCCCTTCTGCACCTTGACCCCACCTCCTCCCTTCATCACCGCCTCCTTCTCCCAGAACCCCGCCTCTCCTGACTCTTTCCACTCGGTGTGTTTCACTTCCACAGCCATTGGCCCAGCCCCTTTCTGGCCCCGCCCACCCGGGGGGGGGGACCACAGACTGAGTTAGGCTGCGTACGAGCGCCTGAGTCCACATAGTGCGAAACCCGCTTTCTTCTAGGTTCTGGGTGATCTAGAAGATTTAGATCCTAAACCTCAAGAGACATCTTTTTTCTCGTTCAACGTCTTACCACTTATTTAATCTTTCCGATACTGTAGCCCGAGTTGGTTTCTTTGAAGCTGTTAGTCAGGCAACCTATTGGGCAACCCAACTGCGGGGTCCTCGCGGCCTTCTCAGCTGCCTCAGCCTGGGTCCGGAGTGGACCTGGCGCCGAATCACTGGCTGGCCCAGGTGTCGGGGTGAGTGTGGGGGGCGGGGAGCCTGCGGACAGGGAACAGCTCGAAAACTGGGGAGCAGACTGAGTAGCTGGGGCTCCGGACTCCAGCCTGGGCTGCGGGAGAGTGTCTGATGCTGACCGCGCCTCCCTCTCGGCCTCCTGGGCTTTCTTGCCGGCAGGGCCGGAAGGGAGAGGTGCACCTGCAGCCCGGCCTTCTCGGGTCCCAGGCCCAAGAGGTTCAGACTCGTTGGCGTCCCTCCCCGTGCTTCGGCGCGGGAAAAAGATCACCCACGGTGAGCAGGAGTACCAACAACTTGGACCTGAGCTTCTGCTTTGGAAGACAAAACTCCTGACTAACCTGAACAGACGTCCTGTTAGAGGGTGGCGCCTCGATGAGCTTGGGGTACGGAATACCGTGAGGAGGGTGTTGCAGTTCTTAAGGAGAGGTGACAGGAATCTAAACTGAGATGGAAAAGTGATGAGCGCTGTGGCTGGTTGGATTTGTTGGATTTGGATTGTGCCCGAAGTTGAAGCTATAGCCTATATGATTAAGAAGGTGGTGCCATTAAAATAAGGAGACCTTACATGAGGAGGAGGAATTTTGTAGAAATATCGAGTTTGAAACAGTGGCTTAGGTGTGGATGGTAGAAAGAGTAAAAGGGGGTGGGGGGAGGAAGGCTGGGAAGTAAGCCGAAAAGAAACTTTCAAGGTAAGAACCAAATCAGGTGAAGTTTCACGTAATAAGGTAATAAGTATTTGTTTTGGTTTGGGGAAAGTTATCAATGGCATGAAATGCTGCAAGGGTCAAAGGAGGAAGTTGAAGTCTGAGGCTAGGTAGCTGGATTTGATAGTTAGGAAGTCATTAGGCCATTTGAAAGAGGTGCTTTAATACAGTCAGTAACTGGTTAAGAGAAACTGCAAGTGTAAACTAATCCTTCATCATTTGGAGCAGGAAGCAAGATTATTGAGGATGTCAAGTCAAGGATTGGGGTTTGTCTTAAAGAATACAAGGCACTTTATGTTTTGGGGCAGAAAGCAAGTAACCAATGTGTAAGATTAAAGATTCAAGAAAGAGGAGATAAGACCCAAGAAGAGAGAGAATGGAGTGGGATCAAAATTACAAATGGAAGGATTAGTTTTGGAGATAGAGGAGGACATTTTCAATTGAGACTATAGGAAAAGCTGGGGAATGAGGTGAATGAGGAATTACCTGAAATTTACATATCTTTGGTAGGAACGCTCTCTTTGCAGTAAGGTTAGTTTTTCTTACTAAATCTTAGGATTTTTACAATATTTCTAAACATTCACCATAATATACTATTGGAGTTCCCTGCAGAATAGAAATTTTTAAGTAGCCCAATAATATCTCAATGCATGAGTAGCAAATGGCTTTTATAGAGAAGAGGAACTCTCTCTCCCTCTACAGATGATCTCTCCTACTACACAGAAAAAATAGAAGCGCTCATCTTCCTACAACCAAATGTACAAACCTTCTTCCCTTTTGTTTAAAGAGGAAAAGTGTCCAGGGGCGCCTGGGTGGCTCAGTCAGTTAAGTGGCTGCCTTCAGCTCAGGTCACGATACCCAGGGTCCTCAGCAGGGAGCCTGCTTCTCCCTCTCCCCCACTTGTGCTCTCGCGTGTGCACACACTTTCTTTCTCTCAAATAAATAAAAATCTAAAAAAAAAAGAGGAAAAGCGTCCCTTACTAAGGAAGGCAGATCCTTTCATCTAGTCTCCCAATACCATCCTCCCCTACCCTATTAGGATCCTCTTTTTTTCAATTATTTTCTCTCTCTTATATTATTGGCCTTTCCCCTTCTACTCACACTTTTCCTTCAGCAATTAGAAATATTCTTCCTTAACTGTGTGAAATACTCCCATTTATTTTCATGTCTTTTCATCCTCTTCACAGCTAGAGTTCTTGAATGTATCATCTACTCTCCTTATCTCTAATTTTCCCACTTCTTGTTATTTCTTAGCCCATTTCAGCCTGTCTTGTTTCCTGCATTCCACTGAACTATCACTAAAACTACCTTTGCTAAATTCACCAATGTCCTCTATGTGTTAAGTCATAAATTCTCAATAGGGACAAAAATTGCTTCTTGTGAGGCAAAAAAAACCCAAACAAACATACTCTTTATATATAAAACACAGTATATTTACAGTATATAAGGAGATACACAGATATATATTATGTAATATTAAAATTTTATGGGGTCGGGTGTGATTGAAGGGGAGTCTGAAAAAGCCCCTCAGCAGGCAATTAAAAAAAAGAGACATTTTCAGTTCTTTTTTTTTCTTTTTTTGTTCAGTTCTTGTAGCTTGACCTCTTTGTGCCATTTAAAATGTTTAGTATTCCATTCTTCTGGAAACACATTAACACAACGCTAGTTACTAAAAATCGTTAGCCCCCCCCCCGCCTTTTTTTATTGCTCTTCAGCCACATCTTCTCAGCCTTTTTTTTAGGCCCACTTCCTTGACCCACTTGCTATTCAGATGTTGGAGTTCTTTCCATAGGCTCTCTTCTTACTATGTACATTCTCTCTTTGTAGTTTTTTTCTCCTTGTAGCTGTAATTCCCATTAACAAAAAGTCATGTTTACTCATAAGTGTGTCTCCAACTCAGCTTCTCTCTGAAGCACTAGACCTACATATATAATAGTCTTCTGAATATATCCATTTGGGTCAAATATATCCAGAATTGGGTCAATATACAGGACCAGGGCTAAGTGCCTCATTTTTCCTCTCATCTCCGCCCCCCAGATCCACCTAATCTGCTCAAGCCTAAACATTTATCTTTTTATTTTACTCCATCCCCGCTGTCAACACTGTAGTCCAGGCCATCATCCTAATTCATCTCTGAACTGGTGTCCTATTATTCAATTTCCACAGTGCAATCTCTCTTAAAACTGTAAATTGGATTTTATGAATTCCCTGCTTAAAACCATAAAAAACTGCACTGAGAATTAAGTGAACCAATCTCTGCTTATCTCCTTCCCAGTCTCATCTCACCACTTCCCTTCACCTCCTAAAATTGCTAAATTTGTATTGGATTTCTTTACTTGTGTTCTCTGTCACCTCAAAGACTTGTGGAATTTTGAAGGACACTGTACTTCCCCTGTCATAATAGGAATTGCATCTTACTGTAATAAGTTGTTTGCCTTCTTTGCTGAACTCTAAACACTCTGAGTTCAGGGACTCTTTGTCCACCTTTCTATCCCCATTGCTTACTATATATAAAACATATTCAGAACTACTTGTTGAATGAATAAATGGTCAAAATACTGTCTGAGAATTAGAGAAGCTAGAGTCTTCCCTGGTCTCATTCTCTTACCTTGCATATAGGCTCTTCTATGCCTCTGTTCTGTTTTATGTAGAAGGAATACATTTTCTTTTTTAGACATTATTCCAAGGGTATTTTGACTACTGATCTTCCTCGACTTCTGTTGAGGTTATGTCCTGAAAATATTGTAAGTCAAAGATGCATTTAATATACCTAAACCTACTGAGCCTCATAGCTTAGCCTACCCTACCTTAAATGTGCTCAGAACACTTAACATTAGCCCACAGTTGGGCAAAATTATCTAACACAAAGTTTATTTTATAGTTAAGTGTTGAATATCTTGTGTAATTTATTGACTACTGAAGTGAAGAACTGAATGGTTGTAAGTGTATTGGTTGTTTACTCTGGTGATCAGGTGGCTGACTGGGAGTTTCGTCTTGCTGCCTTTACCCAGCATCTCAAGAGATTATTATATCACTCTCCCAGAAAAAGATCAAAATTCAAAATTCAACGTATGGATTCTAATGGATGCATATCACTTTTGCACGATTGTAAAGTAGAAAAATCTTACATCAAACCATCGTAAGTCAGGGACCATCTGTATTATAATTGCATTGTTTGTGAATCATCGGGTTGACTGTTCAGCATGGGTAAAGAGGATTTATGAAATATTTAAGCTGCAAAGTTCTGATGGAACTTTCTCAAGTGGCTTTAAAATAAGCTGGTAGCATTCTGTTTTCTGATTCAAAATTCACTAAGAACACAAAGATGGTTGTGGTTGCACTGAGTGTGTAGCTTTCCCAGAAAGTTTATTAGAATGATGAAAAGAGTTACAGCAGCTACTAAAAGGATAAGTAACTAAAGAAACAGACTAATTTACACTGCCACGTGTGGCATTTATTTAATTGTTATATGCATTAGGCTCTTGATCATAAAGGAATAGAAGAAATAAGCTCTTTTTTCTTACAATAGAAGGGTAAGGTGGGTTTTAAAGCTAAGCACTGTTGAGAGCTACAAGTGTTATGCTTTCATCTTAGCACTAAGGATAATAAACCCAGATGGCCGGTTTAACTTACTGTATTCTTCTGAGATTAGAACTATTGCCAACAAAAACAACTTTGGTGCAAACTTCCTGGAAAGATTTTTTCACCAGTTTAAGAGGATGAATAGGAACTTGGCCTCTAAAATAAAGGAACTATGAAGTCACTTGCTTCAAGAGCAAGCAGCTCTTTTAGGGTATACTGTGGCAACAAAGTACCACAGATCCATATGAACTATACCTTCTATAGGATGAATGGTTTTAGAAGATAACTTATGTCTGCTCTTTTAAATATAATTTCTGCTCTAAATAATTTATTAGAACACATTTTGGCTTCTAACTAAAGAAGCACATCTTTCAGCTCTTCTTAAATTATAAGCTCAAAGAGCACATTTGCTGCTCGGTCCAGTATGGTAACAACCAACTACATGTAGTTATGTACATTTAAATTAGTTAAAATTAAAACTTCAGTACATCCATTGCATTAGCCACATTTCAAGTGTTCAGTGGCCACATACGACTAGTGGAGACTGTATGGGACAGCCCGGATATAAGACATACCATCATTGCAGGAAATCCTGTTGGACAGTGCAGCATTAGAGTATGTTCCTAACAATTAGTCTCCTGGAGTCGGGTAAGAACAGGAGCCTGAGATTCATCCAGACCTGGGTTTGAACCCTAGCTCTGATACTTATTGTATGATCTGATTTAACATTTCTAAGACTTTATTGTCTTAGCTTTAAATGGGGATAAGCGCAATATTTGTAACATTGAGTCGTGAAGATTCAATGAGATAATGTAGGGAAGTGCCTAGCATAGTGCCTGGCCTACAGTAAGTACTCAGTACCTTTTAGATATTATTAATTTATTTATTTTTGATGAATAAAAAACTTTGAATAGAGCTGAAAATTTAATTTTGTAAAGAGTACCATATTCCATAGCTGGCTCACTTAAAGTGCTCAAATCTGAGTCTCTGAGTGGATTACAATGTTCTCCTTTCAGCTACACGTTGTATTTCAGATGAAGATTTTATTCTAAGAAAATGTGTCCTAATACAAATTTAGTTGCAGATCTTATCATTGGATATTCCTATTTCATTTTTTTTTAAGTGTATCAGCAGACGTTATAGTTAAAGCCAGTAGGTTCTCTATAGCAAGTATTCCAATGACACTACTTAGTACTCAAATAGAAATATAATGCTGACACAAAGCAAACCTGTTAAACAAAGCATCTGACTAGATGAAGTAGAAAAATTTAACAGGTTTCAGTATTAATCTAGAAAAATTGAGTAGGTCCGAAGCCTCAGGGTTTATTGCTGCCAACTCACATTGATTGCTTGGCTAAATAGAGATGCCTTTGAACAAAGAAACATTGTTTCTAATAAACAGGAACCTGAAAATGTTAACAGCATTCATATTTATTAATACAGTAATTACTAAAATACATCTTAGTAATTAGTAATTTACATAAAAACTTCTGAACATGTGCCAAATGGGAAGGGGAAATCATCACCAGCTTAAATGTCAGCTGCTTTCATAAAATAAATGACTTGCTCTCAAAAGAACTGGTCAGGTTGGTGGCATTGTTTTCTGTCTGAAGAGAATTGAATGAATCCATTCTGGAAAGTCTTCCTTTCCTCTTTGGAATTTATCTTCATGCAGAGAAACTGTATGTATTCATTTTAAATTTTTTACACTTAGACTACACTTACACAATACTATAATTTTTAATTAGTGGACCACTAGGCTAAACACCTGATAAGTAATGTTATCTACATAAAAGAAAGGAACACGTTAAGGTAATTAGATATTTTTCTACTGTCCCTCATTTGTAAAGATAATAAAGTTTTTATTTGAAATGTAGTTAACACTCAGAAAATTATATGTCACAATGTAAAACCCAATGAATTGTCACAAAATGAATATAACTTGTAACTATCATCTAGATCAAGAAATAGGGGCGCCTGGGTGGCTCAGTTGGTTAAGCGACTGCCTTCGGCTCAGGTCATGATCCTGGAGTCCCTGGATCAAGTCCCACATCGGGCTCCCTGCTTGGCGGGGAGTCTACTTCTCCCTCTGACCCTCCCCCCTCTCATGTGCTCTCTCTCTCTCATTCTCTTTCTCTCAAATAAATAAATAAAATCTTTAAAAAAAAAAAAAAAGAAATAAAACATTACAAGCACCTTAGGAAACATCCCCCATGCCCCTCTTAGTCACTACCCCCACTGTCCATAAAAGATTTCTCAAACCATAGATTAGTTTTGTCTGTTCTAGAAAGTCATATAAATAGAATTATACTGTATGTATCCTTTTGCATCTGGTTTTGTTTGTTCAGTATTGTGTTTGTAAGGTTCATCCATATTTGCTTCATGTAGCAATAGTTTGTTTTCATTGCTGTATATTATTTCATTTTAATAGTACACTATAGTTTCTTTTTCCATTGTACTATTAATAAATATTTTGAGTTCAAGGTTTTCACTATAACAGTATATTTTTATACATATTTTTGGTGCACATTTGTACACATTTATGTTTAATGCACCTGGGAGTAGATTCGTGTGTCACAGTTATTAAGAATATTTTTTAAGTGAAATATAATTCACATATTATGAAACTCATCATTTTAAAGCATACCATTTAGTAGTTTTTAGTATATTCACAAAGTTGCACAACCATTATCTCTAATTCCAGATTTTTATCACCTTAAAAAGAAATGGCAAACCCATAACCGCTAACTCCCCATTGTTTTCCTTCCACCCAGCCCCTGGCAACCACTAACCTAATTTCTGTCTCCATAGATTTGCTTATTCTGGACATTTTAGAAAATAAAATCACACAATATGTGACCCTTTATGTCTGACCTCTTTTACTTAGCATAATGTTTTCATGGTTCATTCCTTTTTATGGCTGAATAATATTCCATTGTTGGAAAATTATTTACCTGTTCATCAGTTGATAGACATTTAAGTTGTCTCCACTTTTTGACTATTCTGAATAATGCTGCTAGGAACATTTGTATACAAGTTTGTTTTGTTTTGTTTGTTTGTATACAAGTTTTATATGGACATCCATTTCCAGTTCTCTTGGTTATATATCTAGGAGTACAATTGCTGAGTTTTTTGGTAACTCTATCTTCAACTTTTTGAAGAACTCACTGTTTTCCACAGCATCTGTACCATTTTACATTTCTACCAACAATGTATGAGGATTCCAGTTTCTCCACCTTCTTGTCAATACTTGTTATTGTCCGCATCTTAATTATATCTAGCCTAATGGATATGAAATGTTACCCCATTGTGATTTTGATCTACATTTGAAAAGATGTTGAGCACCTTTCCATGTGCCCAATAAGCATTGATCATTTATATGTATATCTTCTTTGGATTCCTTGCCCATTTTTTTTATTGTGTTGTCTTTTTATTATTCAGCGGTAAGCGTTCTTTTTATATTCTGGATAGTAGTCCCTTATAAGATACATGGTTTGCAATTATTCTCTCATTCTGTGGGTTGTCTTTTTATTTTCTTGATAATGCCTTCAAAATACAAAAGTTTTAAATTCTGATACAAGTCCAGGTTATCTGTTTCTTTTTTTGTTGCTTGTGCTTTTGGTGTCATCTAAAAAAATTATCTAATCCAGGGTCATGAGGGCTTAATGGATACTTTTTTCTAAGAGTTTTTAATAGTTTCAGCTTTTATATTTAGGTCTTGATACATTTTGAGTTAATTTTTGTATATGGTATAAGGTAGAGGTCCAAACTCATTCTTTTGCATGTGGGAATCCAGTTGTCTGAGCACCATTTGTTGAAGACTGTTCTCTCTCCCACTGAATGGTCTTGGCAATTTTATAAAAAATCAGTTGACCACATATGTAAAGGTTAATTTGAGAATTCTCCGTTCTGTTCCATTGATCTGTATGACTATTCTGCCAGTACCACATAGTACATTTGTAGTAGGTTTTAAAATCTAGAAGTATGAGTCCTCCAAATTTTTTCTTTTTCAGGAGTGTTTTGGCTATCCTTTGTCTCTTTCATTTCCATATGAATTTTAGGACTATCCTCTTAGTTTCCACAAAAAAAGGCAGCTGGCATCATAGAAGGGATTGCATTGAATCTTAAGCCAATTTGGGGAGGTATTGCTATCTTAACAATATTAAGTTTTCTAATCCATGAATGTGAAATGTCTTCCCATGTTTTAGATATTTTTAATTTCTAATTTCTTACAATGATGTTCTGTACTACTCAATGTATACTAATAATGTTCCTACAGTTCTGTACTAATGATGTTCTATACTATTCAATGTACTTGCACTTTTGTTAAATTTAGTCCTAAATATTTTGATCTTCTTGATGCTCTTGTAAATGGAATTATTTTCTCAATTTCATTTTCAGGTTATTCATTGCTATGTGTAGAAATACAATTGGTTTTTTAAAAATATTAATCTTGTATCCTGCAACCTTGTTGAACCCATTTATTAGCTATGATTTTGTGCATGCGAGCATGTGTGGGGGTGTGTGTGTGTTCTTAGGACTTTACATATACAAGATTGTATCATCTGCAAATTGAGGTAGTTTTATTTGTTCCTTTCCAATTTGGAAGCCTTTTTTTCATTTTCTTGCCAAATTGCCCTGGCTAGATTCTCCAGTACCCTATTGAATAAAAATGGTGAGAATGAACACCATTGTTTATTCTTGATATTAAGGGGAAAGCTTTTAATCTGTAGTCATTAAATATCATGTTAGTTATGGGATTTTCACAGATGCTCTGCTCTCTTGGGGTTAGGAAGTTTCTTTTTCTAGTTTTAAGTGTTTTTATTGTAAACGGGTGCTAGATTTTATCAAAAGATTTTCCTGCATGTTTTGAAATCATTATATGTTTTTTTGTCTTTTATGTAGATTGTATGTTACATTGATTTTCATATGTTGAACCAATCTTCCATTCTTGGAATAAACCCCATTGGTCTAGGTGTATAATCTTTATATGTTGCTGGATTCAGTTTATTAGTATTTTGTCAAGTTTTACAGCTATTCTTAAGTGATATTGGTCTGTAGTTTCTTCTATTGCCTTTGTCTGGTTTTGATGTCAGAATAATACAAGGATACTTTTTGATGTACACTAAATTTAAACTTTTTTCCCCCCAGAAAATGATCCACAGTCTATTTCTCATAAACTGTTCCGGTGACATATTTCTAGAGAAGCACTGGAAGAGCGTTGTAAGCCAGTCTGTCTGTGATTATTTCTTTGAAGCTCAAGAGAAAGCTGCTGATGTTGAAAATGTACCACCTGTCATTTCAACACCTCATCACTACCTCATCAGTATCTACCGGGACAAGCTCTTCTTTGTGTCTGTCATACAGACTGAAGTGCCCCCTCTCTTTGTAATTGAGTTCCTACATCGAGTTGCTGACACTTTTCAGGTTGGTTATTCATCAAATCTTTTGAACTTAAATTAATCAAGTTAGTTGGGGGTGGGACACATAATTATATTCTTTAATTATCCAGCTTTGGATGTGTCTTCCATCTATCTCTTCTTTTCAACTAAGCATAAATTCATAAACCCTTTTTTTGTAGGGTGCACAGCAGTACACATGGCTGCTCCATTCACTGTTTCAGTAGAACATAGTAATCTCATGGTCATGGAAGCCATATTTATATGTATTACAGATTATGTCATCAGGAAACAGTAATGCCCTCTACATAAAGATCTTTGAATGGTTCCAAAATTTTTATTGGTTATGTAATCTTCTAATATTTACATTTTATTATCTTGCTAAGTATACCAAATAACTGAACACTTAATCTGTGTTTTGGGGGGGTATCTAATCAGGGAAAATTAAGTTTATAGATCACATCCTAGTTTAATGTTTCAATGTACTCTCTGTCTTAATATATAATAGGAAATCAGTTCAATCTAAAAATATTGAGAAAATATTGAGGAATAGAACTGTGGAGGGTTTTTTCCCTCTGACTTATATCTTAAACGATGAATTATGCTACTCTAAGTTTATCCTTCTGAACAGAGTGTTTAGAAAGCCTTTCTTCATGCCTTCCATTGTGCAATATTATGTACATTTTGTTAAGGACTACTTTGGTGAGTGTTCGGAAGCTGCAATTAAGGATAATGTGGTCATTGTATATGAGCTCTTGGAAGAAATGTTAGACAATGGATTTCCACTGGCTACTGAATCTAATATTTTGAAAGAACTGATTAAACCACCAACAATTCTCCGTTCTGTCGTCAACTCTATCACAGGTAAGGTGAAAACATGCTGCATTAGGAACTGAGCAATTAAAGCTTTATAAACAACTCCTTGTTGCTTATGATCTGGCAGATTATTAAGGTAGTCCAGTTTGGCCAGAGTTAAAGTTAGTGGTATTGTTAAAATGAATGTGTATTTCTTTTCATGGGGAAACTCGGTCTTAAATGATAAAGAAAACTTGATTATTCTCTTTTATTATAGGTTTTTCTATAGGCCCACAAAAAACATTATTACTATTACTTAAAACTAATAAGACTGAATAAATTTTCCCAGTTAATCGTAAAGAAGCCCATATAGTGAGGTTATAAAAGGGAAACCTATATGTGAGGCTACTTAGAAGAACATTTAGTCTATTTATAGACTGGCATTTTAATATTTAAATTAGCATTATTTTATGTGATGTGATGAAGATGTTAACTAACAGTACCCTGGGTAATCATTGTAGTATATAAGTGTATCAAATCAACATGTTGTATACCTTAAACTTAACACAATGTTATATGTCAATGATATCTCAATAAATGCTGGGAGAAAAATAAAAATTAATAAATAGCATTATAAAACTGGCATTATGTTGTTACCCCCAAATTACTAGGAAAAAGAAAATTTAAGACTCTCTACCACAGAGTACATATTGTCTCCTCCAAGTCTTTCTTTTATACATGCAGAATTATTAAAACAAAAAGAGATAGGAAATTAGTCTATTTGTGAGATCTCACGCATTGTGGGCCTTGTACTTGTGTTATAAATTTCTAATTTTTGTTTATTTCTTGAGTATAGCTAGAAATTAAGTACATCCAGATGATAGTATTTTTTGAGAGTATTGAAGTCTCCTAGAGGAAGATTTCTGTGAAATGTTACGTGCCACACCAGCTATGCTGTCTGCCATTTTAAACCCCTCTCGAAGTGTATTGACCTAAAAAATGGGGCAAGAGAGGCCTATGAAAAAGCTTTATTCATCTTCTGTATAAGGCGGAGCGGAGCATTAGGAGAAATTCAAGGAAAGATAAGATGGAGTAAATGTGCCTAAAACTTATGCTCTGTTTGGGAGTTTGGGAAAAAAAATTAAAGTACATAAATAATATAAGATTGTAAAAGGCAATTCCATACTTTATAAACAATACAAGGACACTGAAAGTATACATGATATACTTTACAAAACTATAAAAATTTCTCTTAATTACACATAAACATTCATACAGACAAAAAAGTTCTGAAATGTTTTCAATGACCATCTCCAACTAAGGAACTACATACTATCTTTATTTTTGCTTTATATACTAATTTCTAAAATAAACATGTATTTTATAGTTACTAAAATATAGAATGAAAGTATATAGGTTATTAAGGCAGTGCATTATGAAATTAAAGAAAATGGTTCAGTAGATGAACTGTGGTGCTTGGCCCCAGTGCAGGGCCCTAGAGAATCAGCAGAATTTAGGGAGGGAGGGAGGAATAAGAGCATTCTATAGATGGAACTATATGAGAAAAAACACAAAGTGAAAAACCTTGAATTGTATGAATTCATTTAGCAGGAACAGAGCTGTTTTTTTAGCTGAGTAATGAGATATAAAACTTAAGAGTTGAGGAAATTCTTGAATGGTAGGCTAAATATTTAATTTTTATCATAAAGCCAGTGTGGAAACATTGAAAGTTTGAACAGGAAGGTGAAAGCAGTGTTCTTAGAAAATTCTTGAAAGCAAAAGGTTTGGAGAAACAAACACTGATCAAATTAGACTGTAAAGTTGTATATACAGTATGATTGCAACTATATTTTAAGGTGCAGTCAGAAAAAAAGCAAACTTATCAAAATAGAAAAAAATAAGTGCAACCCATTTATGAGGGAAATGTTTAAAGAAATATACCAAAATGTTAATGGTAGTTGTAGTTTGGTAATAGGAAGATAGATTCTTTTTAGCCACTTTTCTGAACTTTCCATGTGTTGTTATTAAGCATGTACTACTTTTGAGTTGGAAATGTAAATTAACCAAAATGTTAAATATGTCACAGCTCAAGGGTATGTTTTGGACAACTAGACTTATTTTCAGACATATGTCAATTTACCAGTAAATTAGCCAGATACTAAACATGAGCCATATTGCAGCCATATGGGTGTGCCGACCTAAAAATGGGAAAAGAATGTGTTCTTCATCCAGTTACTCCGCTGAGGCCTGCTTGGCAGCATATCATGTAGAATTTAAGCTGCATACCAAAGGGCCTACTTATCACTCTGTATTCTCAGTGGAGACATTTTATCAGCAGAAGGTTTTAAAACAACTAGCCTCTTTTCTTCATCAGTGGCAGCATAACGAGATTCTGTTGTTGAGCCACTGAAATTAGGTTAGGTTACTGTTAACACACAGGAAGCAAAAGATAAGTAAATGAATTTAACCTGGTTTGGCACATAGAGGACCACATGGCCTATTTCTGTCTTCTAGAAATTTGATCACGTTAGTATGGATATATCTCCCAACAATTCTGGAAACTATCCACAATGTCAATGAAGAAAAACCCAAACATTAAAGCAGCAGCTACGGCATTTTTTTTTTCCTGTTAATAGCTTTTCTTTCTTTCTCTTTTTGTTTTTAAAGTAAACTGTACACCCAATGTGGGGCTCAAACTCATGACCCACAGGTCAAGAGTCTCACACTCTACCGACTGAGCCAGCCAGGCACCCCTGTTAATAGCTTTCCTGATCACCGTTTTATGCATTACCTTTGCTTTCTCCTTTTCCGGTTTTCTAGGCAGTAGTAATGTTGGGGACACACTCCCCACTGGGCAGCTGTCCAACATCCCATGGCGCCGGGCAGGGGTAAAGTACACAAACAATGAAGCCTATTTTGATGTCGTTGAAGAAATAGATGCAATTATAGATAAATCAGGTAATTGTGGGCATGTGGTCTTATTTGGGAAAAACAGTTGAGCTGACATAAGCTGAATAGAAAATTGACATCCCTTGGTGGTATGGTTTCAGCAGAAAGGCATTCATTTCTTAATAGCTTAAAAAACTGTTTATTTTGCCCAGAGGTTACATATAATTTTCATAACCACTAGCTGAGATCTGCCAAACCTTTGTAAATCAGATCTCATGCTGCCTTATTTTAAACCAGTTATTACCCTGTATGCCTCTCCCTCTTGCCGTTTTTTCAACATTTATCGTTTATCTGCCATGCACCATACTTTTGCTACCACTGTATATGCAGTACTTCTAATAAAGACCCCAGAGAAAATAGCGGTACTGTACTAGAACCGTAAAATTTTATTAAAAACATCTAGTCCAACCCTCACATTTTATGCATAAGGAAACTGAGGCTCAGAAGCGTTTAGTAATCTGCTTAAGGTCACACAGCTAGTTGGTGTGTGAAAATGAGCTATTGTGAATTAATAGCCAATATCTTTTCTTCAGTGAGTGCCCTTTTCATTATAAAATTCCATCATACAGAATAAATAGCTGTATTATTACAGAATAATGGCTCCTATTTCTTGAAAGTTAACAGCTTAGTCCATTTCAATGAGAAATTTTCCTCATTTTTAAATTCCATTAAAAATATTTTAACTTCACTTTTTTTTTCTAAGAGGGAAAGAGTTGGGGGAGAGGGCAGAGGCAGAGGGAGAGAGAGAATCTTAAGCAGGCTCCACACGCAGCATGGAACCCAAGGCGGGGCTCTATCTCATGACCCTGAGATCATTGACCTGAGCCGAAACCAAGACTCAGACGCTTAACCGACTGAGCCACCCAGGCACCCCAAAAATATTTTAATTTCATATCCAGCTGTCTTACAAGGTTGACTCTATCAAGATAGAGGCAGGTTTGGGGCACCTGGGTGGCTCAGTTGTTAAGCATCTGCGTTCAGCTCAGGTCATGATCCCAGGGTCCTGGATTGAGCCCTGCATCAGGCTCCGTGCTCTGCGGGAAGCCTGCTTCTCCCTCTCCCACTCCCCCTGCTTGTGTTCCCGCTCTCGCTCTGTGTCTCTGTCAAATAAATAAATAAAATCTTAAAAAAAAAAAATAGAGGCAAGTTTGATATTCCTTAGAATTACCACAGTCCTACCAGAGTTAGGTGTGGGCCCTGGTACTTAGTGAAGAAGCTGTCATAACGAATGTGATGGATCCCCTGTCCACTAACTTGTTAGTAGATGTGCATGTTTCATTATATCTGACACCCAGGAGGTGTCTGCATAACTTCAGATACAGTGATCATTCTAGTAAAGGCTCAGATTCCAGTGATTTTATCACTTTCTTTCTTCAGGATCTACAGTCTTTGCAGAAATTCAGGGGGTCATTGATGCTTGCATTAAGCTATCTGGAATGCCTGACCTTTCTCTTTCTTTCATGGTAAGTTTTGTTCTCCTGTCCTATAGCTCTTTACATGCCCAATACATATGAATTACCAAATGAAATGATAAATACTGAGAGATGTTTGTATCTTAGACTGTAAGGATTATCTCAGAAATATTGTAAGATTTATTTATTTAGAGAGAGAGAGCGAGTGCGCGCTTGAGCGTGAGCAGGGGGAGGGGCAAAGGGAGAGAGAGAGAGAGTCTCAAGCAGACTCCATACTGAGCCGGGAGCCCAACATGGGGCTCGATCTCACAACCCTGAGATCATGACCTGAGCCGAAATCAAGAGTCAGCCACTCAACTGACTGAGCCACCCAGGCACCCCCTATCAGAAATATTCTTAGCCAGCTTCCCAAGATAGTGACTTACGTGATGAGCATGGCCTTTATGGAAAGCTGAGGAGAGGTCTTCTCCTGGGTGTGTTAGAAGTGGCTTAAATAGCTGACTGACTTCTGCAAATCTGTAGTCTCACTTACTGAATTACTTGCTTTGCTGGTATGAAAGGGCATTGATCTTTTGTGTCATTTTAGACTCAGCATGATACACTACTAAGAAAATAGAACGGAGTTCTCATGCTCACTTGTCCTGTCCCACATATAAAATATTTGTGGGGCACCTGGGTGGCTCAGTCGGTTAAGCAGCCAGCTCTTGATTTTGGCTCAGATCATGGTATCAGGGTCCTGGGATCGAGCTCCATGTCGGGCTCCATGCTCAGTGGGGAGTGTGCTTGAGGATTCTCCCTCTCCCTTTCTCACTTTCTCTCTCTCAAATAAATGAATAAATCTTTAAAAATATATGTATTTGAAAGCCTTGTGAAACCATTAAGTTTGTGTTATTGTGGTCATAGTAACAAACTCTTAACATGACTATTTTATCCTTAGGGAGTATATTAATTTCTCATAATATCTGAGTAGAGTTGCCATATTCCATGCACTCTATGAATACTGCTGTCTTGTTTTCCTGGCAGAACCCACGGCTTCTAGATGATGTCAGCTTCCACCCCTGCATCCGGTTCAAGCGCTGGGAATCTGAAAGGGTTTTGTCATTTATTCCTCCAGATGGAAATTTCCGACTCATATCATATCGTGTCAGCTCACAAAAGTATGTTGATGCATCAACTAGAAATCTGCAATCATGTATCAGTGTGATGGGTATTCGTCTTACCTTTTTCATTCTGACAGTGGGATACTTGAATTCATCACTACTCTGTTTAGCCATGGCTCACCAGGAAACTCGGGAAGAACTGGTGAAAATATGTATCTAAAATAATCAGTATATCTTATATATGAGAATATAAAGTAGTAGTAAAAGAGACTAGTAAACATACCTGAGAACAAACAAGCATTTTGGACTCTGCATAAGCTATGCAAAACCTTGAACCCATGCCATAATTTTACTGTGGTCTACAGACTTCATAGCTGACAGGACACAAACACATCTCCAGCTGTCTAGGCTATCTCCCAACTAACTGGCTTCAGGTCACTCTTTTGTGTACTAGGGTTTAAATGAATTGGCATTGTGGGTTGTAAATGGTTTGTCCCTTGAAAATATCAGAAGGTATTTGGGTAATATCAGATGGGACTCAAAAGCAGAGGAATTATTTCTTGGCTCTTACCACATAGGGACTGTTTTATTTAGGATAATTTTAAATTATCTTTTCTGTGGGATCTTAATTCTTCAAGTGAGGCCTATTTGCCCCAGTTGTTTATACTATCTTGATTCCTATCTTGATGTGTATACTTATTGCTCAGAAATTGTGTAATTCCTCATGTGGTGGTGAGTACCTCTGGTGAGTACCAGTGAATGATGAGTCTCCAGTTCTGGGGGGTATATGGCCCTATCGTGGAGTCAGAGGTAGAGTAGGATACTCTGGACTGAGGTTTCAATGCTCCCTCAAGAGCTGTCTCACACCATTAATTATGTTTGTGGTTGTGTCTTTCTCTTTTCAGTCTAGTGGCAATACCGGTCTATGTGAAACACAGCATCAGCTTTAAGGAGAACAGTTCTTGTGGTAGATTTGATATTACGATTGGACCAAAGCAGAATATGGGAAAAACTATTGAAGGAATCACAGTAACAGTTCACATGCCAAAAGTTGTGCTGAATATGAACCTGACACCAACACAAGGCAGCTATACATTTGATCCAGTCACCAAGGTACAGCCACCTCTAATCAAGAGTGAGCAAATGTTTTTGCGGTCTTTGATGATGGCAGGGAGGGCAGAAGGAAGGGTTTAATGTCTTGGTTAAAACTAAAGTTCCTGGGCGCCTGGGTGGCTCAGTTGGTTAAGCGACTGCCTTCGGCTCAGGTCATGATCCTGGAGTCCCGCATCAGGCTCCCTTCTCGGCGGGGAGTCTGCTTCTCCCTCTGACCCTCCTCCCTCTCATGCTCTCTGTCTCTCATTCTCTCTCTCTCAAATAAATAAATAAAATCTTTAAAAAAAAAAAAAAAAAAACCTAAAGTTCCTAACAAAACCTGGAGAGCGTCCTGTGCTGTGCTCTTGCCACTGGCTGTGGAGGGAATCCCGCATCTGCTGCTGAGGAGATGAACTGAAAAGTGAGACTCATTCTGTTCTCCTTCGGAGTGTGCCTTTCCTCATCCATTGATAATCTAGAGATGTACTCACTGAGGAAGAAGATGTAAAAAGCTTTTTTAAAAAGAGAAAAACATTATCTGGATATAAGAAGTCAGTATTGTAGTCTATTAATTGTTAAATTTTCTGTAGAAATTGATCATTAAGACCTTTCTTTTTAATCTAAAAGCACTGTTTCATACTCTTCCACAGGGGATGCTGGCTAGGAAAGCTGCTTCTCACCATATATAAATGTGCCTCTAGCAAAGGGTTTTCAGAGAAATTGTAAAAGATGATTTTCTGTCAGCTTTCGGCTTGGGTAAAAAGTGTGATTCTTTTCAACAGCAGAGTCATTGAGCTGCCTGATAAGTGAAAAGGCATACTTTTAAATAAAATCATTGAATGTCAGAGATCATCTACTCCAGTCCTAAGGATTTAAAGAACCTCCCCAGAGACTACCCAGGGCTGAGGAATGAAGGGAGAGCTCCACATCCCTGGCCCTTCACCTTGGCTTCAACTGTAATAGCTTCACTTTGTTGACTGTTACTGAGCTTCCACACTAAAGATTTTACTTGAACAAAGAAAGCTAAAAGTTTAAAAAACACCAATTTAGGTCCATTTTCTCATGTTACAGAAAAGTAAACTGAGGCCCGGAGACTTACAGTGAAGGTGGTATAGTAGAAAGAACATTTGAAATCAGATTAGGTTCAAATCCCAACCTTGCCTCTACACTAGCGTGTGACCTTGAACAAGTCATTTGACCACTGAGCTTCAGTTTCTTTGTTTGTAAAAAGAAGACAAAATCTATATCACAGTCCTCTTTGAGATAATGTATGAACAGTGCTAAGCACAGTGGTCTATCCAAAAGTAGGTAGATGCTCTACAGATGTTGGTTCTCTGCCCTCACCATTCCAAGTCACCGACCTGATTAGTGGTAAAATTCCGTGAAGATCCCAGGTCTCTTGTTTCCAAGACACTGTGCTTCATTCTGTACAGAAGTTTATGGTGTCTTTGAACATTTGTCTTTAGTAAATGGTTCAGATTGTATGTTTTTTATGTCTTTTCAAGGTACTAACATGGGATGTGGGAAAAATTACTCCACAAAAGCTCCCAAGTCTTAAAGGACTGGTAAATTTACAGTCCGGAGCACCCAAGCCAGAAGAGAATCCAAGTCTCAACATACAGTTCAAGATCCAGCAACTTGCTATTTCTGGTAAGGATAAGTTTTGACTTGTGTTTAAGGGTGAACTGAGTTTTGCTGAGGTCAGCTGTCAGGAGCTTAGAAGGGTAGGAGCATTCCCTCTTTAGAAAGAACAGCAGCTCCAGTTTGCCTGTCACACTGGGCAACAGGGCTGTCCTCTCAGGTACGGGGATTTTGCAGAGCACCTGATTTCACACCGCTTTCTTCCACCGTACCCTCTTCATCCGAGCACTAAGGAAGGGATTCATTCCTACTCACAGAAAGAATTATCCATAAAAGACATTGCTTGCCCACATGGGAATCTAAACTAAAACCACCCCCCCACAGTGCTGTAATATGTGAATAGTGGAAGGGAGATTGCTTGCAAATGGTAGAAGGGACACTTGGCTAATGTCAGATTTACTGGGTAGTGTTCATTGCTAAACAAATAATTGTTGGTTGCTGTGGCCAGGAAAATAATTTGTTCCTTTCCTTACCTATTCTTTTTGACACAGGCTTAAAAGTAAACCGCTTGGACATGTATGGGGAGAAATATAAGCCATTTAAAGGAGTCAAATATGTCACGAAAGCTGGAAAATTCCAAGTGAGAACATGAGAAGAGGCCAAAATTCCTCAAGATCTGTTTGTTTTCCTAGTGTCATTATAGTTTATTACTGTTAGGTACCAAGTGGGTGGGCGTCCATATTCTAGTCCAAGCATTCCTATTGAGCTACACACAGCTAACGAAGTTGCTTAGTAATCAATGTAGGGTTCTGAAGAGCTATAAGCTAAGGAAACTTTGAATGACTTAGCTGATTTTGTATCTTTTCAGTTAGGAAGATTCTGGAGGTGATTGCCTCCATAGGGGGACCTCTGCTGGAGGCTGCACATTGGAACAGTAAAGGCAAAAGGCTAGAGTGATAACCTCTCCCCTAAAACAAGTGAACTGGTCTCAGCAGGAGCCGTCTCCATCTGTAATACGAGGTATCAGGTGCAGCCCAGCGGCACACCTGATCTTAGCCGGCCCAAATCAACATCTGTCCCAACAGAGGAAGTTCCCCCCACCCCAAGAAGTTTACAAAAAACTGCCTCTTCAAGTGTTTGCCTTATTCAGCTTTTCACTTGTGCCATTAAGCAAGCACTGTAGCAAAAGCCACCTCCACTGGGCCTGGCAGGGAGCCCCACGGCTCCAGGCTCCATTTTCACTGTACTTGGTCTTGTATTTTTTATAAATGAGATTTTTACGTAAAGCTCAGATTCTGATTTACAGGGACCTTGCTGCGGGAAGTGCCGTCTCAGTTTTGTGCCACTAGGTCAGCTGTTAGATAGCAAAATTATTCGTATCAAAGGGGTGAATGCTTTATTAAGGCAACAAAAGGGAACACTACTTCTGCTTTTAGGAAGTTACTGCAAGCACAAGCATTGGAGATTTGAAGCAAATTAAAGCGTAAAAGAGAAACTTAAGTGAATTTTGCCACCTTCATGTTTTATAAAGCTTATCAACACCACTTAAACCATCGTTAGCCTAAAGGCCTCAAGCCCTAGTTCAGCAAAAGAAAGAAAATGTGCCTGCTTCACTATCGTCACTTTTTTTTAATCAGTTTTATCTTTTTTACTGTTGTTCTTGAGGTCTTGAACTTACCTGCATCCCTTGTCTTTAGGGGGGAGCTCCCGTTTCATAGTGTGTGCTTCCCAAGGCTACAGTGGCCAATAGGTTCCTTCCTGAAACTGTTGTCATAATTGTTACTCGAACGTCTCTACTGTACTGAGTACTTGGAAGTACATGATATTGAGGCATTAACAAGATCCTCAGTAACACTGACGAAACCATATTAATCATCTTGATTGGCAAGTCAGTCTAGAGTTGTATCATTTCACTCAACTTCCTGGCTTTTGGTGTCCTTGCCCAGACATTTTGCCTCATTAGACATGAAGAATGGAGAAAGGCTGAGAGATACAAGTGCTTGTTCTTCATGGTCCCATTTATTCTTGCTTATGCTGTTAGTTTTCTTCTCTTCGTGACTCCATTCTTTTCATTCCTCTTGGCTTATAACTCCCTTTTCCATATCATGCTAAGAATGGCCCTTAAATTCATCCCTTTCTGCTGTCAAGGGCTAGTGGTCGATGCTGCTAGAGAGCCCACCAGACAGCAGCCTTCTTACCTTTGCCTGCCTAGGGTACCCAGCCTGCCTTTCATCTAATAGGAGATGGCACTTTTTGCAAATTTGAAATTTCTTGGGTAACCAATATCAGCTTGGCAGCTAAAATCAAGATGTTGCCAAGTATTTATTCCCTTTGCCTAACACTGATTACCCAGTCCAATTGCTTTTATTTTTAATGTCTTTTAATGTCCTATCTCAAAAGAACAATCAGTATATTTGCTTTTCTTTCTGTACAATCCCTAATCTCAACCATGTATATCTGGACTGTCCAATTTTCTTTTTGTGCTATCTTCTCTTATATATAAATAAGCAGATTATATGCCAAGAGTCCCTTGTCTCTAGCAATTTCTGCTGAAACTTCCAAGTAGACTGTTTCCTTTTACAATTAAATTATTGTATTTATTAATTTGAATCCAGTATATCCTTTCTCTAATCTGGTTATACTGTCAATAAAAAGATGGAAGCAGCAAGTTGGTTTTTTAGCTTGACTGTGGATTGAGCGTTCTCAGATGGGCACGCCTCAGTGTCAGAGCAGGCTAAACATGGTCAGTTTTTGTTCTGTATCGTCCCATAAGGTGTAACGGTTGCTGCAAGACACTTGCAAGTGTTCCTCTCTTAACCTCAGTATGCTAACAGCCATGGATACTTTCTCTGAGCATCACCCTCTGGCCAGAGACTGAGCAGGAAGTGATCAAAGTTACTCTCCCTATCACCACCACCACCACCTACTAATAACAAAGATCCATGAATATTTAGTAGTAGTAGAATAGTTTTCAAACACAGAATTCCAGCTAATCTCAGAAGTGCCCCATTTTATAAATTCTTAAAGGAGATCTCCTAAGAGCAAATGAAGTAGATGCTCGTTTTCTGCATAAGGAAGTTACCATCCTTCAGAGAATTCATGTGATGGGTTCATTCCTAAAGTGGTGCTACAGAACAGTCCTTGGAAGATGCTGCTCTTCACTGTTCTTAGAGTCCTCTGATTGGAGAAAACAACTAAAAAATATAATGCAGCAGGAAGGCAGCACCCGTGAACATATGGTGAGTAACAAAAATGAGACCATGAAATCTGTTTTCAGATATTGCCAAGCTAATTCCGTAGCCTTGGACATTTCTCTTTAACTCCAGCAGTCTGGAATCTTGCCTCCCTAGTCAGCAGCACTTCTAAATCAGCCATAAATGTAGTCTGCAGCGCTATCCCTCTGTAATGATCCCCTTTCAGATCCAGAAAATCAGGCAAAAACAGTGAAGCGTCCATTCGCCTCCCAAGTACCTACTCCTTTTAGTCAGTTCTTCCTCAAGCAAGAGGAGTATGTCCCCCAAAGCTAGCTCTGCCTTATAGTCCGGGTGGATCTCTGACAGCCCTATTGTTCTATATTGGGCTTTGAAATATAAAAAAAAAAATAGACCTGTGGTATAACAGCTTCGGCTCCTTAGGGTGATGGTCTCCACGACTAGCTAGCAGTTTTTAAGATGAAAACAGACTACTTCAACCAGAGGATGATCCACATCTTCTGGCTGTTTTCTTCCTATTGTTCACCCCGGTCACCACCTCCTAGTGTAAAATCCCCAAAGTTGTGCTTTATTACGCAGACCCTTGTGAAGTAAATACGCTGCTGCTACTGTATAGTAATGTTGTTCATCCAGTACACCACTAGGATTAAAGAAAAGTCTTCAGTTTCCAGATCCTGAGGATTAGTTTCAT
This sequence comes from Halichoerus grypus, assembly GCF_964656455.1. Lineage (NCBI taxonomy): Eukaryota > Metazoa > Chordata > Mammalia > Carnivora > Phocidae > Halichoerus > Halichoerus grypus. Next base: position 51,714,517 of record NC_135718.1, read on the forward strand.
TGGCTATTTTTCAAAACAGAGGAGAAAGCGGAACTAAACGTTTTTGCTGAAATAATATACCCATCATTTAAAGCATTATTTATACAAATGCACTTTATTGTTTTAAACAGAACAAAAGAAGAGGCAGAAAATATTTGCATATAACAAATCCTAGCTTATAAATGTAGTTTTTTAGTGGTGATGTCTCTAATCAGTCTTCAGGGGTTTTTTGTTTTGTTTTTTTCAATTTGCTTCACTGTGTCTTGAGCACTGATATTAGAGAAAAGCACATCGGCATAAAGTGTAAACCAGTGTCTCAAAACACTGGAAGAACATGGAGAGCAAACGTGATTTTTCTTATTTCCTCTAAGTAATCTTTCATAAAACAAAAGGTGATCTTTGGCATAGATTCATACTTTAAAGGCATTAATATTGCATTTATATCAGGTAAGCAACTATACAAATATGCTGAGGGCCTTGAAAATAATATTCATCAGTTAAAATAGAGGAAGCCTGAGTGTACAGTACCAACTGAAGACAAGTTTTACACATTCGATGTTGGGATTTAACACACATTGGAGGTGAGAAGAAAGGACATTCAGGCAACGGTTCTTACTCCTTTACTCATCCAGTTCTGGCTTTGGGAAGAAGTAGGATTTCATGTGCTGGGCAATGCTTAGACAGCAGTGATAAGTGCAAAAAAGGAAAAATTCTTCTCTCTCACTTTGCTAATAGGAAACTTACGGTGCTAATTAAATATTATACCCATTACTCGCGAGCATTCGTACTTGGGAGAGAGGAGAGGATACAGGGCTTGGTTAAGGGAGGTAGGAATATACTGAGGGCTATTTCCCATTGATTATCCCCAACAGTGCCAGAATTCCAGTCTGCAAGTACCAATCTCCCTTAGGTAGGAAGTGCCCTTCAGACAGGATTGCCTTTCTATTAAACATTCCTGGGGGGCAAGCACCAATTCTTAGGACTGAATTTCAAAAGGATAAAAAGGATCTTTCAAAATTACAATGAACAAGCACATATCTTTAAAATCTTGTTTAGGAAGGGTATGAGGGAAGAATACAAAAGTCAGGATTGGAGAAATGATTTGGTTAAAAACTAAATGCAGCATTTCAGCTCAGAAAGAACAGTAAGAGCTAAGAATGAACGCTAAGGCCTCAGCACAGACCTCTGCAGGCAGTGACAAAGCATGAGGTGCCTGGGAGTGGCCCTGCCCGGAAGATGGGCAGGGCCTCGCCCGGCTACTCTGCCCCTCCCGCGGCAGAGAGCACCAGGACACACAGTGTGGGGGGTGCCTACCTTCACAGGCCGAGGCGGGATACAGGGTGGGAAGTTTCCCTAGCAGGTTGCTCGGGCAAGGTAAAGACAATTGTGTGATTCTGTGATTTCCTCCTGAGAGTGAAATTTGGTTTTGCACTGTGGGAAATTAGGATTAAACTGGGGAAGGGCAAGAGGCGAATCCAGGCCCCACAAGCTGGGGCTCCCCAGAGGCCTTTTTCCCTTGTAGCAGCAAAGCTCACTTCTGAAAAGAACCCAGATAGCACAGCTGGGGTCAGGAGCAACATGGAAAGCCCAAAACAAATTTTGGAGGCACAGTGATTTCCTTCTTAACAACTTGCCTGGGCCCTGGGTCTTGGGAGCCTGGTGGGGAGAATTGGGGATGGGGTGGGGGGTGGCAGTGAAAAGGAAGCAGAAGAGGAACTGTCCCCTAGGGAACGAGGGCAGAGCAGGGTGTCTTGGCTAGTGTTCAGTCTTGGATTCTGAGCTTACGTGAAGTCCATGGGCTAGAAACCCAGTCTTCCTATTGGGATAGAGTGTGCAGGAGTTTAACTGTGTTTGAGAATACAGGCTTTATACGGAGAAACAAAGTGTCCAAGACAAGAGTATAAATGGTTTCTAAAGTGAAGAGGCCCCATTCCTTTCTGTTATGTCAGGCCAGGATGTGGCCTATAACCCCCTAGCAATTCTCTGCATCTTCTGGGACTCAGATCATTTCATTCTGTTTAGTAGGGGTTTCTGTGCCAGCCAGGTTTGACCAGGTGCCTACTGGTACCAGGGAGTCTTTCTAACCCAGCGCAGTGTAAATCCAGCATCTGTTCGAATTTTGATTGAAGCAGCTTCTGCTTCTCGAACAGTCTCCTTCACAGACTGCATGAGGTTCTGGGCATTGTGAACCAGCATCTCTGTGGCCTGCAAGGAAAGAGAAACTCTCCGTTACTTATCGTCCCTGATGTAGCCCTTCCTCCAGAACCGGCCTAAGCCTGGCGTGGACTGCAGGTTACCCTACTTGCAGCTGGCATCCCCGTACTTGTCGCAGCCCCGGTGGGCTAGGACGAGCACCAAAAAGAACCCCAAAAGGCCATCCATGATTATGTACTATACCCTCAGCCGGCCTCCAGCACATACCCTTTCCTGGTCTTCAAACAAGCTCCTGCCTCGGGCTCTTGCTCTTCCCTCTACCTGGAGTGCTTTTCCCTCGTGGCTCAGCCCTCACCTCCTTCAGATCTTTGCTCAGATGTCAGTCACTTTGGCAAGCCTTTCCCTGCTCACCTTATTTTAAATCACAAACACCTTCCCAAGGGACAGCATTCCTCACCCTCCAATTCTTCATTTTTCTCCACAGAACCCATCATTACTAACTGATACGCTTCATGTAAATTTTACCTAGTTTTTTGTTTTATGTTTTACCTGATTTTATTTAAAATTTAAGTTCTACAAGGGCAGTGATTTTTGTGAGTTTTGTTCACTGCTGTGCCCCGTGTTAGGCCAGTGCCTGGCACAAAAGAAGTATTTCATAAATATTTAATTTTAATAATGAATGAAAAAATAACCAAATGAACAAACCAATCATAAATCCATGAAAATCTAAATTAGTAAATCTCCTAAACACACAAACTTACAGGACTAGGATCACACTAGTACTCCCAACACAGAAACTCAGAGAACTTACTGATCCATTAGCTCACTAATTTTTTTTAATTCTTAACTATTTTTGAGCCAACAAAAAACCATTTTTGAGCCACAGACCCTTTGAGGATTTCATGCGGTCTTCCCTGGATTCTTCTCTGGAAAATGCTCACGTGTGTAAAATTTGTCCGTGCAATTTCTGAGGGTTCATCAGCTCTGAGAGGCATGACTACGGGCTTAAGTTCCTGGTCAGCTGATCTTTTCACTCAGTCAACAAAGAGGCTGAGGCCCAGATAGGTTCGGAGATTTGCAACCACACTCACACAATCGTCAGGATGAGGACTCAAAACTTCTGACTTGCAGTCCTGTGTTTTTGCATTCTACCACACCGTCCGTTTCTCTTTTTTTATTGCAATATGAGGGGGAACATAGTAGATATTCCCAGAATACATTTGTGTTGGTTAATTAAATGACATGATCTGAAAGTATGAGTCCTAGCCTTCCTTCTCTGTTTCTTCCACTTCCTTTTCTTGGGGCAGATGAGATCACATGACAGGAAACAGCCCAGTGCCCAAACCCTGCCTAGAATACACGGAAGTTAGGGGTGAAGATCCAATCCCCAAGGCGTACGAGGAGGGTGAGGGTGAGAGCTGTTGGATTAAAACATGGCAGTGAAAGCAGCACCACTGGCACCAGATGGTAGCCTCCCTGTCTCCTCCAAGGCGCTCCTGGCCTAGAGATCAGGGATGGTCTCCCTAACTACCTGTGAGTCCCCCAGGAGAGGGACTGTGGCTATTTTTCTAACTGCCCTATACAGCGCCCAGTACAGTCTCACACGCACCCCCGTGTCCGCAGAGCCTGTCCGGGTAGTTCAAGAAAAGACGTGCCACCTACTGTAGGACGACGCTGGAAGCAGGGCTCACAGCAGGGCCTACTAGGGAAGAGATACCGAGACCAAGAGGTGCTCAAAGGAGGGCTTTCCCAATCGCCCCGGGCCACATTTCCAGGAGGCAACGAAGGAGGACAGACTCCAAAAAGTGGTTGCCAGCCCTTAAGAGAACCCTCCCACCATCCTTATTTCAATGTCTGTCAAAGAATCCAAGAGAAGCACCTCCTTTGAGCTGGCATTTCAGCCTCCGCGCACGCCTATCTCAGGCCCCTGAAAAGCCGACACTCTTCATCCTCCCCGAGGTACTTCTCACCCAGTGAGCTGGGAAGCAGAAGCGCCCTCCGGCCACAAAGACACAACGGGCAGGAGTGAACAGGCCCTGGAGGCCTCCAGAGAGTCACACCTACTCCACGGAGACAAAGAACTGAGCTGAGTCCCAAGTGTTACTGGCACTTCACCCCAGGCCTCAACTTCCCATCTGTGAAGTGACAAAAGTTACCCAAGAGCTTTCCTTCCCCTTCGAAGTTTCTGATGCATCTGCCCAACACAGATGCCCTTCTGAGAGAGTTAAAGACTCCATTCCTCATACTGCATACTCAAATCACAGATCAGATTTCCCCCAAAGCTGAATCAAGTTGCTGTGAAGTGGCACCGAAGCTGTTGGCAAGAAACCAGAAGCAGCAGACACATACCTGCTCGGACTCCTCGTCACTGATGTTCGTCCGGCCCAGCATGGTGGCCTTCACCGTGGACAGGATCTTGAGCTGGGTGCTTATGGTTGGGATTCGCTCGCACACCTAAGAAGCAAACTTAGTTTAGCATGTTTCTAATGTTTTCCTTGCCCGCAAGCTCTTTGAGGGCAAGACTTATCCACCCCCTCTGTATTCCTAGAGGCTGGCGTGCAGAAGGCATGCAATATATCAGCAGCAGGATTCCACTTGCTTTCCCCCTGGGATCTACTGATCCTTTGTTCAGAAAGGAAGCATTATAACTTTTTCATTTGATTAGGAAAGAAATTTTCCTGAATCTGTCTTTCCCAAATATACATGTCTATTTCCCCTTTCTGCTATTTCATCAGAACTCCTCCACTTCCTCCTTGCTCATCCAGTTTTCTCTCTCCTGCTTTCTCCCTCCCACGCCCCCGACTCTGACACACACACACACACACACACACACACACACACAAGTACCTGTAAGAGGTTGGTTCTAATCCGCTTATCTGTGCACTGCTTGGCAACCTCCTTGGCCAACCGTGTCACCTCATCTGAGGCCTTGGCAATGTCCTTGGCACACTGAATCAGTGCCCGCTTGGTACCACTGCCCCCTCTTACCAGCCGAGACATCTCCGCCATCAGCAGAGCCATGCGCTTGGCCGCTGCGATGATGTCATTGCCCTAGAGAGAGACGCAAAGACATAATGTGAGCCCAGCCCACAGTGGCCAAGTGAGGGAAGGAAGTAGAAGCACAGAGAAGAGAGGAGGGAGCCTGCTGCTCTAGCAGCCTCTGGGAGGGTGAGGAGAGAAGAACAGGACTCTCTTGAGCGATACGGACAGCACAGGAGGACGGAGAGAAGTGTGAGCCGGGCACTCCCCCCGGCATTCAGTGAGACAGAGCGAGACGACCCCACTGAAAAAAGGAAGACCTGCAGATTAGTCTGGAAGGGCAACAGGTGTGCCCCTGGCATAGCACTGAGCAAGCACTTCATCTCCAAGTTAATCATGTCAATCAAAATGAGGACGGGACGGAGAAGTTGGTTAAACAGGCATTTTCCTTTCTAGAGGGGGAAAGCAGGAGAGCTAGCTTGAGGGGAAAAATACAGAGGAGCCTTTCCAGACGCTGAAATCATCCACTTCACCCTAATCCTCGTTACAAATAGCAGCCAAGGACTGTGGCTGCTGAGCTAGAATTTAAACCAAGTAACTATGATCAGCCTTGGTGAGAAAAGATCTATTTTCTCACCTAGACAGCTCCTGCCCTCCCTGCTACTGCCTCTTATTTGTCCTGTCAGCCTCAGGGAACATGTTATTTTAATTTGTCACATTTAAAAAGGCCATGAATCAATTCTTCAGTCCTCTCAGCTAAGTGGCTTCAATTAAAGAAACCTTCAGCTAAGAGCAGAAAAATAAAAATCATGAGTCAAGCTGTACATGGAACCCCCACTCCAGCTCATGGTGGGTTACCTTCGAGGGGGCATTTGGGTTCATTAAAACCCTCGTGGGTCATAATAAAGAGCTGTGCAAGGAATTTACTTTATGCCCTCAAAAGGTGCACCTTTTGGCTGCTAACAACCAAAAATAACACTGCAATGTTCAAAACTACCTCAAAGGTCAGGCCCTACTCATTTTTCCCCTCCTGCTTTTCAATTCGCTGTACAAGGCAGTGAGGCGTCCACAAACCATGCCAGCCGCACGGCACCCTGTGAGACCCCCCGCAGGCATCACGAGGTGGCCGATCGCTATGCCGGGAGGCGTGTGACATCTCAGGCAGTCGCGGAAGCCAGAGAGAATACAGGGATGGGAAGAAGTCACGAGAACAGGGGCAGGTTAGACAAGGCCGTCGGCCCATCTCTTCCAGTGTAGACCTGGGATCGTTCCAGGATTCATGAACTTGATTAGAAGACAGTGTGCTGCCGGGGTTAGTTATTACCCATCACTCTTCCAACCCTTTCTTCTTGCAACATGCTACCTTCAAAGGGAAAAAAGTGATTGCCCTCTTCCTCCACTCCCCACACTACTGTCGGTTCGGTCCCAAGGCCAAAGCTCTGTGGCTGCCTGTCCTGCAGCCCTGAGTGCTCTCTGAGCCCCAGCCCCAGCCCCTCCCCCTGGAACACCTGGACACGCAGTCGGTGAAGCCCCCTTCCCTGTGGGTTCCCGTTTAGGCCAGCATCTGCCAGGCAGCCAAGTGCAGGGCAGCAAGCAGCCCGCCCCAGGGACCCTGCCGTATAAAGCTGCTTCTCATCCTGGTCCGCTCTGCCTGAGCCATCATGACAGGTCAGCAGAGGAGGGGGCGGCGGGCCAAGCTCAATGGTCAGGCCAGGGGCCTTTTAATGGTCTACAGTAGTTCCTGACCTGCAAGTCATTGAGAGATCCACGGCTTCCCAAGGGGTTTAAGGTTCCAATCAGGTCAGTAAGAAAAGGAATCCTTTCAGAAAGTGACCCATCTCTACCCCCCAACAAACATAAAGGCAATCCAATTAATCTGGCATTAGCAGACCTATCAAACTTGTGAAGCCAGTCCTAACAACAAGGTGCAGACAGAGGCCCGCCCCGCTCAGACTCACAGGACTCGCACAGATCATGAGTGATGCAATGTGTCAGGCTGCACATGGCCGGATGCATATGGAGCAGCCCCACCGGGGGTGCTAATCAGTACCTTACTAGACCACTTGGTAGCTTCGCGATGCAAGGACTGAGCCGCGGCCAGAATGGGCTGGTTGACCGGCTGATTGGATGGCATTAACAGCAGCTCAGGTTCGAAATCGTCTTCCATGTCAGGGGGGACAGGGAACCCAACAGCATCGGCCGCATCTGCCTCAGCTGCAACACCTATACCCACCTCAGCGGCCCGGTTACCCGGCTTTGTCGATGGCAGGAAGGATGAGAAACAGGGACAGTGTTAGTAAGTAAGAGCAGTAGGACGGGGATGGGGGGGGGGAAGCTGAGCATCAGCTGGTTTAGTAACCAAAGCTTGCCTAAGACGGGAAAGAAAAACGGCATCTCTCCAGAAGCCAGATGAACCAAACTCCACAGAAGGGGGATTCGCAGGCTCCAGCACCAGCCCAGGCACCCCCTGTTCTCCGTGAGGGAAAGAAAGAGACTCACTCCAGTGGCAAAAGGTTTCCAGAGAAAAATTTAAACCAAGAAAGCAAGTGGCATTCCTTTTTTATATATTTACCACCAAAGTTAAACTTGCCAAGAATAATTTTCATGTCAGAACATTTCTGAGGAGCCAAACAACCAAACAATAGTAGCTGATTACCTTTAAAAGGAATCCAGAGGGAAGAAGTAAATGCAGCCACACAACTTGCTCTGAATGGAACAAAGTGATGCCCCCCCGCCCAAGCTGGTTCCTATGGACACTGTTCTAGATCTTCTGGGACACAGGAAGTGACTTGGGTCAGCTCTGCAAGTTGCCAGACACAGATCATTATTTCCAGCGGGAGTTAAAAAGTCCCAGAATTTAAAATGATACAGCAGGGCCACTGACAGCAAACCAGGAAGAAGGCAAAGAAAACAAACACAATGGTGAGTGAGAAGGACTTTTCAAATACCCCACAATCAGCCAGCTGAAAGGAGCCTCCAGAACGTGCCTCATCCCGCTTCCCATCTTAGGGAAAACCCACACTGCAGACCGGCTCTCTCTACCCCCTCCAGGCCCTCGGAGACAGACACCTCCACGACCTCCTCCTGCATCGACTACTACTACCGACTCAGAAATCTGCTCCTTGGGTACAAGCTAAATCTCTCCTGTTGCACACTAGGGTTCTCACCCCAACCTTCATTTACATACTTCACAGATAACCCAGGAACATAGCTACTGACCAAGGCTGAGTTCAGAGGAGCCCAAATCAGTGCCCACGAGAGAACAGGACCCATGAGGGGGAGAGAATCGATTTAATACCAGGGATGGGGATTCCGAAAGGCCAGGGCAAGAGGCAATGTGATCAGATGCTGAAATAGGCAGAGGGGAAAGAAAATAAAAGGAATTGCCTCAGTGAAGCCAAACCATGTATATGAAGAATGGTGAACACAGGTTCTTCTTTAAAAAAAAAAAAAAAAAAAAAAATTTCCTTTAAGTAATCTCTATACCTAAAGTGGGGCTCAAACTCATGAACCCAAGATCAAGAATCACATGTTCTACCCACTGAGCTGGCCAGGTGTCCCTGAACACTGGCTCTTTATATCCAACATCTCTAACCAAGGGGAAGTAAGAGTTTGCCTGGAAGTTTATTTGAGGTTGCTATCGCTCCCAAAATTCTTATCCTGCATGGGAAACCTGTCTCCAAAAGGTGATGACAAAGTTGGAGAATTCAGGGCAAATAAGGGGTTCAGGTACATTCTAAACCCTTTCCCTAAACTCTGTCTCAACCAGGACTCATCCTCATTCCTTAGAGGAGAGGCCAGCTCACTGCTGCTGGGGTTCAGAGTCTCAAAGTGTACAAAAACAGACAGACACACAAACACACACCACCCTCACCCCCCAGACACACACGGGTCAAGGAGCTCCTGACTCACAGCTCAAAGTCGGCAGTCCTCTGATGCGCCAAGCCTCCAGACAGTCAGACCTAAAGACTTCTGGCCACAAACGGCAGAGTGGGGTAAATATGTAGGCCGATGCCATCTGCCCCTTAACGTTTGTTTATACTTCATGTATATTTTGTATCCTGCTACACGATATATCTGGGTTTATTGTAATGAAATTTAAATTGCCTTTAAAATCTTTGAGTAAAACCAACCTCCGCTGTCCCCTCCACCCCACTTTCCACATGCACTGGGACTCTGCAAACGGTCCTGGAGGTGTGCACGCCCCAGGTGGAAAGATACGATTATAAATAATTCCATGGCCAGGCCCAACACCAGGAAGGTCACTATTCATTCCTTCTTAGAACCTAGGCTCACAGCTAACAACACAGAAAAATAGAGTTAAAAAACCAAGGTCGGGGTGCCTGGGTGGCTCAGTCGTTAAGTGTCTGCCTTCGGCTCAGGTCATGATCCCGGGGTCCTGGGATCGAGCCCCGCATCAGGCTCCCTGCTCCGCGGGAAGACACACAAACACACACCACCCTCACCCCCCAGACACACACGGGTCAAGGAGCTCCTTCTCCCTCTCCCATTCCCCCTGCTTGTATTCCCTCTCTCGCTGTGTCTCTCTCTCTGTCAAATAAATAAATAAAATCTTAAAAAAAAAACCAAAAACCAAGGTCAATTTCCCAGCCTGGAAAAACCCAAGATCAGCTGCATGCAGAAGGTCCCTGGGGAACTACAGTTAATACAAGAGCTTGAGACAGCCGAGGGCGTGAAAAGGCAAATAAATGGTAGGAATAAAGATCTAGAAGAGAGAGTCATATTACAAACAGTTGAGAACTGAGTTAGAACTACATTTCACTGCCAGGTTAGCAGTAATATTTAGCTCTTATCTAGAAAAGCTACCACGCACTTTTCATCATTTAGGGGAAAATAGGCAAAAGATATTCACAGGGCCTGACTGCCGCAGCATCCACATTTCACCGACCACATTCATATTTACACTTCCAGATTTGTGGAGCTGGAGTTAGCCTGGAAGAGTCTTGAATTGAGGGGTAAGATGATTCTGAGAAAAGGACAAAGCACACAGCTCCTAAGACATCACTCTACCTGCTTTCATGAAAAATAGAAGGAAAATGCAAACACTTCGTCTAACTCTAACAGAGCCCCCAGAAGACTATTTCACATCTGGAGTGCAGATAATTAGCAAGAGAGCATCTAAAGATATTCAGCAATCCCAAGAAAGAAAAGCAATTTCTAAAAGACCCAAATGTCCAAGGTCACAGGAGCTGACACTCGCATCGACAGAGGAAAGGAACCTCCTCTCACACATCTTACTAAGCCACAAGTAAGAACAGGATCATGTTACTGGCAACAGCAGGAACCAAAGCAGAGAGAGGGTAACTTTCCAATCAGACTCTTCTTCCTGGGCTGTGTGCACTTCTTCATCCCTTTCCAGCAAGAAAAGCCTCATTACTTACCTTGCTGGACCATTTGCGAGCTTCATCATGGAGCTGCCTGGCAGCCATCATCATTGGCTGGTTAATCACCTCCCCGGCTTTCTGCTCAGGGAACTCTTCATCCTTCTCCTCCGGAGGTGGGGGCCTGGGCGGAGGGACCTCACCCTCAGGCAGAGGTGGTTTGGGAGGAGCAAGCTCATCTGCCAGCTAAGAAAGAATTACTGGGTTGTAAGTAAAACCCTAGGAACTACTCCCCTCTAGAATTCTTTCCTTTCCTCCAAAAAGCATCCCCAGAAAAGCCACCCACGTTCATGCGATATAAGACCACCCACATGGAGCACAGGGACCACTTGCTTCAATCTCAACAGATGCATATTTTCTTTCTTGCTTCTCCACAAAAAGCCAGCAGCTACAGTTTTGGACGTATCCCAGGGAGACACGCACAGCACTACTGGACCAAGGCTCCCCAAAGAGGATGGAACTAATTTGTGCTCCTGACTGTGGAAGGGCAGTTGCACCGGTGACTAACTTCTCCCCTGGGCCTCAGTTTCCCCATCTGTCAATGAGGGGCAGCTAAACCAAACGACCTCTAGGATCTTGATTCTAAGTGTCATGAACCTGTTGATCACATAAAAAGCCAGGCCCCAGAACAGTCCTCCCGCTGGCCCCAAGCAGGCACCAAAAGCCCAGCTACAAAGAAGCAAACGAAGCTGAAGCGCTGGAGACTAGAGAAACACTGTGCCTCAGCTTGGGCAAAAGGACCCAATTCTGTCCTCAACCAACTTAGAAACTTCCATCTCTTACTGACATGAAACATGGGAAAGTAAGTCAAGGAAAGTAAATCAAATTATTGCCCTGATGAGCTATTCCCAAAGTCCAGCTATTTCCAACACTGTTAGAATAATCACTATTTCCTATACTAGGATTTGTATCTGTAAGATACTGCCCAGCTAAGCCTCCTCCGAAACCATTTACCTATGGAAGAATAAATTTATGGTACTTTGGGGTACATAAAAAGAGTTTAAATTAGAGTTGGAGAAAAATAAATTAAAAAAAAAAAAACTATCACTTTTGTTACCAAAAAAAAATAAAAGTCAAGTAAAGGAAAGAAGAATGTACACAAGTCTAGCCACCTCAGTTCTGCCCTTGTCAATTGGGAACACAAAAAGTCTCCTCGCCACCAGATCATTTTCCCACTCCATTAACTCGTCCTACAACCTCATCACTCATCACATCCACACTTCCCAAAGCCAGCTCCTCTGCTCCAGTCAGTCCCCATCACAGCAGGCCAGCCCCCCAGCCCCCCACCTACCCAGCACGCCCGGTGCATAAGCACGGCGTTAGGACTCTACTGATTTGGGAATGCAAGTCAACTTGTGCGTCCGACTAAGCTTCAGGCAAAAGCTAAACAAAGCTACCTCGTCAACGAGGCTCCAGAGCACAGCTTACCTCCCTCTTGCTACAGCCCCAGGCCCCTCTGCTCAATTCTCCCCATCACTCTGAATTTACTTACACGGAGCTGCTCAAGATCCGGAGGAGGAGGCGGGAAGTCAGGCTCCTGAGGTTGGAAGGCTTCTCTGACCTTGGCCACAGCTCCCAGGATCCGATATCCTGAGTCCAGGAAGCTCTTTTGCAGGCCTAAACATAAGACGCCCTCACTTTCAGCTGGGCAGGTCAGTGCCCTGGAGCACTGTCTGTCCAGCAGCAGAACTGGTTTCTATGAACAAAAGCTGGATGTGAAGCTGCCAGGAAGCATCACAGGCAGTGGCTGAAGCGGAAGGCACGTAAGGGCAAGGCAGAGGCCATAAGGCCTACAAAGAGTCACAAGTGTCACAAACCAGCTAATCCCTGTGGTGCAGGGTGCCTTCTTGCCTGTACAATTAGCAAGTACTTAAGACGTTCCTGGGTGTGATCACTTGGGGCTCAGGTGGGGCTCATCACCTCTCTGATGATGAAGCAGTCAAGAGATAAGCCTGCCCAACTCAGAACAGAGGAGATGTCAGTTTCAGATTGGGCAGACATCCCCTGGAGTACGTCTCACCTTTCTCCCGACTCCTCTGCTCAACTTGGCATTAAGTGTATTAACCCCTAGGTTGAGCTGCCGCGGTTACAGCGTCCAGTCACCTGGGATTCAGGAATTCTACTCAAACTACTATAAACTCCAATTAGGAAACGGAGCGTGTCCTTAGTGACAGTGGGTTGAAGATATGGGAAAGATCCTGCCTGGGCTAGGGATGAATAGGGCTGCCCTTCCTTCCCACTCCCTTACGCTGCCTGGATTCCACTCATGGGCTAGACACACTGGATGCTCAGAACAGGAAGGAATTCAGATGTTTCTAACCAAAGGAGTGGTAACATCTTTAGTAATACTGAAAACATGCTCACAATTCAGCTAAAGAAAATCTGGATTCTTTGGTGTAGGATCAGGATATTCACTGAGGAGATCTACAGGTCAATTTAAGCCCTCCAGATTTGACAGAAACAGAAAATGTCTTACAGAGAAAAAAGCATTTTAAGAAAAGCAGAAGAGAAATTATGCCAGTTACATAAGCTAAATGGCTGATAAAATGGTTTTCGTGCCTCTTTTGAGTAATTTCCAAAATAATGACTAAACAGAGCCAGGAGCTGTCTAGTCAGACAACAGGAAGAAAGCACAGAAAGGTTGGTCCAGAGCAACTAACTTGCAATGAACCTGCCGATATTGCAGAAAATAGTGCTCGCTTCAGCAGCACATATACAATATTGCAGAAAATAGTCTGTGTCATATTTTTTTTTTTTTGGACATAAAAAGATTAATCTAGCATTCTCAAACTAAGGATCTGCAGTGTTGCTCTCAGACGTGGTACGTGGTGGTGGCAGGGTGGGGGCGCGCTGTCTCGGCGCCCTGTCAGCCTCCTGAGGTAACCTCTCAAGTGAGGTGAACCACACCAGGCACAGCTTACCAGGGTCAGAAATGTTTCCAGCCACAGCCTTGGCATCCATCACCATGGGGGAGATGGTTTTGCTCAATTCGTCAGAGGCGGCCTTCACAGCCTCGCGGAACTTGGGATCCTCTGAGTTCTCCACCTCCCTCTTGGCCACCAGCAGGATACGGTTGGCCCGGCGAGCGATGCTCGTTGCCCCGGCGACCAACATCTGCGGCTGGATGTTGGCCATGGCTACTTTACACTTGTCCAGGTCTTTTTTAATTGCTTCTTCAGAAGCATCCAACAGAGATTTGGTATCAATAGCTTCGTCCACCAGCCCTGTCAGAACAGAAATGGAATTTTGTTTCTATTTTAGAAGAACAGCGACTCAAAAACCCTCTTGTCCACTCAAGGTTCTCACGTAAAAGTAAAACACCCAGAATGCTCTCCCTCAGCTCTAAGTCCTTCCTGAACAATCAAAAGCTTCCAGGTGATTACCTTAGATCAAAAAAAAAAAAAAAAAGTGAAGATGTCGTCCAGGAGGCCGTATAGATTCACAAGATTCATACCGACCGTGGTCACTGGCCTTCTCGTGTCCACCACAGCCCGCCAGAATCGCAGCGACAACAGGAGGATGGCGTCTCCGGCCTTTACCGCATCTCCACATTATGCTAATAACACGGTCTCCCTTCCCGGCTCACTCCACAGCCATCTGTTGCTTGTTGGCAGCTTGTCGTGCCCAAGACGAGCCACGCAGAGGATTCTAATAAACCTGACCGCCTGCGTCTTGCTTCTGTTACCTCTCTTCCGACACCCCAGGAGCTCCACTTTCATGTCTGGCTGCGAGGGACCCTGTCACGGCAGGTTCTGCAGGGAAGTCGAGGAGCCCACATTCCTCATCTCTTCCCTCCTCTCCTGTCCCTCCCTCCACAGAGAGTGAAGAAGATTCGGAGGTGACACCTCACTTGCACAGACACACATTTGTTGGCGGTTGGTTTCTCCTTTTTTTAAAAAAACTACGTAGTTGATAAGTTGGAGGAAACTCTGAGACAAGTTGTATTAAATGGTAGCTATTGTGGTTCCCTGAAATGTGAACCCGCCGAAAATGACAGGGACACTTACTGTATCCACAAACACCGCCTTCCAGCCTCTGAAACCAAACTCTGGTTCAGACTGAGCAAAGGCGCTATTCAAAGAGAAGATAGGAGCTGTAACAATAAACATCACACAGGGAGGGCAGCATTAAAATAAGAGACTCAAAGAGCCTCTCTTCAAACAAAGTTGCAAGGCTTGAATGAGAAGCCCCTGCTGCTCAGCAGCCTTAATCAGGGCCAAGTACACCGTCAGGCACATGACCGTCCCTTCATCCAATTACAGCTGAGTAACATAACCGGTCCTGCTCGAGTTTCTCAGAACTCATTCCTCAAGGACTAGACGGTAAGAACGTCACACGCAACTCTACCTGTCATTTTTTCGACATTATCGATCCACTGGTTCTTCATGGTCTCAAAATGTTCATAAGCAGCTTGATTTCCAGGATTCCTAAGTAAGATGCGAGCAGCCGAGACGACCTGTCAATGACAAAACCACCTTTAAACCCCAGGGCGCCCTCCCACTGGAATACAAACCTTCAGCGAAGCTTTCCCCTCTCCACCTACAGATGGCGCTAGGAAGCCAAAAATGCGCAAGTCTTCGCAGGCAGAACACAGGAGACTTGGTCTCCTAAATAGCTCACCCGACTGGGCCCATGCAAAAGGTTTTATAGTCACAGCCTGATTTTTGAGAAGGTAACAGAATGACAAAGGAAATGGCATTCACTTGATACTTCAGAACATACACAGAACTGACATGTTTAAACCCTTGATGTAGACTCTTCCATCTTAAAAAGCACCACCAAGAAAAATACTAAAAAAACCTTTAAAAAAAAAAAAAAACCTTTAAAGTGATATTTATGAATATTTATAAAAAAAAAAAAAAGTAACTGTCTACAGTTAACAAAGTACTTTCACATCCATTATCTTACTGAATCCTCACAACAATCCTATGAAACAGGACGGGTAATTTCTCCAACTTTACTGACACAAAAACCAAGACTCAGAAAATGTGACTTGCTCAAAAGCTCCCAGTGAACCAGTTACAGCACTTAGGGAAGGAACTAACATTTACCAAGTATTTGGTAAGTGACAGGCTATACACATATCCTCTTAGTCCTCCAAAATATCCATTACAAAAGAATTCTCTCCATTTTACAGATGAAGAAACTCAAGGTCACAGAGGATTCAAGTCCAGATCTGTCTCCAAAATCCTTACTCTTGCTATAGCTGGTGTCTTTAGTTTTTTTTTCTCTTTTTTAGGAATCTCAGTTTTATACAGAAATACCTACATTCTATGTTCCATATTTTATGGAAATTTTTAAAGAAAGGTATACATGTTCATATTTCATGGAAGTATTCTGAAGAAGTTGGACATGTATGATTTTTCAAGAGAATCTAATTTGTTAACATGCCACGTGGGCAAAAGATAAACAATAAAGGTGTGGGTTTTTTTTCCCATCCTTTCCTACAAGTCCCCACCAAAGCCAGTATCACAGGCGTGTAAAGCCTAGCATGGGTCCTGATGTACTACAGGGACATAACACATATCTGCTGAATGAAACCAATTTTTAAAAAATGAATTTTCTGTAATTTGATTAGGAAAAAATGTGCAAACATCACACTAAATGATGCTGAACTGGTATTTTTAAGAACACCTATCACATATGAGAACTTTAATTCCTGTCCAATTTGTTTTCTTCTGTCCCCACTCTTCCAGTATACTGTTCACAGCATACTGGCTATAACTTGGTTATATAATGAAGTAGAAAAAAGAAAACAAGTCCTGAATGCAACCAGATTTTTTAAAAATATCCTCAAAGAGATGTGGGGAAAGGCGTAAGCTGTACAATCAAAACAGACTAACCTCTCAGGATTATCCAAATATTTCTCTAAGTATGGGTGTGTGTGAGCAGGGTTTGCTTTACCAGTTTTTTCTACCGTGAAGTTATCTATGATCATTGTAGAAAACCGAAACATTATAAAAATGATTTTGACACTGTGTGTTTCTTTCATGACAATGTACAGTAAGTGTTCAAAAATGTATAGAAACTGTTCTGTAATTGACCTTTACTGAACACTATATGGTGAGTATCGAAACAATGAAGAGTGAACAAAATTCAACCTGGGGTGTGAGTTCTCGGGCCGTCTTTACTGATGCCTGAATGCCTTCTACAGTGGATTTATTAGCAGTTCCAACAGCAGCTGCCTTCTCCGCCGTGGCACCGAGCCTTCCCGAATGGTGCTCAAAGTTAGCTGCCCTCTCATCAAATACCTTGAGGAAAAAACAAAGACATTAGGAAAATTTATTTCAATAAAATGAGTCAGGAAGCCTAAGAAAAACTCTCTCTTTAAGTAGAGGCAGCAACTGCTCAAGCAAAGACTTCACGGATGACATCAAACCCTAGTTACTACGACAACAATCTGGCGATTGCCAGGTCTTGGCCTTGCTCTATCTCCTCCGAGGTTTGGCCATAAGCATCACGCACACACACTTGAATTTCTGTTCAACCGACGCTTACCAAGTGCAGACAGGACACACGGCGCTGTGTGGTCTGCAACAAGGAGTTCAGCGAATGTGAAGACTTCAAAAATCCCTGTTCCCAAAAGTCTTATCCTGTGGTTTGAAGAAGACAGACAAGCCCACTCCAGGCTCCAGGGTAGGTGGCTGGGTACATGAAAAACTCAAGAATATCCACAGTCCTAAGCTGTACTCCACCCTCCTCAAGGCGGCAGCCCTCACATATCCATTACCATTAATGTTGTAAAAACTCTGCCCCTGACCTCCATGGGAAAAATGATAGCTGGTGCTCACGCTCAGGCCTGACATCAGGGCAAGGAAGGCTGATTTTTATTACCCCAAATACAAAACCATCTTCTGAATTGTTCATTCATCTCTCAAATTTTTTAAAAAGTTAGCTTTTCCTTTGATGCGGTTACTATGCAAGGTTGCATACAATGAAGGGGACTATTTAACTCAGATAAAATGACAAAAGACCTTCTGTCAACTTGTTTGGGTAACAATGCTTGAAAATACAAGGCATCCCAAACAGTGCTGGGTCAGGTTTACACTCTACCCAGAGCATGTCAGGACCGGCCTGGCAGGATCCCTCCTCTTCTTTGCCTCCTCCTGAGGGTCTGCCTGCCCTACTTGGAGACCAGCTCTAGCTCCTGGCAGACCACCTCTAAAGCTCTAAAGGTCTCCTGGCTCAAGAGCAGGCTCCAATCGCATTGCCAGGGTGCTGTGTTGACCCACTCAAGTCTTTTCTCCACACTGGCTTCTTGTTTCCGTTCAGTCACCTGGGTTCTTGCCATTTAATGCTCAGAATCTCTGTCTAAATCTCTGATCTCCTAGTCCCCTTCTCCTAGCCTCAGTCCTTGTTTCTTATCTTCGCTGGTCTCCCACACTCTGGATCTACAAGGCTTTCGCTTACCCTAGTTAATCATCCCAGTTCCAGCCCTGTCTGCTCCTCCCTCTGATTTAACTGGCTGTTCAGCCCACTTTTCTTATCATTCAGTCAAAATTACTGAGCACCTACTATGTGCCAGACCCTGGAGTAGGCGCTGAAGATACAAAAATTAATAAGGCACAATTTCTGCATCTCAGGAGCTCACATCCTTGAGATGCACAAAAGGCCCATAAGCAGATACTTACAATAGAGTGTACTATGTACAATCATAAAGCTAAGCACTGATATCCTGGGAGGAAAAGGAAAGGCGCTTAAACCTATCCAGGAAGTAAAGGATGAAAGGATAAAGGATAAATAGGAACTAGCCAAAAAAGAAGGAAAAGATAATTAGAGACAAAAAGAACAAGACATGGAAAGGGGAAAGGGACAGAGTCTGCAGGAAACTATAAGCAATTAAATACTGCTGGGGCATGAACTGAGAGGCAGGGGTTTGTGGGAAACAGGTAGAGAGAGAGAGTAGCAGGAGCAGATCCTAGCACTCTGGCTTTATCCTATGACAAAGGATAAAAGGCTGAGCAGTAAAAATAGGGTCAAATCTGTATTTTTATTTTATTGGTGGCCGAGTGACAGATTCAAAGTCCAGTCACAGCTGTGTAGTCATTTAAGGCAGCAGGGGACAGGGATCAGAACGAGAGCTGGAGCAACATGAATGGAAAATGTAAAGGATTCAAGAACTGTTTGTGAGATCAAATTAGCTTGCCTTAGTTATTTATTGGTGTGGGAAGAGTCAATGGCAACTCACAAATTTCCGAGAGAGAGAGAGAGAGAGAATAGGTGGACAACACAAGCTGACGTATCAATGAACCAGTGGAGACTTTGATCTACTAGTCTAAAACTCAGAGAACTCTGGAAGGAAAAGAACAGCAAATCATCCTAGTTCAAGGGGACCATGAGCTGAACCGCGCCATGACCTAGGCCAGAGAAAGAAATGAGGGTCATCAGCAAATAAGAATTACACAAACCTCCACCCACCAATTCTACCTGGTCTTAGGTGCCTGACCCAACAACCCCTTCTTCTTTGCTGCCAAGACTTGCTTTCCTAGATTCCTCTACAGCTGGAGCAGCTTATGAAACATAAGCAAACGTCTCCTGGAGGATTTCTGGGAAAGCCTTTACTTTTATTCATTCAGCAAAAACAATGTGCCAGGCATTGTTTTAAGAACTGGGAATATTCTGGGCGCCTGGGTGGCTCAGTTGGTTAAGCGACTGCCTTCAGCTCAGGTCATGATCCCAGAGTCCTGGGATCAAGTCCCACATCGGGCTCCCGGCTCAGCGGGGAGCCTGCTTCTCCCTCTGACCCTCTCCTCTCTCATGCTGTTTCTCTCTCTCTCTCTCTCAAATAAATAAATAAAATCTTTAAAAAAAAAAAAAAAGAACTGGGAATATTCTTTCCTGCTTTGTCGAAGATTAGTTGAAGGTCCATTTCTGGGTTCTCTGTTCTGTTCCATTAATTTGTCTGTTTCTGAGCCAAGATGTCCACTGACAGGTGAATGAATAAAGAAGATGTGGTATATACATACAATGGAATATTACTCAGCCATCATAAAGGATGAAATCGTACCATTTATATCGACGTGGATGGAACTGGAGGGTATTATGCTAAATGAAATAAGTCAATCAGAGAAAGACAATTATCATATGATTTCACTCATATGAGGAATATAAGACACAGTGCAGAGGATCATAGGGGAAGGGGGGGAAATGGAATGGGAAGAAATCAGAGAGGGAGACAAACCATGAGAGACTCTTAACTATGGGAAAGAAACTGAGGGCTGCTGGAGGGGAGGGAGGAGGGGGATGGGGTAACTGGGTGACGGGCATTAAGAAGGGTATGTGATGTGAGGAGCACTGGGTATTATATGCAACTGATGAATTACTGAACTCTACATCTGAAACTAATGATGTTTCTATATGTTGGCTAATTGAATTTAAATTTAAAAAAAATAACAAAATTTTTTTAAAAAGAACTGGGAATAAAGGGGCGCCTGGGTGGCTCAGTCGGTTAAGCATCTGCCTTCGACTCAGGTCATGATCCCAGAGTCCTGGGATCAAGTCCCGCGTTAGTCTCCCTGCTCAGCGAGGAGTCTGCTTCTCCCTCTTCCTGTGCAACTCCCCCCTCATGCTCTCGCTTGCTCTCTCTCTCTCTCTCACCCACTCTCAAATAAATAAATAAAATCTTAAGAAAGAACTGGGAATAAAGTAGGACAAAACAAACTCCTCGCCTGCATGGCCTTTCATGCTAATAATGTGAGGGAGAGAGACAAACAAGAACTGAGGTAAACATGTCAAATGTTGAAAAATGCTGAGGAGAGAAGTCGGATATGGAGATTAGGAAATCCCTGGGGTGGGGGGGAGAGCTTGTATATTAGGCAGTGACCCAAAAGTGACATTTCAGTAGGCACTGACGAAAGGGAATGAATAATACAAATAATTCTCTATGGGAGGATCAGAGAGAACAAACACAACGGCTGCAACGTTAGAACGCGGTAAGCATAAACAGGGCAGACTGGGAATACAGCACAAGGCGGTCAGTGTAGACCGAGGCGTGTGAGGGGTGAGGGTGGTAGGACCCGAGCGAACCAGATGCAGTGGTGAGCTGAAGCCGAGGTCACAACTCCCACCAGCCCCTCAGAGCCAAATGTGCCCGTCTCTTCCCAAGTCTGCGTTCAGTGACCCCACGTGGAGACAGCCACCATGGGAATATTTACATCAGGGAAATAAACAAACATGACAAACCAGGGCTTTCTGGGTTTTAGACTTTTTTCCTGGAGTGCTGCCCTAAGCACATCACTGGCTTTACCGTCATTGTAAGGACTCTGGCTTCTCTCGGGGACAGAAAGGAGTTGATGGAAGGGGTTGAGTAGAAGAATGACATCAAATCATTTAAAAGGACTGCCCTGACTTCTCTGTTGAGAATAAAATGTCCTAATAAAAGGGACAGTTGGGACTGGAGTGCCCTATCCCTCATTTCTTACCGTCCTGAACATGATGCGTGGGGTTGTAACAGCCGGTCTCACACCATCAGGAAAAGACCAAGAAAATCCCAGACGTGGCAGCTCTCATGGTCTCAAG
This sequence comes from Halichoerus grypus, assembly GCF_964656455.1. NCBI lineage: Eukaryota > Metazoa > Chordata > Mammalia > Carnivora > Phocidae > Halichoerus > Halichoerus grypus. The sequence continues at coordinate 51,735,549 of NC_135718.1, forward strand.
GGCTACCTATCTCCATGTTTCTTTTTACACAATAAAAAGAAAACCCAGTGGCTTTTGTCTCTGAGAGGCAGGTCTTCTACAGCTTATGACTAAAGACAAGTCCTACAGACACTCCTGACTGATACACCTGGTGACTGAGGAAGAGGGGGCAAGGCCTTCCCTCCCCTGCCCTTCCGCCCTTCGTCCACAATTTCCCAACCACTGCCCCCCATGCACACAGAAATCACATTTTACCTTTACAAATATACAAATAGATATAAATGTGTGTGTGTGTGTATGTGTGTGTGTGTGTGTACACACGTCTGGCCAACAGAAGAAATGAAAGACCTCAGATACCCACTTCCTCCCTACTGGGAGCATCAGGAGGCGCCGTGGCCGCCACCGCCAACAGCTTGATGGGAGTTGTGGTATCGCTGAAAACATCTGATACCTCCTGAGTCATCGCCTCCTGCATCCGGGCTTTCAGATCCTTAAAAACATTGTTTATGAATAAAAATTACCAAAAATGTCCAAAAAGCACATCTGCCAATGTCCTCACGTCAGTGACACATTCATCCATTCATATGCTCTTTCATTCAGTAAGTATGTACTATCAACTACGTACAAAGTACTAAGCCAGCATGGAGCAGGTGTAAGAGATGAATCCCGCCCTCAAGAGATCAGCCTGTGGGAGGGAGGCTAAGACAGGACCCACATTTCCCTGGAGACTGCTCCACCCAAACAAGAAATCTTACTTCCTTTCTTGGCTTCTAAGAAATGATACTGAGATTCACGGGACAGAACCCAAAGAAGACTCTGAAATGAAAGAGTTCCTCACCATTCCCAATGCTGGAGGAGCCTGATAATGACCATAGAAATGGTAAGGATCGTTTGGTGGATGCAGTGCCAAATTTCTAAGCATTTTCTCACATTAAGAGTAAAGAATTTAAGGATGGGAATTTTTTTGGATACATGTTTTTTCAGTTAAATTTCTAGAAAAACTTTGGTAACCAGTCTACGTATCCATTTCTTAAGATGGGTCTAAAGAGGATTCTTAGAAGTCATGAAAAGGCTCCTGTTAGTCCAACCTAAGTTTTCTGGATTTACACAAAGAAGTCTCTTCTCGGTCACTGCCATTGTGTCTCAAGGTGGGTGGCTCATGGATACCTGAGATGATTTTAGGTGTTAGATAGGCCAGTGTTCTGATTTTAATAATTATACATTCTCTTTTAAAGAATACTAGGAAAAATATAACTAGCTCATCAAGCTCATGATTTCAAGATTATTACAAAGTTTTCTTTTAAATAGATCCACTTAAGTTTAAAAAGGGAGTCCATGTTAAGAAAAATATGGACCAAATAAAGAAGTACAGGTGACACCTGGTAGAGCAAATATCACGAAAGTGTTCCCACTGGACTGAAACTTGAAAAACTTCAGCTGTCGTCAAACACAGATGAGCTTTCTCCTAATAAACTCTGGACTTCCTTATATCCTCCTCGATCCACTCTTCACTTTCCCTAGTCTCAAGAAATTATGTATTTTAAAAATCTCCCTCTCTCCCTAGTCTGTCAATAACAGTAAGCAGAGAAATGTTGTGATATGTGCTCCAAAGTTGTACCTTTAAGGAGTCTTGGAGCTGAGAGGCAAGGGCTCTCGCCTGAGGACTCTCTCCTTCCCCTCTGGCAGCCAGGTCAGCCAGCTGGGCCGTCAGCTGGTCCACACGGTCACACTTTGCAAGAAGATCTTGGCGATACGGCCCCATCATGACATTAGCCAGACGATGCCCTTCGGCCACAAGCCCCCGGATGGCAGCCTGACCTGGATCCAGAGGAAAACACTATAACTCACATAGACCCAGAGAAGGCAACTGCAGTGCCATTGTGCTAAACTACTGTGTTGTTGGTTTTTGCCCCTAACAACAGAAAAATTTAGGAGATTCAGAAAAGCATAAATAAGAATAGGTTATCCACCCATAATCCTCAGAGACTGATACAGTTGAACATTTCCTTCCGGTCTTCTGAAAAATTATTCTACTAGTATTTATTTATTTAATTTTAATTCCAGTATAGTTCACAGTGTTATATCAGTTTCAGGTGTACAATACAGTGATTCGACAATTCTATACATTACTCAGTGCTCATCACTGTTACGTGTACTCTTAATCCCCTTCACCTGTTTCACCCATCCCAACCTCCCCTCTGGTAACCATCGATTTGTTCTCTATGGTTAAGTCTGGTTTTTTTTTGGTTTGTCTCAATTTCTTTGTTCGTTTGTTTTTTAAATTCTACACATGAGTGAAATCATATGGTATTTGTCTTTCTCTAATTGACATATTTCACTTAGCATTATACCCTCTAGATCCAGATCCACGTTATTGCAAATCTTCCAGTCTTTTTTAATGTATCGCACATTCCTATACAAATACACATTTCTCTTTTACAAAATTGAGATCACACTTTACATTAACTTTTATGCCTCGCTTTTTTTATTTAAGGGGAGCATTTTTCCATATCACTGAATATTCTTAAAAAAATCATGATCTAAAAATCTATGTAATATTTTATCATATTAACTACAATTACTGATCATTTATTTATTATTAAACATTTACGCTGTTTATATACATTCTTATGTGTGACTCCTTAGAAAATGTCTAATTCTTTCTTATAATAAATTCCTCTAAGTCAAATTGCTAAGTCAATGAGTATCAACTTTTTTAAAGCTCTTAACACGTAACAGTAAATTGCTGTTCAGAATGTTTATACCAATTTATTCCTCCCCCAGTAAATTATACATCTGCCTGATTCCCCAACACTGGGAATCACCAATTTAAAAATTTATCTTTTTATCCAACAAATACAGTAAATGAAGTAAATAGATCTTTCAGCTTCAGCTGGTTTGCTATCATAAAATGACCTAAATTCTTACAGATTCATCCCTAAAATCTCCCCAAAATCAAAATTCTAGGTTATCAATGCTATGGGTGACTGTGTGATGCAGGAGCCCTCGCTAATGAAAATCACCTCGGTAGCTAAGTGCCTCCCTCTTACTTATTTTCAAAAAATTACATTTAACTGGGTATTTTCCAAGGACTGTAATCGAAATACAATAGAATGAAAGTATACATAGACTGGAAATAATTAGTTCAAAGTTTCAATTCCAACCTGAGGACCTTTCTATTTGCCCACAGCAAAACCATTTATTTGCTAATTCTTCTTGATTAAATCACAGGAATCATATTGGCTACACTTGGAAATGGAGTCCCGCTGTAGAATGACTTACTCACCAGTCACTGCAGAACCCCTTCTGCATCTAATTACAGATGAACAAGATCTCTATCAACAACTTGCTCATTTTCACTGAGACCAGTTTAATGAGGGTACATGCACTTATGGCCTTACCAACTCCCCGATCATCCACTGTGGGATTATCAATCCACCGCTGTGCTTGCTCAATCTTGCCCTCCAGGTGGACAGCTGCCTTGGCTGGCCTGCTGTTGGCCACAGCTCTATTGGTTTTGGTCTGCAGGTTCTGCAGAGCTGTGGCCACCTGCTTGGCCAATGCTCGGGCCTCTGGGGAATCTCCTTTGCCCCTGAAGAGAAAAAAAAAAGAAAAAAGCCATCCTGTCACAGACACAATTTACACTGAGATGGTTTGAATTGCTATACAAATGCTAATGAGATGACAAATTGCTAATGATTGTTATTAGCTTAGTTTGGAAGGAGAGTGGTTTATTTGGCACTAAAATAAGAAATTAATAATTTAAATTCAGATTGCATTATCCCAGTTAAAACATTAAATATGAGTTTGAGTCAGTCTACCTCAATCAAGCTCAACCATTTGGTTAGCTGAGCTCAGCCAGCCATCGTGGAAAATGCTAGTTCCCTCAGGAACTAGGTGGACCCAAGTAGCCATGTATGTTGTGTAACAGCAGCTGAAGCAGTTATAGAACTAATTGTAGTAGAACTAGTAGTAGTACAATCTTTTTTTTTTTTTTTTTCTTTTTTGAGAGAGAGAGAGCAGGAGCGGAGGCTGAAAGGGGGTGGTAGGGAGAGGGAGAAGAAGAAGCAGACACCCCGCTGAGCAGGGAGCCTGGCTCGGGGCTTGATCCCAGGACCCTGAGATCATGACCTGAGCCAAAGGCAGACACTTAACCCACTGAGCCATCCAGGCGCCCAGGAGTACAGTCTTTTGAGTCCCAACTCTGACAGTTACTATTGCAAATACTCTTATATTATTTAATCCTCACAACAACCCTATGAGGTAGATACCAGTATTATCCCCGTTATTCAAACAAAACTGAGGTGCTAAAAGGTCCTATCACTTCCTTTGGTGGACTCAGGATTCAAACCCAGGCACTCTGTCTGACCTCCGAGTCCTCACTCTTAGATACTTACATTGCTATCAAGTAATTCTCCAGTCCTTGCCATAACTGATTGAACTGGTTATCTAACTCAAAGACAACATGGCCACAGTCATGCAAGGCACCTACTGCCTGTGTGCATAAAAGTCACCTGGGATCTTAGTTTTAAATGCAGATTGTTAAATCCACCATCAAGAGATTCTGATTAAGTATGTTGGTGTGGGGTCCAGGGTATACATTTTTTACAACCTTCCCAGGTTGATTCTAGGGTAGGCTGTCCTTGGTCCATACTTCAAAAACACTGCATAGTCAACTACTGGTGGATCTGCAACTAGAAAGTCATACTAAGCTTGGGACATGGAAGGTCAAAACTAGACAAAGAACCCAAATAAACAAAATCAACACACAGAGTGCAGCAGACAGCATACCATACAGCTACTAAGAGATGGAGGGAGGAGCTGAGAGCTGCCACCAGACCTGGTCATACTTCAAACAATTAAGTTCCATTAGATACCTCTACATATTTCTAATAAACTTCCACTTTTTACTTGAGTTAGTTCCTTGCAACCAAAAAACTTGAACAAGAACATCAACACAGAAATAAAAAGAAAACCACATTATATATCACAAAGGGAGATTACTGCCCCCAAAATCCCACTCCAAAGACTTCAGATTCTAACCATTATGAACATACAGAGTCTGACACATTTTACACCTCAAGTCCACTTAGAGAGAACTTCAGGCTAGTCTTCTCTGTCTCACCAATAAAAATGAAAATATTAGTCTACGTGCCAGAATGACTAATTTAGATACTCTCTTAAGAACTCCTTTGTGACTTTAAATTTCTATACCTTCTCCATTATAAAGCTGGACAAAGAAGGTATTTACCATGGCTCTGGTCATGGCTCTCCTGCTACCAGAAAGCTATGTATATGTATATGTTATAGCAATAAGTAATGATGGCATGTGACCACACAGGGAGGTTTGCCCTTAACACCATTACCATCAATTCTCTCTTCATCACTATGAAACATTAATGAGTACCCGATATGTATATGGAATTGTGTTACAGTCTTTAAAACAGTTTTCTGTTTCGAGTATTTTTAAACTAATAAGAATGTAAACAGATTATACAAATGGGTTAGTAGTAATGAACACAGACCTAACTGTATAGACATTATATTTTAAATTTCATAATTGTCAGATTATTTATTTTCTCCACCTAAACAATTTAAGGTTTTGGGGTATAAAACAGTGATCCCCAAATGATCAAGTTTGGTATATAATCAAACTTGAGCTGTTATTTAAGTTGGTCTCCATCACAACCTCCTGCCTAATGTGTATCTACTCTGCTCCCACCCATCTCCTATTTCACAGTCCCAGCTAGGCAGGGATATGCCTTCTTAACCAACAATGTCCTCTTGGTCAATGTAAGGCTTGAAAGAACTCCAAGGTACCAGTCACTGAAAAAAGGTTAGGTACTCTTCCATGGAAGAACAGGAAATGAAATATGCAAGTTAAACGAAAAGCCAAATCTCACAAAATACTTGACTACGGTTACCCCTGGAGAAGTGGCTGGAGGACTGAGGTGGGCAAGAAGCAACTTTTACTTTTGACGTTGTACTCTTTTTTAATGTTCTTTTAGCATGTGCTGCAGTTTGTTTGTTTAAGAGAGAAACATATCAATCAAAAGAACAAAGCAACACCTCTTTTCTATATAATCAAAGTAGATGCCATGAAAGTCTTTAAAAGCAGCAGCTGTGGTGAGGACAGTGTATTTAAGGATCTTTTATAATTGTTACATAAGAAATAACCTTGCTGGGGAAAGAAGAAAGCGTCTTCTTGCGCCCCCCTCCACTCCCCTCCACAGAATCTTTTCTTAGATAGCCACAAAAATTATTTTCCTCATATGCCTGGGAAACGGTTATGCCACAAACATGACGTAGCCGGAAAACTCCTAGCTTAGAAATTAAAAAGTAGATCTCAAAAAAGGAGTTCTTAGCATCCTAAATGTATTCATTTAAAACCATGTGATCAGCAATAAATCATTAAACCTCAGTTATGTCAATAATAAAATAGAAGTAGTATCTGACCTAGCCATGTCACACAGAATCAACGAGAATACAGTGGAAGAGCATCATACGTGCATTTAACCTACAGCATTCAACTATCTATGTGCCTGGGGGAGAAAAGAGAGATTAAAGGGCAATATCAGAAATTAAATACATACTGTCTCCGGAGATCTGCTAATTTAGAAGTCAGAGCAGATATTTCCCCAAGAGAACGTAGAATGTCATCTCTCTCTTTAGGATCATCACATAATTCTGCTATTTTCCGGGCTTCAGCCAAAGCCCCTCGGATCTGTTCTTCTCCTTCTGGTCCACCATTTGGATCTGCAAGCCAATTCTACACACACAGAAACAGAAAAAAAGCAAACTGAGATCTCATAAACCACATTTCTCTAAACTCAACAAGGCCATCAGAAAGATTTCAAAAGTAATCACAAGGCACACCAGTGATCTTTTACAATGCTGATTCTTATTGTTTTACATAGGTTCTTAGCTCAGGTAAAATCGAATCAATCCTTCATTGATTAAGTGATTTTTTTCATTCCCGTTAGAATATTTTCACAAGCTTTATCTTATCTTTGACTTAATCACACCTTATTAATTCAACTTCTCAAACATTTGTGTTTCTCTGTGAAACGCTTGAAAATCATTTTATAGGAGAGTAGCATCGGAAAACTTTAATCCTTTAACACTGTTATGACCAAACATAGTTGGGAATTCTAAGATGAAGAACAGTTTTTATGTACTGTGATCTATACCAGGAACTAGTAGTATTCTCTTGGTACTCAGAGTACTTCCTTTTAACTAACCAGAGTATTCAAATTAAGATCTCTATTTCAAAATATAGATAAACATGAGTCTAAGTCTAAACCTATGGTGGGAGGAGAGGTGTTAACCCTGGTAATTGCTGGGAATCAGTCATCACTTAGAAACACCCGTTATCCACCCACAGTAAATGAGAGAGACAGACAGAAAGACAGACAGAAATGAAGAATAGTTATGGAACATTTGTCTTTTACTTCCCACCTGAAAATCATCATTACTACCTGAGCAGCATCAATCTTCTTGGCAATGCTCTGCTTGGAGTTGGTCATAGCTTCCAGCTTGCGGGCTGCATTTTCCACTTTTGCTGTGAGCACGTCCAGACCCTGCGACACCTGCTGGGCTTTCTGCATGGCCACCGGTGAGGTCCCTTGTCCTCTGCTCAAAACAGATATTGTCACTGTACTCTCTCAAATACTTACTGGCAAGATATCATGAGATGCACAAATACGTCATTTCTGTTAACATGCTTGTCTTTTTCCTTTCCTCCAGTACATCTGGGATAGCACAAGAAAATGCAGAAATAAAGCAAAATACCCAAACCATCTACTTTCTCCTTTTGCTTTTAAAAATATGCATTAGCTTCCTGGAATGGCATAACCACTTTAAAGACCAGCCTGCAAATTTTGTTAATAATGATTCTCCTCTTGATGGTGATTACATAATCAAGTCTGAACTTCAGGGGAAAATGTGCTTGTGATCTTCTTGCTATGGAGGGTTTGTTACCATAGTAATGTGTGCTTTAGGGAAAAAAAATCCCATTAGATTGTCTTATTTATGGGCAAGTATACACTGAAAATGTTTCAGGAGGTAGCATGCACAGTGTTATTGAAAGCACACCACGCTAGGACCAAGCAGATCTGTGTTCAAATCCTTACTCTTGGGACTTTGAACCTTGTTTACAATGGGCTTCAGCTTTCTAACTTATAAAATGAGGAGTGGGTAGGTAACAATACTTGCCCTGCTTACCCAACAGTGGCTTCAAGCAAAAGGATAAACTTGAAAACACTATGGCAATAAAGCAATACAAATATATAACTACTACTGTTATTGAACTGTCATTATTATTATAATAAACCTAATAAGAATCTTAAATGTCTACCTTCCACTCCTATGCAATCTATAAATATCAAAACCAGTTGGTACGGAGGGGAAAAAAGCACTGTTGACAAGAAACTGGGTTTTTTTTTTCAATCAAATTCCTGAAGAACTAATTTTACTATTTTCCTCTCTCAGAAGTGGTAGGCTACTAAAAATGATGTGCATTATTAGACACTTGTTTTCTCTTTGTAAGAGACTTTCCAAGTCATAACAAAGTAAGATTTGCCACCTTTTCGCAAGCTCAGATTTTTTAATTCACTCAGCCTGGTAAACTCCCCACGATGGGGTGGCAACTTTTTTTTTTTTATGTTATGTTAATCACCATACATTACATCATTAGTTTTTGATGTAGTGTTCCATGATTCATTGTTTGCGTATAACACCCAATGCTCCATGCAGAACGTGCCCTCCTTAATACCCATCACCAGGCTAACCCATCCCCCCATCCCCCTCCCCTTTAGAACCCTCAGTTTGTTTCTCAGAGTCCATAGTCTCTCATGATTCGTCTCCCCCTCCGATTTCTCCCCCCTTCATTTTTCCCTTCCTGCTATCTTCTTCCTTTTTTTTTTTTTTTTAACATATAATGTATTATTTGTTTCAGAGGTACAGGTCTGTGATTCAACAGTCATACACAATTCACAGCACTCACCATAGCACATACCCTCCCCAGTGTCTATCACCCAGCCACCCCATCCCTCCCATCCCCCACCACTCCAGCAACCCTGTTTGTTTCCTGAGATTAAGAATTCCTCTTATCAGTGAGATAATATGATACATGTCTTTCTCTGATTGACTTATTTCACTCAGCATAATACCTTCCAGTTCCATCCACGTCGTTGCAAATGGCAAGATTTCATTCCTTTTGATGGCTGCATAATATTCCATCGTATATATGTATACCACATCTTCGGGGTGCACGTACCCCTTCAGATCACTACATTTGTATCTTTGGGGTAAATACCCAGTAGTGCAATTGCTGGGTCGTAGGGCAGCTCTATTTTCAACTTTCTGAGGAACCTCCATACTGTTTTCCAGAGTGGCTGCACCAGCTTGCATTCCCACCAACAGTGTAGGAGGGTTCCCCCTTCTCTGCATCCCTGCCAACATCTGTCGTTTCCTGACTTGTTAACTTTAGCCATTCTGACTGGTGTAAGGCGGTATCTCATTGAGGTTTTGATTTGGATTTCCCTGATGCCGAGCAATGTTGAGCACTTTTTCATGTGTCTGTTGGCCATTTGGATGTCTTCTTTGGAAAAATGTCTGTTCATGTCTTTTGCCCATTTCTTGATTGGATTATTTGTTCTTTGGGTGTTGAGTTTGATAAGTTCTTTATAGATTTTGGATACTAGCCCTTTAGCTGATATGTCATTTGCAAATATCTTCTCCCATTCTGTCGGTTGTCTTTTGGTTTTGTTGACTATTTCTTTTGCTGTGCAAAAACTTTTTATCTTGATGAAGTCTCAATAGTTCATTTTTGCCCTTGCTTCCCTTGCCTTTGGCAATGTTTCTAGGAAGAAGCTGCCGTGGCTGAGGTCGAAGAGGTTGTTGCCTGTGTTCTCCTTTAGGATTTTGATGGACTCCTGCCTCACATTTAGGTCTTTCAACCATTTTGAGTCCATTTTTGTGTGTAGTGTAAAGAAATGGTCCAGTTTCATTCTTCTGCATGTGGCTGTCCAATTATCCCAACACCATTTGTTGAAGAGACTATCTTTTTTCCTTTGGACATTCTTTCCTGCTTTGTCGAAGATTAGTTGACCATAGAGTTGAGCGTCCATTTCTGGGCTCTCTATTCTGTTCCATTGATCTATGTGTCTGTTTTTGTGCCAGTACCATACTGTCTTGATCATGACAGCTTTGTAATAGAGCTTGAAGTCCGGAATTGTGATGCCACCAGCTTTGCTTTTCTTTTTCAACATTCCTCTGGCTATGTGGGGTCTTTTCTGGTTTCATACAAATTTTAAGATTATTTGTTCCATTTCTTTGAAAAAAGCTGATGGTATTTTGCTAGGGATTACATTAATGTGTAGATTGCTCTAGGTAGCATGGACATCTTCACAATATTTGTTCTTCCAATCCATGAGCATGGAACGTTTTTCCATTTCTTTGTGTCTTCCTCAATTTCTTTCATGAGTATTTTATAGTTTTCTGAGTACGGATTCTTTGCCTCTTTGGTTAGATTTATTCCTAGGTATCTTATGGCTTTGGGTGCAATTGTAAATGGGATCGACTCCTTAATTTCTCTTTCTTCTGTCTTGTTGTTGGTGTATAGGAATGCCACTGATTTCTGGGCATTGATTTTATATCCTGCCTCTTTACTGAATTCCTGTATGAGTTCTAGCAGTTTTGGGGTGCAGTCTTTTGGGTTTTCCACATAAAGTATCATATCATCTGCAAAGAGTGAGAGTTTGACTTCTTCTTTGCTGATTCGGATGCCTTTGATTTCTTTTTGTTGTCTGATTGCTGTGGCTAGGACTTCTAATACTATGTTGAATAGCAGTGGTGATCGTGGACATCCCTGCCATGTTCCTGACCCTAGGGGGAAAGCTCTCCGTTTTTCCCCATTGAGAATGATATTTGCTGTGGGTTTTTCACAGGTGGCTTTTATGATATTGAGGTATGTACCCTCTATCCCTATACTCTGAAGAGTTTTGATCAAGAAAGAATGCTGTACTTTGTCAAATGCTTTTTCTGCATCTATTGAGAGGATCATATGGTTCTTGTTCTTTGTTTTATTAATGTATTGTATCACATTGATTGATTTGCAGATGTTGAACCAACCTTGCAGCCCAGGGATAAATCCCACTTGGTTGTGGTGAATAATCCTTTTAATGTACTGTTGGATCCTACTGGCTAGTATTTTGGTGAGAATTTTTGCATCCATGTTCATCAAGGATATTGGTCTATAATTCTTTTTGATGGGGTCTTTGTCTGGTTTTGGGATCAAGGTAATGGTGGCCTCATAAAAGGAGTCTGGAAGTTTAAGGGGTGCCAACTTTATCAGCAGATAGAATGGCAAGGCTTATCTTCCTAACCCGAGCTTCTGATTGTAGGATGAACTCCAAAACATCGTTGCTTCTCTTAATAGTAGCATGGATCTGTCATTCATTTATCTGTCCTCTTAAAATTCATCTTTATTTTTCATCTACACCAATATCTGAAATAATGAACTCAATAATATTAATTGCCAGGTATATAAAAGGTATATATACCTTTCATTTGTACTTGAGGCTTCCCTTTTTTTCTTTTTAAAGATTTTTATTTATTTATTTGACAGAGAGAGACACAGCGAGAGAGGGAACACAAGCAGTGGGAGTGGGAGAGGGAGAAACAGGCTCCCCACAGAGCAGGGAACCCGATGCGATGCGGGGCTCGATCCCAGAACCCTGGGATCATGACCTGAGCCAAGGCAGACGCTTAACGACTGAGCCACCCAGGCGCCCTGAGGCTTCCCTTTTATGTACAGAAAAGCAGAAGACTTTTGGGACCTTTTATGATTTAATTTGCTTTTTTTCCTTCAACTCTAGTAATTCATGATGAGAAACCTTTTTAGTATAAAAGTCCAACTGTGAAAATGTAAAACTATTTATGGGCTACATAATTTTTCATTCAAAGTAAAAGTTTACTGAGTCCTATGGGAGGGAAAATAGATCCTTACAACCTAGAAACCCTAGGTGACTGAAAAGAAGCTTATCAATGAGGAAACTGTTGCTGAGTCTCAGCCACTAAAATGTTAAATAGCCAGGCATATTTAAGAAAGGCTAACAGGGAGATAGCTTCCTAATCTCTCATCAGGAAAGGACACTGCAGGCTCCAGTGGGAAGCAGGCCCATAGCTCCTCATCACTGTTCGAGCCTTTTCTTTACAGACTTACGGTCGATCCCATACAGCAACCACCTTGTTCTCTTGCTCAAATTCATCTTTCTCTAAACACATACAACTGTGTATTCGAGAATTCCAAGTGAGGACTGTCTACCACACTGTGAAAAGGCTGTAGACAAAAGAGCCAGCAATGAGAAATGAGAAGAGCCAAGAATCTTGTCAAGCGGCTTTGGCATTTCTCCGAACGGGAACAGAACTTCTTTTTGTCCTTTCTGTAAAGTTCTTGTCATGCTCATGACAGGGGAGACTGCTTCACAGCGGGAGAAAAAGGCTCACTGAGCTCAATGAGATCACATTTACTTATGCAGTTCCTTCTCCCTACAAGGTAGAGACTCTTGACCTGAAACCCCTGGAGCTTCCAGGCCTACAGTGAATCCACAAACCTCTGGAAATTATACGTAATATTATACGGGCACATTTATGTGCATTTTTTTTACATACAGATTAATGGCTTTCATCAGATTTTAAAAATTATCTTGACCCAAAAAAGGTTAAGAACCACTCCTTTAAAAACTGTACTCTTGGGGCACCTGGCTGGCTCAGTCAGTGGAGCATGTGACTCTTGATTTCAGGGTCATGGGGTCGAGCCCCACGTTGGGTATAGAGATTACTAAAAAATAAACTTAAAAAAAAAAAAAGAACGATATATATATATATATATATTTTTTTTTTTTTTTTTTTTTTGAGTGACCGCTACATCCAACATGAAGCTCAAACTCACAACCCCAAGATCAAGAGTCGCACGCTCCACCGACTGAGCCAACCAGGTGCCCCAAGAACTGTATTCTTAAGTCTATTCTGTTAATACATTTGAAACCAGGTCTAACAGTGTACAACATGTCAAGGGGTGTTACTGAGGCCTGTTTGTATGGAGACCCTGTATATTCCAATTATCTCAAGATGTTTCATGACATTCTTGAAGCCAAATTAAACTTCATCTACACTAGTATCTCAGCATATTTCAATTCTTCCCTAATGCCCATATTATAAAATTCCATAAAAATGAGGATCTTTTAGAACTTCATTGACTCTATGGATGAGTTCCAAAGAAGCCTATATTATACTGAGTTTTCCTAATAGCAAGCTATATATATTTAGTTTACAGGGGGGAAAGTTCTAAAAGTCAAGTCTTAAAGTAGGTAAAAGAATTATGAAACCAAATGAATAATGATGAAATAGAAACTGAAAAAAGCCTAGAAATAACCAACTTACATGATAACTGACTTAACTGGTTTTTTAAATAATGTGAAATAATTCCAATGTTTTCACTCTTTATGTTTCTTTTTACCCATCCTTCATAAAATATATGCCTACCCATGCCAGACTTCACCACCGCCCCTTATTCATCATAAGCCTATGGCTAGAAACTAAGATACCAGATTTCTATTTCAATTTCAACTTTACTACAAGGCATCTGCCTATTTTAAAAGTTCATCAAAGGAAAAGTTCACTTCAATCTCAAAAGAATAGAATATAATGATCTGTGTTAGCCATTAGTCAAAAAGAACACAGTATAATTAGCAGAGACTTGCTCTCTGAATCACTCTGTCAGGAGTTCCATCCGATCCGTTACCTAACTTGGGTAAGAGCAGAGGAACTTTACCTGGCTCGGAGGTCAGCCACTTGATCAGTCATCTGCCCCAGCATTTTACAGGTTCCCAGGATCTCCCTGCGTTCTTTGCCTGCACAGAGCTCACCAACTTTTCCAGCTTCATCTAAGATCTGTCTGATGGCCTGCTCACCGGCATCCCCTAAAATAAAGAGATATTCAATATCTACACTGTTGATGCATTAATTATTTAGCAAGGATGCTTTACAAGTCATTTCATTCATGAAGGAATGGATGATTTTAAAACAGCAAGACAAGTGAATAGAAGACAATACATCTGATCACTAACAGCCAAGCAGTGCCCTTAAACCAGAGGGTGAGGTTTCAACCACAGATACTTCTAAAAAAGATACTTGGAATCATATCCATCTGAAGATGATAAGCAGCTTGTGGTAAGAATATGGATGATGAAAATAGGCTCTACTCATTTAATACTACTTAGCACCTCTAACCTCCATTAGGCTTTTCACATTCATTCAAATATTAATCTAAAACTGAATATTAGATTAGAGAATCCATAAAACCTAGCTCAATAACCCATTTGGGTCTTTACATAAGTCAACTTTGCTTTCCAATTCTTATTGGCATCATCATTTAATCTGCTTAATTAAATTACTTTGTTGACATAAATGGAATCTGCCCAATGGGAACTATAAGAGTTTTCTATTCAAAATAATTACCTTTCTGATTCAGAGAAGAAGTGAACCAATAATCTGGCAAAGAATGCCCAGTTCAGCTTGGCTAATTCCTCCATGATGAGAGGTGATTAGTCTTTGTCCTTCATCCTTTTAAGGACCAGTAATGCTTCAATTAGTCAAAACTATCAGAATATGGAGTATGCCCCTAAATGTTGCAGTAGTTATCTCAGGATTATGAGATTATGGGAAGATTTCTTTCTTTTCTTTGCTTGATTTTTAGCTTGTTACTGTATCCATCGGAAAAGAAGAACCAGAGGATTACCTGGGGAGGCACTGGGATCACGGAGCCAACCTTTGGCCTGGTTCAGTTTGGAGTCTATCGAGGCCAATGCTCTCTTCATGGCTTCAGTGTCCTTTTGAAGAGAAATACAATTATTTTCTTTGCAAAAATGGAGATACCATGATACACAGTAAGACAGGGAAAAAGTTACAGCACTTAACATACAGTAGCTAAGGTAGTCCTACAACAGCCTTGAAAATACTCTCATCACACCAGAATGCTTATTTCTGTCAAAATGCAGCATGGTGCATGCAAATCTTCAGTTAATTCTATTTTGTTTTCTGATCTATTGCTAAACTGTGAACACTGGTAAGAATCACTCAAGCCAAGAGATGCTTCATGTCTGCAGCAGGAAAAAGCCCTGTTGTCACATGCCTCATTATCAGCCTTCCACTCCACATTCATCTGCCGCAGCCCTGGCACAGCCCTCCCTGCATCCGGGAAGCCTCATTAGCACGTGGCGCCACAAATCACAGTTCTCTTACATCTCGCTCTGAAATACACAAACACTGGATGATGCTTCGCTATACTGAATTAATCCGAGAAACTTGGAACTACTGCTTGGAAAAAAATTGAGAATTTTAATCTAGCAATTTAGTTTTAATTCCACAAATAAACCGCTCCATGTAACGCAAGAAAGAAGTGTTATTCTGGCCTTCCCTGCCATCCTCCTCATCCTCCTCATTCTTAGCTCCCTTACCATCCTAACCCAGAAGAAGAGGCAGGATAAAATAAGTGGGTCTCAGTTGATTGTTTGCAATCAGGATTCATGGTGGCTAGCATTAAACCCGGGACACAGCATGACAAGCTGAAGCAGACTAAAAATACACCAACTGTTTGATGAAGTTTTTAAAATATAGAAAAATGTAGAGAACAATATAATAAATACTCATGTGTTCACCCTCACAACCGACAGGCTATCTCGTAAATCTCTATGTAAACACCTTAAAAGATAAATGAGTGGGTGGCTTAGTCAGTTAAGTGTCTGTCTCTTGATTTTAGCTCAGGTCTTGATCACAGGGTCCTGGGATCAAGCCCCAAGTTGAGCTCCACGCTCAACACCGAGTCTGCTTGGGATTCTTTCTCCCCCTCTCGCTCTGCCCCTCCACCCACTCACACTCTCTTTCTGTCTCTCTCTAAAATATAAAATAAAATAAAATAAAATAAAACAAAAAGACAGCTGAACTCCCTTCTGCTCTAGGGAACTGGCTCTTACAGAGTTCTGTGCATGGAAGCGCAGAGTTAACCTCTGAAATTCTAGGCAATGCCCTGAATCCCTAACTTTTCTTCACTTTCCAGTCCTGCAAAACTGGGGTTCTTAAAGGTGTTGTATCACTACTCTTCCACACGGGGGCACAAGGAGCATCCCCACTTCTAATCCAAACAAGACCCAGCACTAGGACAAAATAAGTGCAGGCAGCGCTCAGAGGCTTAAGGTCAGCAGCCTGACCACAGCTTTTCCCACGTACCTATGCAAACTATAAGGACTCTCAGCTTTAGGATTTCCGCCTTCCCGATCTAAACAGATACAGATTGTTTTAACCTTGGCTATCAAAGGCTCTAAATAGCAAAATTCTCAGTCACAGCAACTAAAGAGAAATGAACTAAATTACTGAAAAAAATGTAAACAAAATATTTTTTATTATCAAGTTATATGGAATTATGGAGGCTATCTCTCAATAGAAGGCAGAGACTATCTATTTTGAAATCCATTTGTAATCAGTGCAAGTAGACAAATGGCATTTTTTAAGTGCTTTCATTCTCAAATGGCTTAAATACCTACTCCTCCTCCATCCTGTCCTACATTAATGTGCACAGCAAACCCTGCCTTTAAAAGTCAGCTTTCACTTGATGCCAGATTAGCAAGGCCCAAACCAATACCTGTTTAAAGAGGCTGAGGCAAATCCCAACCTCAGAGAACTAGATAGCCCTTAGGGTCTAACACAAGTTACAGTACTTTGTCTAGGTACAGGAAAAAAAAAAACTTCACAATCTCTTATTAGGGAAGTATGTGCATACTCTAAAGAGAAATTATATCCATGTAAAAATAATTTAAAATCTGTTAACCATTTCTCTAATACATTATTATTTTTTAGAGTGAAAAAAACTGGAGATTGATTTCATTTCAAAAATCTAAATTCAAGGGGAACAAAGATCAAATACTTTGTGTGTCTACTCTAGAATTAAAGGCTACTATTTGGGGGCGCCTGGCTGGCTCAGTCAGTAGAGCATGCAACTCTTGATCACGGGGTCATGAGTTCGAGCCCCACGTTGGATGTGGAGCCTACTTAAAAAAAAAAAAAAAATCAAAAAGAGACAAGGCTACTAGTTTGGAAACTAACTTTAATTGAGGATTTCTTCCGTGTTAGGTTCTGTTTTAGGTATTGTTTCCCCTCATTACTTCACTGAATCTCAAATTTAAATATAATTTAATTTTACAAATTAAGAAACAAGGACTCAGTCCTACAAACCCAACTGATCTCAGGTTTGCTGACACCAAACCTATCTATTTTATATTAAATGAAATTCGTGAATTTTTTCTTTTACCAAGAAGAGTTGCTGAAGATTCTTCTAACCCTTTGTAATAGTCAGCAAGCCTTTGCCTTTTTGATTTTGGCTTTGGTTAATACTGACCAGAAAATAAGCTCTAGAAATCAAAATCCTAATCCTCACTACCCAAAATGACTTATTTTATTCTTCATTGCCCCAAAATGACTGAAACATAATGAAAAAAGTAGCTTTGCTCTATTCAGTATCCTCAAAAATCATTGCTTTTTTTCTCCCTAATAAAGTATGAATGGCCACCACACTTCAAGGAAAGAATCTAATTCTCAGGAAGTGAGTAATTTACTCCTGAGTGGGAAATGATGTGACCTCAATAAGTTAAAATTAAGAGGTGCTCATTTTCCCCTAAAAATGACCCACGGCAAAATTGAAATGAAGCTGCATTTTTTAAACTGGGAATTTTAGTTACCAAAGTTTTTAATAGCATGAATTTTAGACAACTTTGATGATTTAAAACAATAACTGAAAGGACCACCTTAGATTCTTTCTGGAACAGAACAAGTTTTGAATACTCATTTAAACACATTACACTTTAATGTCATATCTATTAAAATAAAAAACGTCCATGGGAACAGATATTTTGGTCTTCTAAGAATCTCATATATACTTCTTTTGAAGGGCAGTATTTATTATGGAATTGACAGAACTGTCATAAGCAGCATAAGAAGTATATTAATACTGGATATGCTTACAAACCAATTCACTGAACAACTAAGACTAGAAGTCAATTTTGAGATATATTTATAAAGAGTGAAAATAACCACAACCCCATGGTCATCCATACCATGTATCACAAAGCTTTCAGTTAAACCATGTCAGGCCTAAGTGCCTAGAGTACAATCTGGGTATGAAACACAAGAGAAAAAAACATCTTTATTTGAGTATTTTCTCTGTAAAATCTCAAATTTGGGAAAGAGAAAAGTCTCCATCAATCTCTTCTCTGGGTTTTTGTTGTTGTTGTTGTTGTTGTTCTTAAGATTGAGTGTAAAAAAAAGACCAGATCTAGGCCTGCAGCTTTGGGGACAGCTGGTAGGGATCTGGTCACCTCCCCCAAGGTCCCTTTTACAGTAAAACTCTTAGAGGAGTTCAGGTTTTAAATGAAAAAACCACACTGGTTTGGCTCTGTCCCACGCACACCAAAAGGTGGAAGGACAACCTTAAAAGAACTCCCTTTTAGGGGCGCCTGGGATGTTAAGTGCCTGCCTTCAGCTCAGGCCATGATCCCAGGGTCCTGGGATCAAGCCCTGCATCGGGCTCCCTGCTCCACGGGAGGCCTGCTTCTCCCTCTCCCACTCCCCCTGCTTGTGTTCCCTCTCTCGCTGTCTCTCTCTCTGTCAAATAAATAAATAAAATCTTTAAAAAAAAAAAAAAAGAACTCCTTTTTACATGCTCTCCCAGGAACTGAAACACTCCTGAAACGTAATATAGAATTAGATCTAAAGAACACTGAATAGTACTGAGAACCACGGAGTTCCTCCTAGAGATAATCAAAGGGAACTTCAGAAGAAAAAGTGAGGTCCTACAATGCCAGCTTCTAGAAAATTTTCAATAAGGGACTAAGGACTCCCTCTTGTTTGCTGCCCAACCTACTCTCCCTTTTCCCACGGACACCTCCCCTCCCCACACTCCACACTCTGTTCCATTCCTGATGGCATTTCTACCCCTTCATCAGTGTTTTAAACAAAGATGTTTCTGGAAAGAATATATTGGGCAGTAGAACAAAATCTTACAAACTACACTGAAGTGACAAAAGAAAGTTGTCTACCCCTGAGACTTCAGGTAAGTTACCCTCCCAGGCTTCAGTTCCTCATCTTTAAGAAAACCTTCCCAGCTCTAAAATTCAATGCCACCTATGTGCAGACCATGAGATGTACCAACTGAAAGATCACTTGGATCAGAAGGGAAATGTCAATTGTTTTAACATTTCGGGCTTTTCTCCAATTTGAGGGGAGGGGCTAAAATATCATAAATGCCTGAATTAACTATTTATCTCAAACTCCAAGAGATAAGTCCTTTACTGTATTAGCTGCTAAAATAAAACACTCTAAGACTCATTAAGAAGCTCACATAGTGGGCGCCTGGGTGGCTCAGTTGGTTAAGCGACTGCCTTCGGCTCAGGTCATGATCCTGGAGTCCCTGGATCGAGTCCCGCATCGGGTTCCCTGCTCGGCGGGGAGTCTGCTTCTCCCTCTGACCCTCCCCCCTCTCATGTGCTCTCTCTCATTCTCTCTCTCTCAAATAAATAAATAAAATCTTTAAAAAAAAAAAAAAAAGAAGAAGCTCACATAGTGTCAAATCACTGTGTGTACACCTGAAACTAATATAACATTGTACGTCAACTATATTCCAGTTATAAAAATAAAACACCTAAAGGAGAATCATTTTAATTAACTGATTCAATCTTAAATCACGTTTCATTTTCATAGTAGACATTCTGATAATAAAAAAAAAACCTCACATACTTATTTTTTCAAAAATGAAATAAAAAAATTAACACTTAAACCTCAGCGGTCTGTAGTTAAGAGCAAGTATTATTATAGGCTGATGTGTTCTAACCAATATTTCCTTCTTTGGTAGGGTACAGAAATCTTCTGTGCAAGACATCTGAGTCAGTTATTACGTTTACCCCACCACCAGCTAGGCCCACAGTGGCAGGAATCCACCACAAGAACTAATTCTGAGTAACAGCATGTAATGACTCAAGGTACAAGTTGTAGAAGCACCTATGGACTGTTCAAAAAATTCTTAGCTTAAAATTTTTCTCACTTCCTCTTAAATCTCAGCATGCATCAAGAAACAACTAATATAAATAGAAAAAAAGAAAGAGAGAGATTAAGTATACACTGCTAAATTTACAAAGGGTGGAATTAGAATTGTGTTTAATTCACAAATTTATTTGTTTCATAATGTACCCTAAATTAATTTTTAATGATCACCATACAATGACTGCTGATTTCAGGAGGGGGAAATTGTTATTTTCAAAATAAAATGAGGCATTTAAACTCAAAGTACTTTTAAATGTGTAAATCTGTAATTTGAATGTAGGTATAAAAGGTAAAATAATCAGCTCCTGCATTGCCTCTTTAAAAACTTAACTTATTCGGCAAGACGCGCTTTTTACCAAAAATTGTTTCCACTTACTTTCTTCCCCCACTTTTCTAGAGGAACCATCACTTTCCAGGAGAAAACTGCACCAATGGGGAAGCATGAAACAAGTATGGTAAGACAAAGTTAATTCTTAATTGGTAGGGTCAAGAGGAGGAAAAAGATAGCATGTGTTAAATAGAATGGGGACCCAGGCCACAGACAGACGCAAGGTCTGATTAATCCACTGCTTACAGTCGAGCAGTGAAAGAGCGTAATGCTACTAAACTGAAAAATAACCAAAATTCTAGTTTCCAGTTTCCATTTCCAAGGTAAAAATTTTTTTCTAATTATTCTTGCAACTAATAAAAACAGTCACACTTAAGGGGTGGGGGGAAGTAGAGTGGATGGGTGGGAAGTAAGCTCTGTCATGTATATCTTTTTATAGCATTTTGATTTCTGAACCAGGTAAATATAAAACAAAAGCAAAATGAGATTTAAAAATAAACATTTCTTGTTTGTTCTGATGTCATTATGTACTTGAGCTTCTTTTGGCTGAACTAATTTTATTTACTTTCTTTCATTCTGACAGTTAAGTTTTGCAGCACCCATTACAGTCTAGTTCCTTCCAGATCAGCATAAAACTGAGACAGCTATAAGAATGTACGCAGCATCTCTCAATGGCACTGGCACAAAATAAAGCTCAGCAACCCCTATTTACTAAATGATGGGTAACTTTTCCCCTCCAAACATAGAAAAACATTGAGGTTGTAAGGCCTGCTCCGCTTTTTTGCTATTTCTCATCTGCTAGAAGCAAAGGAGAGAGAATAAGGAAAGAGATTAGGTTAGGGAAAGGTGAGGTCATGGAGAACCATGGCTGATTCACAGCTTAGCAGAACATGCAGTGAACCACGGACTGAAGTTAGGAGAAACTTTAGATACACTTAACTTTTTCCCTTTTGATTCTGAAGGCTAGGATCATTGTGAAGGACAGGTGCCCCATCTAAACTCCTGAGCCTATTCATTTTCACAATGGGTTGAAAACCTCAATGACACATCTCCAAAAGCAAAATTCTAGAGCCTGCAAAGGAGACTGGGAGGAAATGCAAACAGAGAGGTGACATCGGCTGGGAGTATCATTCCCCAAGAGCAGGGTCCACACAGGTCACCTGGAGGTCACCCAGCTGAGAGAAACTCGCCCCTCAAATGAAGTCGGTGGGAATGACCAGGCCAAAACGGTTCTTGGGAGCCTGTTTAAAAAGATGAAAGCACCCACCAAATATAGAAAGCCTGATATCCCCTTGTAATGTCTTTTCTTCTGCTTTCCCCAAAGAAATCGCTCAATATGAGCCAGAGTCAGTCTGCCCGGCAGAGCCCCGAGGCCCAGATGAAATGACCTTCTGACGCATATTCGAGCACAGTGTTACACACCGGCACACGGAAAAGGGCACAGCACACAGCACAGGAAAACCTCACAGACATGCTTTTTTCTCTTTTGAAGCAAAAAAGAGACGAGAGGGCAAGAGAAAGCTTACCTTCTAAATGTGAGAAAAAGAATAAAACAAACAAGAGAACAAAAAAAGATGCATAAAGAAGTCATAACAGGGAAGTGAAAGTTGTCAAATATGCAAAAGCAAAATTAAGTAAAATACCAAAGACTTAAAATGATTCCACCATCTAGATTTAAAACACAGTCTTAAAACTCGTTCAAGAACTCTGTGCCTCTGTGAACAAATCCAGAGTTAGGAGAAGCTGATTTCCTTCTGCGTATTTCGATTCACTTTCTGGGCAATGTGATTTTCAGACCCCAGCTTTGACCTTACCTTCCTGGTGTCCTGGAGAACAAATACAGCCCTACTGGGTACCCAATGGAAGTCACACTACAAATCCCCTCTTTGCTACCAGCCTGCTGGGGGGCCCTGGAAATATCATTTGGGTCCCACGTGGGGAAGCTGGATCCTGGAGACAGTGTGTTTCCCCCACTGCTCGTATCTTGGGCTCCTACGAGGAGAGTGTAAACCCAAGTGCCTCTGTTCTCCTAGTCACTAGACAGAGAGAAGTAGACCAGAGCAGCAGTAATATAAGACCACGGCTGCAAGGCTCTGGAAGGAATCCACCAACCCTTTTGGAGGCCAGGAGGAAATTCTAGATAAAGGGTGAGGAGACCCCTCAAAACTCACTGACGAATGTGAAAACTAGTATTTTAATTAAGCTTTCCTTAAGGAAAATGGTATGACAAATGGACACACCTAGAAATGCCAGGAGTTTCCTCTGTAGATTTCTTAGGTCAGAGGTTGGTTAAGGAAAAGTCTCCATAAAATTCGGTCACAGTCATGTTCTGTATCTTACTCAGTCACCTAGCAACAACCATCCACATAAAAAGGCAGGGTTCCCACCCAGGGGAGTATACACCATACAAGAATTCCTCCACCAGACCCAATGAGTGTCCAGCTTGAAGAAAAAGCTACACATCTCAGCCTTCAACCCCACAAACCTATTTATTTGTTCTAGCTTGGGGCAAAGGAAGTTTGCAAAAGCAGCAAGTAACCCATGAAACCCATGAAAAGTGAAGTAAAAATTATTTCATAATATCTGAGGGGTCTTACGCTACCCACAATTACAAGATAAAGCGTGAAGGGAGAATTCAGGAGTTAGCTTATTTCCCCTCCAGTAACACTTACCTTGCTGGCCCAGGCATCTTCATCCCAAGAAGTGAGTTGTAATACACGAATGATCTCATTAATTTCAGCACTCATCTTCTCTACAGTAAAATTGCGGTTTTTCAAAGCTTCTTCTATTCCTTGGTTTTTTGAATTTTTAGTTGTTACAAAAATCTTCATAGCTGTAAAAATAAACAAAGGATCAGAAACTAAGCTTGGAATTTAATCTTGCTGTATAACAACATTCACACAAGATGTTCCACACTTCGAGTACATGTTCTGGGTTTCTAAGGTCTTAAAAAGAATATACGAGGCTGGCTCAGTCGGTAGAGCATGTGACTCTGGATCTCGGGGTTGTAGGTTCGAGCTCCACATTGGGTGTAGAAATTACCTAAAAAAATAAAACCTAACAACAACAAAAAAGAATATATTAAAAACAAAACAAACAAAAAAACACTGCAAGTGTGCCAATAAAGTTCTAATATCAGCAACTTTAAGGTACAAGACATCATTAAAACATGATCAGGGAGCTAATTTAACATGTGTATCCTGAGGAGCTACAATCACAAAATATCCAGTATCTTTCTAAATCACTTATCATCCCAGCCCTGACACTGGCCCCATCTAACACACACCGAACAGGACAAGATGAGAACAGTAAAACTCTAACTGGAGTATCCTGCTGCACCCAATCCTAATGGAAGATCCCAAAGTGTCAAGTTTCTCTTCCAGAATTTCTCTCATCATGTAGCAGGAAATTTTTAACCCCCAAGAGTAAAGAAGAAAACAATAATAATTTGAAGCACAGGAGAAAGAGAATATCTTCTCAGGAAATAACTGAAATTGTTAAAACAAAGACTCATCAACACTTTATTGAGTTACCCAGATGAGAAAGAAATCTTACTCCCAAAACCCTTCTATCTCATGGAACAACTGGCCTCAAAAACATATTTCCCATGGGGATTTTAAGACTCTACTTACAAATGTTTTTGTTTTCTAGTTCATAGAAGGGCTTTCTGAGCTCTTACCCTCACCTCTCCTTTTCCAGCTACTATCTGAAATGACAAAGCAGGGAGGTAGGAGCTGGGGGTGACAGTGACATGCCTCGTAAGATTCTGAAAATAGAGCTGCCCTCTGATAGTTAAACTAATTAACCCTTAACTTGATTAAGATAACTTATGTAAACCATGAGGTGTCTGGTACATACTAGAGACCCAGTGAGTACAGATCCCTTTTGCTAGCTGAGACAGCAGCCACCAGGCTCTACCCAGTGGGGAAGGGGTCCCATGTGGTATAGACCACCAACTCTGTAATGTAGAGAACAGTTAAATTTCTTTTAGGAAAAACGGTGTTAGCGTAACACTGAAAAGGGCTTTGGGTTCACTTCTTTATCCTACAATGCTCTATAATATCCATGCCAGCTCCTAATTTCTTTTCATAACACAAATAAAAGTGTAAAAATTCCTATGCCCAAGGGCCGCCTGGGTGGCTCGGTCAGTTGAGCATCTGCCTTCAGCTCAGGTCATGATCCCAGGGTCCTGGGATCGAGCCCCGCATTGGGCTCCCTGCTCAGTGAGGGGCCTGCTTCACCCTCTCCCACTCCCCCTGCTTACGCTCTCTCTGTCAAATAAATAAATAAAAGCTTTAAAAAAAAATTTTCTATGTCCAAGACTAAAGTTTCTAGATATCCCACCTCCCAGCAAAGGGGCCTACTAGAACTTCAGAACAGAGTGAGGCAACAAGAAGGGCAGCTTCAAACAAAGAACAGGAGCAGGAGAGCATTTCGGAAGATGAATACTGGTTCTTAGCCAATCAGCTGCAGCCATCAGGTAGCACCCAATCTATCAGGCCTCGTTTTTACCCAGCCTGAAGGACATGCAACTAAGCAGTAAAAGAAAATTAACATCAGAGTTTAGAATACGTTGACTTTTTTTCTTTTTTCTTTTTTTTTTTTTTTTCTGTAAGACCAGGTACAGGCAGAAAATACCTGAAATGAGAACTGGCAGCAATTCTTTCACGGTGTTCATAGAGTTCACCAACATCACTCGGTGCTCCTGGTGAGTCAGTTCCTGCTGCCTTTCATCAATCATCTTGGCCATCTTTGTCATTCCTGGGGCACAAGGAATAAATTGTGCAGGGTTAAGAGTGAAACGTTCCAGACTCTGGAATTCTGAGCCTAAATCCATTATGAACGACTATGAAAATCCAAACTGATTGCCCAGAGAACTATCACTGAACTGTAGCATTTATGATATAGAATCTTCTGGACAGGTCGAACTTAATGCAACTTCATTCATTTCAATTGAAAGTAATTTATTAAATGTAAATCCTAAATATGACATCATTTTCACACGTTTGACATAAATACATTCACAAATACAAAAACATACTGAAAAAAACAAATATATATTTGTAAAAAATAATAAAAATATTTTTCCTGGTTATTACCACGCATACCGGGTTCATGTCACGTATCTGGCCACTGCGCCTACGTAAGCATCTCATGTGAGCCTAATACTGAGAAGCTAGTGGCTGAAGAAAATCTTAAGAATTACAACAATGTGTGTTGTTTTCATCTTTCTATTTTTCTGTTCTTTCCAATTGTCCAAAATAAGCATGTACTATTTTTATAATTAGAAACAAACAAAAATATTATAAAAATAATTATAGTTAGGACAGCAATCAAAAGCATCTGGTGTTTTGGAATCGGCCTGCTAGCCCTTTTTGTTTACTTTGGTTATTATTCAAAGGTGCTATGTGATTCTCTAAAGCTTTAATTTTCAAACTGCTCATAGGATTTCTTAAGGTTTCACAGATCATCAAGGGGTACCAAAGGGAGATAGAAAAGGAGGGGTTGTCCCTGCTCCATTCAGAGTAGCTCCACTTTTGTCTTTTATATGTTGAGATTCTGCCTAAGATTTTATTTGAAGAAATAAACTTCTTTTCCCAATGCTATGGGAAAGTTTAAAGAACACTGCTCTAAAGGCATTTCCTGCTGATCTTCAGTGATGGCTCAGAGAAATTCTTAAATGCCATATGTTTACAAAATGACTGTATCGGAACCTCATGAAAACACTGTTAAGAATCATTTTACCTAATACAAAAGACTTTCATGAGGTGGTATGCGATCTTTAATATTGACAAGTTAAACATCTGATGTTTGGTCTCAATCATACTTTAAGAACCCTCCAGTTCATGTTACATGGCTCTAACAGAAAAAGCTGGTACCTGTTCATGTATTTTGAATATTCAATTCTCGGGTGACTAAACAATCATTTCAAAATGAGATTTAGTCACAGTAGTTCTTCTCTCCTTCTAGGTCTGATGATATTATGCAGCCTCGGGCTAGGGCATGAATCCATAATAGTAGGCGGGCTAATTAACGCGCCAAGAGGTCATTAAAGAGATACAGGCTAGCTGGCAGACAGCGAAGGAATGCTGGATAATGTGGAATGGAGAGGTCAGAATCCAGGGTGGCCTTAAGCATTACACTAATAGAAAAGTATTTCCTACATTCTCCAGCAACATTTGCAACGCCTCGTTTAATTCATTAGGCAGGGCCAGGATTTGTAGAAAGCAAATTCAGCTTTCAGAGACAATGATATCTCCTCAGTAGAAACACAGTGTCAGCTCCATCAACAGAGGAGATACACCTCCAAGCCCAATGCATCATTACTTATCTTCTGCAAAAAGCAGGGGGGAGTCCTCCTTCCACCTCGATCAGACATGGACAATCCATAAAAACATTTTATTATAAAAACTGGACATGACTAACCTGGTCCAAGATTCTTTGTGTAGGTGACCAAATCTTCCATAGTTTCCACCACCTCTGCCACTGTAAGATATTCCAAAATTCCTTTGCAAACTCTAATAATTTTACGAACCTGAAAATGCATTTCAGTTTTTAGTCGAGTGAGTGAACAATAAGTGGAAAACATGCTAATTCAGCTGGGTAGCTATTCAACATTTTCTCATCCTAAATCATCACCAATCCTCCATTATTACCTTCAAGACTATCTTTAAGACTTTTGTCTGGAAGAGGTCTGCATGGGCCTCAGATTGCCTACCTCAGCCTCATCGAAGGTGAGGAGCAGGTCTGATG
The DNA here is from genome assembly GCF_964656455.1 of Halichoerus grypus. Classification (NCBI taxonomy): domain Eukaryota; kingdom Metazoa; phylum Chordata; class Mammalia; order Carnivora; family Phocidae; genus Halichoerus; species Halichoerus grypus. The sequence continues at coordinate 51,762,760 of NC_135718.1, forward strand.
TGCCAGAGAGGATGCCCCTTGACCCATCGATTAGATAATCTCGAGCAGGCACTGAGTAAGGGTCTGACTGAAGCATCTGGGCTGCCTGGACAAGCTTGGTGCAAGCATTCTCAACCCTGTGGGGAGGAACATGGAGTTAACTCCCTGGCAGAACCAAACAGAAGAATAGGACATGCAAATGTAAAGAATGTAAAGGGACATATTCACATTTTTTTTCAGACATGGAAAACAGCCAAGACCAAGTTACAATAGGACTCAAGTTTTTAGCTCTTAAAATCTACAATTAAGGGCTACACATCCATTCATCCATCCATCCATCCATTCATTCATTCATTCACCTCATTCACTGCACTAAGCCCTCGTTCTTTGTTATTTCCTGGCAACAAAAAATGATGACAAAATGTTTTAGACCTTTCACTTTAGGTTGCTATACATCTCGGCAACTCCTTTGTTTTCTTCTTTCTCACCCTATACACACTGCCATTAAAAGACACTACACAAAGAACGGAAATCCTTGACAACAGTTTCAGATTTATTATCTGGAACTAAAATGCCAAAGCACTGTGTTAAGTGAAATTTAATAATCAGATAACAGAAAGGATTAGGAGGAAACAAAAAGTATGAAGTAATGCATAAATTTCCCATTCATCTAGCTAAATGGATTTGACAAATCCACTGGACTGTTTGAAAACAAACCTATAAAACTATATTGTTAATTAAAATGTCACTAGTGGGGCGCCTGGGTGGCTCAGTTGACTGCCTTCAGCTCAGGTAATGATTCTGGAGTCCCAGGATCAAGTCCCGCATCGGGCTCCCTGCTCAGCAGGGAGTCTGCTTTTCCCTCTGACCCTCGCCCCCTTATGTGCTCTCTCTCTCTCTCATTCTCTCTCTCAAATAAATAAATAAAATAAAATAAAAATAAAAAATAAAATGTCACTAGCATTAATAACTGAACCAGTTATTGATAGTTTAATGTTAATACAGTTTAATAATACAGACAACCTGATCATATGTAACAATGAATGAATGAATGAATGAATCAGTAAAGAGCAAGACCTCATTGCTGTGGCTTTGGATCACTCTTAAAAGACTGGTTGTTTACTGTTCCTTTTTAAATTTTAAATTAAATTTTTAATTTAATTTTAACTTATAGAGATATGTATATTCATATATATGACAGTCAGTGAAAAATCACCTTCTTTCCACTATCTCCTAGGCATTCATATTCCATCTACTTGCAACTAATGTTATGAGACTCCTCTGTATTCTTTAAAATAAGACACTTCATGCATAAGAAACAAAAACAGGCTTCCACCTTTTTTATACAAATAGGATCATACCAGGCATACTCTCTGCATTCTGCTTTTTCCACTTAATTTAACTTAAGAAATATTCTAATAAAAGTACATAAAGAGCCTCCTCATTCTTTAATACAGCTACATAACTAGTCCATAATTTATTAGCCTGCTACAAAAAAATCACCTTGAAAAATATCATTGTATAACGTATATATCTGTAGGATACAGGCCAGAGAGGAATTGCTGAATCAAAGGTGTAGACATTTACAATTTTGACAAATGTTGCTATATTACCATCCACAGAGGTTATTA